>NC_140236.1:33589694-33624694 GCF_949987555.1 Borostomias antarcticus
TCTCCGCGCTTTTGTAGGACACCTCTCCAGTTGGCGTACCGATTTACACGGTGTTCTACGCCCTTCTTGAACACAGGGGGAACTGGCGACGCAGGTGGTGCGTCGGTGAATTACTATGTTTGACGGAGAGAATAAGAGCGACAGTTCATGAACGCACAATCATGTAGGCTAATAGCCCAATTCAGCACCAACATATATCGCAATGCAAGATTAGACGTGTCCTCTAACCGGCTCATTCATGGTCCGATATGGATTTGTTCCCCAAACTGAACCTATGCGCTGTCCAAAACCTTTCCGCGCTATATGTCACACACCTAATGCAGGCACTCCATCAAACGGCAATAATTGACCAATTAGATTGTCATTAATATGTGATCATGTGGACCTGTTTGCTCTTTGGTAAGCATATAAATGACAGTCCTCCTGTGCGTAATGCGAGCCTAAATGAATCCGGCGCTACTCGGCCTACTGGGCGAGATAGAACTCCAAAGAGGTGATGGCGACTGCACCCACATAAGGGCACCATCAGTGAATGAATACGTCTATGTGAATCGCAAAAATGTGCACACTATAAATACCCAAATCATATGTGACGCCGACATGCTCATCACAAGTGTAGTGGCACGGTGGCCTGGCTCCACGCATGACTCATTCATCCTGGCGCACAGCAGGGTAGGGGCTAGACTGGAGGCAGGCGCTGCGCGTGACGGCTGGCTTGGTGTGTGCATAGCCAAGATACATATTCTTTGTCTTTTTTACTTTAATCTTTATTAGCATTTTCCATCCATACAACGACAATACCATAAAACATAAAAACTTACAATAACAGCTAATGGGTACTTCCATCCATGCAGCTTTTTTTTCTTACTCAAATATGACTATTTTAATACTAGTGGTATCATCACACTTCCTTCTATATCCATCCATTTTTCCCATCTCCCTTCAAACTTTCCTTCCTGCATCCTCAATGCATAAATAAATCTCATAAATCTCCTCCACAACACCCACCACTGCTCCTTGGTTGGGGGTTCCACCTTATACCAAGCCCTCATTATTGTCTTTTTACTAGCAACCAATAGTACTTTCACTAGGTATCTGTCCCCTCCTTGTACATCATTCTGTTATGTTTGCCAAGATGTATATTCAAAGCTGATAAGAATGAGAACCAGTCAAGACCCCACCACAAAATGAGGACCCAAGCCCTCAGCCCCCTCCCCGTCATGAGGTTTACCAGCGGGGCCAAAGGGCCCACACTGAGGTCATGCGCCAGCTATGAAGACACAAACAAGTAAGGTTCACATTTCTACCATTTTATTGTCTGTTGGTGGGTGACTGTGTGAGGTGTGTGAGTGCGTTTGTCAGTGAATGTGTGAGGTCCGTGAGTGTGGTAGTGAGTGACAGTGTGAGGTCCGTGACAGCATGTGTGAGGGAATGAAGTGCAGTGAGGATGTCCTGTTGGCTCTGGTGGTGTAGTGTGGTGACCTCCACCAACTGCTGCACAACTGCCCCACAACTGCCCCAATCCCTTCTGCCATTTCCCTCTGGGCCTCTAGGGTCATGAGCCTCCAGCACAGCATCTGATAGGAAGCCCAGCCCTCAGGGAACCTTGAGGCAGGGACGCTGGCAGCCGGAGGTGGAGGCGTGGGCGGTGGAGACGGAGACGGAGGCGCTGGAGATGGCACTGGAGGTGGAGGCTGGTGCGCTGGATGTAGAGGCTGCAACCGGCGGGGGCACGACCGTCAGGTCAAGGACCACTGCAGACTCCCCCTCCTCTGAGTCCCACCCCACGTCAGAGTCTGGAGAAACAATTTCAGTCATTTTCTTTGAGTTTGTCTGTTAACTTGATTATGCATGAAACATTTCATTGTGTAGCCATATTCAATTGATATGTTTTTCTGTTGGCAGCCAAATAAATGCTTAAGTGTGATTTACCGGGTGATTTAGATGAGAGTCTACATTTCCCAGAGGGGAAAATGTTTCATGTGGTCTAACATTATGAAGTGGTCATCTGTGTTATCGTTCCCTGTTTTTGGTCCTAAATCAATCATAGCCTACCACAGAATGTGTGGAATGTTTGCTTTCCTCACAGCCACATAATACAGCATGTCCGTGTAGCCTACGCCACATACAGGATGCACGAACATACAGTAGGCTACCTAAACTAGGAGCAATCAGACAAATGTAGGCTCGTACAAATAGCTTACCTTCCGAAGATGATTTTCTTTCCTCGCGTGGACCTCACCAACAAGCACATGCACCTCCGTCTCCGAAATGTTTCTCTTCTTTCCGCGTTTGTCTGTCGTAATGCTCCACGCTATATTATGTCGGTTCCTTCCGGGGTATCCCCGACACGCTGTCATAGTTTTGACCATATATGGTTGGATTTGGGCGTGGAGAGGGCGGAACACGGGGCGCGTGCGCGTACACTCTATTCCCCGCCCGTCTCGGATTTCTCGTGCAGAAAAGGGCATACGACCTTTTTGATAGATCCGAAAAGCGTGTAAATATTCTCGTCGTACGCTACATTGTGCATTTTCCGCGTTTTCGTCGTACGCCCTCTTTTACACCAGAATTTACACGCTCTTTGATAAATGAGGCCCCTGAAACGGACCCTCCGAATAAATAAATACAACCGCTACAGGAAGTTCAGCTGCTTCCCCTCAGGTCTAGTTTAGTTTTATTAGCTACAGTCCTGTAGAGATACCAAACAATAAGCCCCACTCCCCCTCTCTCAGCCCATACACGTGTGCTTCTCCCATAGAGGTCTTCTGGACTCGCAAGCCCTCACTCCTCCTAAACATTCATTTAGAAATCATAAAAAAGACTTTCACTCAAGTGCTGTCTGAGCAGAGAGACGAACACAACCCATGCAGAATACAAAATGACCGGCATCTTTCGGAACCGTCAGCAAAAAAGCGGCCCCCTCTTCTGCCGTGCGTTCTTTTAAGCCTGTTCAATAATTGAGGCGTTCGTTCTCGCGCTTGAAAATGGCGAGAGGCAGGGGAGGACAGGTGCGCCCGGCGAGCTAGGGGCCTCGCGCAGGAGGCCAGAGGAACAACAGCTTGTTCTCAGCAGGGGTCCCAGGGAAGGAGCAGGTGAACAGATATCCATTGCAGCTCTTTTACAGTGGATCTACCCGACACCACTCCAGAGAGGGGAGGAGGCGGAGGAGCCTGCAGGAGCAGACGGGAGCGCTGGCAGCGCAGGAAGTAAGGCAACGTGGATGAGCGCAAAGACGCCATCTGGCAAAGGTTTAGAGGCGTCCGCAGCCAGAGCCAGTCAGGGAGGCGAGGCCAGGCCGCGGGAGGGTCAGCACTGATGATGTCACTGTCTCCTATGAGCTCAACCCCTGTGTAACGCACACACACACTCACACACACTCTCACACACACACACACACACTCACACACACACACACACAACCAGGAGGCTCCGGCCAGGGGACTTCTGCTCCGGGTGTTTTCAAAGAATCCCATTGTGACCATGCATCACCTGTCACTCACTTTAGTGAGCCAGGGATGTTTATCCAAACTCAGCTGTCTTTAAGCCATCTAATCAAGGTGTGTGTTTTTCTACGGTCAAGGAATAATAATCCTTGGAGCACAGATGAGGAGGGTGCATCCTCCTCTGGCATAAACTCTGATTCACACAGGGTGTGTGTGTGTGTGTGCTTGTATGTGTGTGTGTGTGTGTGTGTGTGTGTGTGTGCGTGCGTGCGTGTGTGTCTGAGGAAAAACTGAGTTTGACGTCCGGAGCAGACAGTACCTGTGAGCGTGGGCCCAGCAACACAGCTAAGGTGGCCAGCTGGGCTTTCCCTGCCTGAACTGTATCTAGTCACTTACAGGATTAATGAAGCTGAGTGGAGCTGCTCCCATTTCATTGTTCCTGTCCTTTTAATAGGCCTTTCAAATTCAGCCCCTCTCTACTCTCTCCGCTAGGCTACACCAGGAGAGGTAAGCATTGTGACTAAAACAAACTCCAACGGTGATTGTCTGGGAACAGTGTGGGCAGGGTGGGCTGGGGTGGGTCCAGGCTGGGGGGGGGGGAGCAGGAGGGAGAGGAAGGGGGGGGGGGTAGTTAAATGGTTTCCCTTCTTCTTTCCAACCGCCCCCCCCCCCCCTTCCCTCCTTCTCTTTGCAGTGGGACACCTAATCTGGTTCATTAATGCTCCCAGTCGACCATCAGCCCTGAGCTCCCACAGCCCTCTCTGGTTTCAGTCTCTCCACATCCCAGACACCTACACCCCCACAGTACCTGCCCTGCTCAGCTCTGTACCAACCAACTACACCTGCACCCCCACAGTACCTGCCCTGCTCAGCTCTGTACCAACCAACTACACCTGCACCCCCACAGTACCTGCCCTGCTCAGCTCTGTACCAACCAACTACACCTGCACCCCCCCAGTACCTGCCCTGCTCAGCTCTGTACCAACCAACTACACCTGCACCCCCACAGTACCTGCCCTGCTCAGCTCTGTACCAACCAGCTACACCTGCACCCCCACAGTACCTGCCCTGCTCAGCTCTGTACCAACCAACTACACCTGCACCCCCACAGTACCTGCCCTGCTCAGCTCTGTACCAACCAACTACACCTGCACCCCCCCAGTACCTGCCCTGCTCAGCTCTGTACCCACCAACTACACCTGCACCCCCACAGTACCTGCCCTGCTCAGCTCTGTACCAACCAACTACACCCCCACAGTACCTGCCCTGCTCAGCTCTGTACCAACCAACTACACCCCCACAGTACCTGCCCTGCTCAGCTCTGTACCAACCAACTACACCCCCACAGTACCTGCCCTGCTCAGCTCTGTACCAACCTACTACACCCCCACAGTACCTGCCCTGCTCAGCTCTGTACCAACCAACTACACCTGCACCCCCACAGTACCTGCCCTGCTCAGCTCTGTACCAACTACACCTGCACCCCCACAGTACCTGCCCTGCTCAGCTCTGTACCAACCAACTACACCTGCACCCCCACAGTACCTGCCCTGCTCAGCTCTGTACCAACCAACTACACCTGCACCCCCACAGTACCTGCCCTGCTCAGCTCTGTACCCACCAACTACACCCCCACAGTACCTGCCCTGCTCAGCTCTGTACCAACCAACTACACCCCCACAGTACCTGCCCTGCTCAGCTCTGTACCAACCAACTACACCCCCACAGTACCTGCCCTGCTCAGCTCTGTACCAACCAACTACACCTGCACCCCCACAGTACCTGCCCTGCTCAGCTCTGTACCAACCAACTACACCCCCCCAGTACCTGCCCTGCTCAGCTCTGTACCAACCAACTACACCCCCACAGTACCTGCCCTGCTCAGCTCTGTACCAACCAACTACACCCCCACAGTACCTGCCCTGCTCAGCTCTGTACCAACCAACTACACCTGCACCCCCACAGTACCTGCCCTGCTCAGCTCTGTACCAACCAACTACACCTGCACCCCCACAGTACCTGCCCTGCTCTGCTCTGTACCAACCAACTACACCTGCACCCCCACAGTACCTGCCCTGCTCAGCTCTGTACCAACCAACTACACCTGCACCCCCACAGTACCTGCCCTGCTCAGCTCTGTACCAACCTACTACACCCCCACAGTACCTGCCCTGCTCAGCTCTGTACCAACCAACTACACCTGCACCCCCACAGTACCTGCCCTGCTCAGCTCTGTACCAACCAACTACAGCTGCACCCCCACAGTACCTGCCCTGCTCAGCTCTGTACCAACCAACTACACCTGCACCCCCACAGTACCTGCCCTGCTCAGCTCTGTACCAACCAACTACAGCTGCACCCCCACAGTACCTGCCCTGCTCAGCTCTGTACCAACCAACTACACCTGCACCCCCACAGTACCTGCCCTGCTCAGCTCTGTACCAACCAACTACACCTGCACCCCCACAGTACCTGCCCTGCTCAGCTCTGTACCAACCTACTACACCTGCACCCCCACAGTACCTGCCCTGCTCAGCTCTGTACCAACCAACTACACCTGCACCCCCACAGTACCTGCCCTGCTCAGCTCTGTACCAACCAACTACACCTGCACCCCCACAGTACCTGCCCTGCTCAGCTCTGTACCAACCAACTACCCCTGCACCCCCACAGTACCTGCCCTGCTCAGCTCTGTACCAACCTACTACAGCTGCACCCATATCTGCTGAGCTCAGCTCTGTACCAACTAACTACAGCTGCATTCATACCTGCCCTGCTTAGAAGTATACCAACTTACTACAGCTGCACTGACAAAATATATATATAATGACATGTACTGAGGCTAAAGCCACATGTACACTGTGCGATAAAACCCACCATTCTGAGGTCGTAAGGTAGATGGGGTTGTCGCAGACAATCGTAGCTCATCGTATGCAAAATCGGGACTCGCAAGTCGCACAGTGTGAGAAGGTGTACGATCTGCGATTCATCGCTACGACGTTCTACGGCAAGGCTACGACCTCCCGACAAAATATCTGGCATGTCAGATATTTTCGTCGTAGATCGCAGATCACATAGACGTTTAGCCAATATGAATCGTGGGCATAATCGTGACTGACAGAAATCGTATAGTGTGAATACAAATCACATAGTGTGAATACACGTCGTATGGTCGTATGGTCTTGAGAAGGAGTCCCGGTCGTACAGTGGGAAGGGATCCCCGATCTAAGATTTTTTCAGTCGTACAGTGTACATTCGGCTTCAGTGAAAAGATTCCGAATAGCCATACTTAATTCTTCAGTTTTGTGACCGAAACCATGCAAATAAAGAAATGTAATGCTTAAAAAAAAGAAAGTAGTGGCGGTCTCACTCCATTGAAGTAGTAGAACTCCCCCAGCAGGATGAAGAGGTCTGTGGAGACGGAAGCGCGCTGATTCAGACAGAGATGGAAATAATTAGGAGGGTAAGGAGGAGGACCTTGCTGAGCAGAGCAGCACAGGGATGATTACAGGAGGATGACGGGCCCGGTTTAGGAGGCGCTGAGCAGCTTTCACCTCCTGCAGGCCACCGTGGAGGATGAGGGGCAGAACAGCAGGGGACTTCAGTCAGGCCACCCCAATGCTACCATGGCTAGAGAGGGTAGACTGTCCGCCTTGCCTGGAGCCCGTTAACAGTATCTATATCTTTTCCCATTTCAGGAAGCCTTTTTATAACACCTTGGCCAGGGCAGGGAAAAAGGATGAAAATTAGCCTTTTGGCTAAATCTAGCATATTTGCATTCTGTTGTTGATTAATATGCACCTTTTTTTACTCAACTGAAACAGTCTGGGCTACAGAATTGCGGTTGACTCAATTCAACAAGAAGAACAGCAGGTAAATTGCAGAGAACTGACTTGAATTAAGGTGAAATTACCCCCAGTAGTGCTGGTCAAATAAATTCCTCAATCCCACCACAACAGACACAGCCAGACACATTACAACTGAAATACTAGCTGTGTAGGTGTGGATACAGTTTATCCAACCACAGTGTTAAAAAGAAAGACCAAAATAAATAAAAAAGCAGCCAGTCTCAAAGTGTGTCCATGTGGCTGTAATGTCTGGACACTTGCTTGCCTCCTTCACCAGCCCAGGGGGTCACCTTGTTCCTTGAGACAGATGGCTGCCTCCACGATGCCCCCACCACCATCTACCACCACTACACTGTAAACAAACGACTTAAAATAGGTGCATCAACGGGTAGTCTAGGTAGGTAGTCAAGAGTCAAGTGCATTTCCTTTCCAAACAAGCATCTAAGAGCTTAGCTTTTAGAATAGATTTTAAGTCTGTTATTAGTTTACAAAGCAATCCCTAGTCATTCACCTGAATATACATGTCAGGCATGCTTTTACGATATACTGTACACCAAGTAGGTCCCTGAGATCCTCTGGCACTAAATTTTTAACGGTTCCTGGAACTACGACCAAGAGACATGAGGAGGCAGCCTTCAGTTTTTATGCCCCCAGCCTCTGGAATACCCTGCCAGAAAATCTAAGAATGGCTGAAACTGTGGGAACCTTTAAGCAAGATCTTAAGACGTACCTTTTTTAATCTTACTTTTATCATGTAGTTTTACCTGTATTTTAATAAAATATTAGATTTTTTAATCTCATTTTTTTATTTTTTACTGTTTCTTATTTTCTGTTCTTTTTTTTACCATATACAGTATAATCCATCCTGTTTTATTTCCTTATTTTTTTTCCATCTACTAACAAACTATAGAGCGAATTCACTAAAGCGGAATTACGGCAGTTAATTGCACCATTACATTGCGCGTCAGTTGCTCCAGCTATGTGCTCCGTTTTAAAAACCTATTCACTAAAGATATTGCGCTAATAATATCCCAGCGCAAACACGCCCATTCGGTGTTTGCAGCTGAGTGCAATTTGCTGCTGATATAGGAAATTACTATAAATACTGCGCATACAACTCGTATGCATATCATTGGACGATGGCAGACAGAAAAAGATACGATTTTAAGACTGCGAACTTGAGACTGCGAACTTGAAGTCCTCACGGACGAGGTTCAAAAACATGTCTCACAGCTTTCCGCAAAAAATATCACGTCTGCAGCAAAAAATCATATTTGGGGTTTAATTTCCCAAGCAGTCAGTGCGGTTGGTGTGTGTAAACGTGGAAATATGGACCGCAAATGGCGGTGGAATAATTGGAAAAGACGGTGGTAGAGCAATTATCAACTTTCTTGAAAATGCTAGTTTTGTCAACGTTTTGATCTGAATCATTGTATATGATCATAAGTAACCTTAAAACAGGGCTAAAAATGCATTTTCCCTTTACTATTCCTTTAATGCTGGCCCCAAGATTATCCTACAGATAAACTCTGATACTCAATTACAAGTTACAAATTTACAAGTTACAAAAATTACAATTTTATAAATTAACGCAAAACACAATAAGTCCCCTTGCTATAAGAATAAAATTAAGATGGGAGGGGATAGAGATTAAGGTCTGGATGGATTATGTACATGCTGTATATGGATTATATAATAAATAAATAACTTGGGGGGGGGGGGGGGGGGGTGAGATATGTACATGCTATAGCTATAATAAATAAAATCCCGGGGGGGGGGGGGGGGGGGGTATGGGTGTTAGATGGAGTCATTTAGGAGCCGGATTGCTTGCGGGAGCCTAAACAGTCCACAGCAGAGGGCACTCTGGAGGACAGCTAACACCTACTGTAGTATACAACTCTCTTGGCTAGCGTGTCACACTAAGTACACTTGCGTGTGTGCGATGAAGAGAATTAGCGCTACCTGTCCGTCTACATCCTACCCCCTCCCTTACTCACTTGGGATGCTAATCTACATCATGTTTTCCCACAGCCCCTCTCTGCCCCGACTCCCTGACTCCCCCGTCTGTGCTCCGTATCCTGAACACATTCCCCCCTCTCCCCCTTGCCCTCCCCCAGGCTGCTCCAGGGCCAGGCAGCAGCAGGACGGCACCCCGCTAGGCATGCCCCTGCCAGCGTGGGGGCCTGGTGCTCCTCACAGCCTAGATGTGGCAGCCCGAGCAGGGCTACAGATGTGGTGCCAGCTTTGCCAGGGGTCACCTTGGAGTGGCCTGTAGCAGCCTGTCCCCCAAATGCAGCTGGCCAGACTTAATCTGCCACAGGGGGAGAGAGAGAGATAGAGAGAGAGGCCACAGGGTCCTCTCTTGGATGCCTTACAGTCAGTTTGTGTGTGTGTGTGTGTGTGTGTGTGTGTGTGTGTGTGTGTGTGCGTATCGTCACACATGGACCTGCTCAAGCAGCAATCAGCTCACCTTATTTTCTTTGTCCAATTCTAGTAGTGGAAAGAGAAAGTTTTTTTGTTTCTTCATTTTTACTAAGAAGGACATGTTCCCCTGAGTAAAACCTCCTTGTCTTTGCGAGGGGAGGGGGCTAGAGGCTGGGGGCTGGGTGCAGTCATGCAGCCCCTGGAGATGCCCCCGCCCCCCGCCAGCTGTTCGCCCTCCCCGGGGTTGGAGTGGGGTCAGCGGCTGCCCGTGTAGGAGGTGTGCGGTACACGGGCGACAGGCTCGACGGGGTCAGTGGATGCCCCCGGCTGGACAGCCGTAAGTAATGGGGTCCTCTGCCTTCCGGGCAACCCTCTGAATCAACTTAATTAGATATGCTGGGGGGGAGGGAGGGGAGGGGGTGGGGGGGCACGGGACAAAACGCTACGGTGAGTCTTTACACGTGCAGATAACAAGAGGTGATCATTCTACATTAGTGCTGTGGAAAATATATCTGAGCCTGAGCAGATGGGATGTTGAGAAATGGACCTTGGTTGCTTGGTTCAGCTGTAGTCTGCCAGTGACTATACAGCTTTTAGAACCGCAGACCATTACAGTGTAGAGGAGCTGCAAGGTTCTCCAAAGTACTACAGACCATTACAGTGTAGAGAAGCTGCAAGGTTCTCCAAAGTACCGTACATCATTACAGTGTAGAGGAGGTACCACAGTGAGTGGACAGAGGCAGCTATGACAAAATTAAGAAGTCATAATGTCATCACTTGATACCTCAACACCAGATGTGAAAAGGTCTCCAACGCCGTATGAGCGCTGGTGTTAACGGTGGGCTGTACGCTGGTGGCATGGCCTGGTTAGTAGGGCATCCAGGAGAAAGAGGGAGTGGCTCTTTCTTGACCTCTAGTAAATGGGTCGACTCTATGTTCGACACCATGCAACAACAGACAGGGAGTCACAGGGCTCATTACAAATGGGCCCATCTCACTTTAATCAGATTGATGTTTGTGCTGACATCTGTCCACCCGCACTGCTATCCTCTGCATGTAGGCTACTGCAGCGTTAGCACCCAGACAAATCACCACCCACCCGCATTAGCTCACCACCTTTAATGAACTAAGTAGCAATCTCCATTTTATCTGCTGGAATGGCTGGCCCATTTGTTTAATTGTTGGTGTTTTTTCTGTTAATCGGTGGGATGGGATTGAATTCTTCATAGCTCTGCCAACAGCACACCGTACAATAATGCACTTGGGAATACACACATTCCATATTATCTGTAATGAAAAGTCTGTGTGTGTGTGTGTTTGTGTGTGTGTGAGTGTGTGCGAGCACAAATATTTCTTACACACACACACACCTGTTACCATGAGCTTAGGCAGCTGTGCAGCCCGCAGATGCAGTTCATATTTCATGCCTTTCTGTATGAATTGGGTCTGGGGCCAAAAAGAGAGGATTACCTCCTTCACATGTCAGTTAGGCCGGCCGGCTTACGAGGGGCAACACTGGGCCTTCACAGAGGCCACAATCAGATGGAATGACATTCAGGATGTATCCTACTGCCAAAGTCACAGGCACCATTATCCAGTAACAGTGATGCAGGGCCAGGCTGGTGAAATCTGAGGCCCTGCTAACGGACCACAATGTTTCTGCAGTCAAAGCTCCGCAGCATTACTGACGATGATTGATGTTAGCCCTGCAGTCGTTCAGTTACCTGTTGTGTTTATGGCCATTCTATGAAGCTGGGTTGACGCACAACAGCCAAGACAGTTTTAGAACAGAACAGTTTGTTTTGAAACTGCCTTCTCGGGTCCAAAACTGCCGTAGACTGTTGATATTTTGACCTGATGAATCTTCGATGAACACTCAATCAATCAATCAATCAAAGCTTTATTTGTATAGCGCATTTCATACCCAGAGGCAACACAATGCGCTTTACAGAGAACAAGGGAGGTGGGCATACGACTCACTCTCTACATATTCCAGAGGGAAGCAAAAAAAACAGTAATCACCCGGGGGCCAGATAAGTGAGCTGTAAAAATTCTTCCCTGACCCCTCTCAACAAGGCGATCGAGCAAGCTCCAGGAGTATGTTTGTCTACCGGCTAAGAACATTTATAAAGCAATACATTACATTAAATTACATTTCAGAGTAAGAGAGGCTAAAAAAGCATCATAGGAGAGAGGACATTCTACGGACATGCTACGACATCCACAGCAGACACGGGGTATCTATCGGACTCCGGGAGGTCTGCTGGAGAGACATTCTTAAACTCTTTAAAAAGGTCTGTGAAAAAAGCGTAAACACACAGCAGTGATTAAACAGGTAGAAGTACGTACTACCGCAGTCATCAAAGGCTCATAGGCAGGCATGACAAATAATATTAAACTCTGGTAGTGGTAGATACAAAATACATTCTGGTAGGAGTAGATAGTCACAGTTGAAGGAAATAACCAGTAGAACGAAAAAAGAAAGGACTGGCAAAAATCCAGTTTTACCAAATATATCCTCACAGACATACTCTGTTTTCATCTTACTAGAGACTGACACCTTTTTTGGAAGCCAAGTGTTGGGATGGAGACCAAAACTAGAGCCATGGAGAGACAGTGATCACTTCTCATCAGTCTCTCTCTCCTGCTCTCTCTCTCTCACACACACACACACACACACACACACACACGCACCTCCAAATACCAGATGGCGTTTCTGGAATGTGTTTTCCATTTTATTCCTTGGGATCATTACAAATAGGAGAACTCCCAAAGAATACACACTTCTACAAATCAGTCCCACTCGTACCCAGACGGTATACTATATATATACAAGTACCATTACAATCTAACAGAGGCTTTATTACAGCCCGAACCCCATTGAGGCCTGTAAACAAACGGGGGCTTGGTGGTTGGAGGCAGGGAACCAGAGACGTGTCGGCGAGGAGGAGGAGGGATCGCATGCTGCATGGTTGTTTGGTAGCGTGCCTCGGGAGGCGCAGAGCTCTGACAGAGAGGAAACAATCCCCACTTTGTTCAGCTCCACTCAGGTTCGTCGAGAGGGAGGGGGGGACAGGGGACAGGTAGACAGAGGGGCCGAACGACTACCCATCTCCACGCCACGCCGCGTTTGGCTGGCGAATTGTTGGTTGGACAAGAGAGCTGCCTCACTACTGCACCTGCTGTTTGGGCCCGACGTGAGCTGGGAGCCACATAAACACTCCCAGAGCAACTTGCTCCAGGGTCGTTCAGTGATGTAGGGCTGGAACGTGATGGGTTGATTAACAGTAGATGATGGCTGGCCCGGTCTCAGCCCCCTACTGGCTGAAAGGGGGGGGGCGGGGGGGGGGTGCTCTTCATCCGCTATTGTTCCCCCCGTCTCACAACAGGACGAGCCCCCAATAAACAAGCCTGAAGACGGCACCAGGCTGGCCCAAAGAACCAGCTGTCCTGGCCACTAGCCATGCCTCTCCCGGGAGGGTGACAGTGAGAGGGAAGGATAAAGGGGGGGGGGGGGTGATGGTAGGGGGGGTGGAGGGATAGAGAGATAGAGAGGGGGGTGGGGTAGGGGGATAGGGGGTGGGGGTGATGAGGCAGGGTGAGATGGAGGGATAGAGAGGGGGGTGATGGTGAGGGGGGAGGCATGGTGAGAGTGGCGTTCCACACAGGGCCATGCCAGGAATAGAAAGGGGGCATTTTCACAGTGACCCCTGACCCCCCACCCGGCCCCCACCCTTCCTCCTCCACACTCAGACAGGGGGATTTCACACGCATCTCTTCCACACAATTGATCCCTTCATTCCACATGCCCGCGATGGACTGTGGCTTGTGTGTGTGTGTGTGTGTGTGTGTGTGGGGGGGGGGGGGGGGGTTGTAACATTAGAAATAGGGAGGGGTGGCGGGGGGGTGACAAGGCTGAAACGTTCCAACGCCAACTCCATCAGAAGAACGGCGGGTCGTGTATTTGAATGACTACAGAGGTTCCAAGTAAGGGAGGACTGTGGACAGTATTATGGGGTGTCCTGTGTCTGTTGTGCTTCCTGCTGGTGAGCGGAGAGGTGTCACGATGCAGGTCATTCGGCCATGGTTACACTGATACCACCTGGGCTGTTACGGTTGGCTGATCGCTGCTTCACTGTCCGACAGAAACATCACAGTACACAATAGAGGATCAATGGCAAGAAAAACGAATGCCATAAATGTTCAGATGATCTGATAGGGAGTGGTGTTATTTGGTTTCAAACCGGTGTATAAAACAAATAGACTTGCTACTATGGTTCTTTTTCTTTTTTATACATTCAGACACTGTGTTTGATTCATTGACAGGATATTGGAGGTTTTGAAAGGGAAAATGTATATAAATAATAATAATAATAATACTATTAGCTAAGTGTGTTTATCATACAGATAACCAAAACTAATTTCAGACAGAGAATGGAATAAACATTGGATCATTTTCTACCTCCTAAATTGACGACTGATTCCAGAAAGCGTCTCTTCTTCCGTGTCTGTTTTCACACGCAGCCTTCATCCAAATCTGACTCTCGTCTTCCTGCCTTTCTCTGGTTCCCTAGCCAACAACACGACCGCATGCCAACTAACAGCCCAACACTCGGCTCCAACTCTGTTCTCTACACCTCCTCCAAACCCTCACATCCATCTCCACTTTGCGGAGAGGGTTTATAGCCTGAGACTAAATTGCAATTAATATTACCATAAATAAGCATAATGCAAATATGATGAAAGGTCAAATACGGAGTTGCAACGGGAGAAGAAGTATTGTAAATGTTACGTGTCTCCTGGAGACTCTCGCTCCGTTCGGATCCAGATCACAGAACAAAGCATGCGGGATGTCCTGGGGCGTGGGGTTTTCCTCCTAAGACTCTCAGCATATGAACGGATATTACAGCCTTCTGCTAAACTCGATCTCAATGCTCCATTATACTGCAAAATAAAAGAATTTCTGTTACTCACAAGAATACTACAACACAGGACATTGTACCAGCTACACGAGTAATTTACCTGATACAACAACACAAAAAACGAAATCCCTTCAACAAATACTTGATTTGAATTTTGAAAGATTACTGAAAGACGGCCTAGTAACGCTACAAAAAAAAACGAATCGTATTGTTTTCATAAAATGACTGTGGTCAAGATGTATATGACAGTCTAGTAGCGTCCCACAATGACTGATTATTTCCCATTACCCCAGGAGAGAAGTGACTCATCATGCCCTGCTGATGACAGCCTGACACACACACAGAGAGCTCCCACAGGGCACGACGGCCGCGCCACGTGCTAACACACCTAGTCACACAGTCCGTGAGCCGCTAGTCTGCCAGGCTGTAGGGCCCATCCTGTACACTACATGGGAGATAGAGAGAGAGAGAAAGAGAGAGAGAGGGAATGAAAGAGAAAGAGAGGGGAGCATGCAGCGTTCAGGAAGTTCAAGCAGACAATGTTAATCCTCCAATTTCCTCCTCTCTAATCATCTCTCCCCAGTCCATGCCGGACTCTAAATTGGAAACATCTTCTGCACAATATGACACTCGCTCTCCAAAGCCGCACCACACAGACGAAACCTGAAGCACGGAAAGAGGTGAACAACCTTTCATTTTTTTAAGGTTCCATGGTCTATCAAAAGATTAGTATGACAAATTAGCCACTTCCAATCTCACAATCATATACAGTATTTACAGTATCCACAAAGGTATCTGCCGGAAATTAGGCACACTTTTTGGCACCAACTGTCCCTTTTCTGACTTGTTATTATGATCAAGTAGTACTAAGTAGTAGTCAAAGTCAAAGTCAGTTTTATTTGTCACATATCACATCATACAGGTTCAACAAGGAGTTAAATGTTCTTCTGTTCGCTCCTTAATTGTACACACTAAGCAATATAGGGGTTAAAAAAAAAAGTATTAAAAGTACATGGAAAGATGAAACAATGAATAATGTATCTGGATACAAGATAGAGTATACATACTAAATGAAGGGAAGTAGTAGTTATAATAATATTAATTAATGGCCATTTTGTTGCCATAAATGCTTAATACATGGTAGAATATCTAGAAACTCTTAGCAATAGCAGTAGCATGTGTCTCCATACTTCCCTGCATACTTGCCCCAGACTCTGGGTGAACCTGAGGGGCAGCCCCAGACTCTGGGTGAACCTGAGGGGCAGTCCACCACGTGCCTGTGTGGATGTGAGTGCAGGCTAATGAACATGACCTCACGCGGACTACAAAGACAAGACTTGTGGCTTCGCTGATGGTGCCTCACAGCAATGTATACAAAAGACTGATTCATTGTGTTGGCAAGTCAAGTTTGAACTCTGGTGCCCCTGAAGATCCATTCAATGGAATCATTTGATACCTGAACAAACGACTCCAGTCAGAAAATAAAATCATCAACACCAATTATGATGAACAGCTGCTCAACAGTCTCTGCTCTGCCGTTGCAGGCTGGGGTGTCAATTCGTCTCACAGAGTTTTTTTGTGAAGTGAAGTGTAACTAATTCAGACTGAATCCATGAATCAAAAAGGTAAACATCGCAAGATCTAATGTTCTGTAGTTTTCTAATATTTTGGCAATTATTTTGGATTATGCAAAATCGCAAACATATAAATGTTCTAACTGTGAATCCTATGTGCATGGGAAGCCTCGTGTGCTTTAGAACTGTTTTCATGTTGTCTCTCGCCCTCCTGGTTCGTGGTATGGGATAGGAAAGTTAGGGTTAGGCAAACGTGAATTATGAATCATATTCATAATTCAGCGTATAAATGTTCTGAATTAAATACTACTAAACTGTAAAACGTGACTAATTTTCACAAACTAGGACACGGTAACAGTACGGGTTGAGCATGGATCAGATGACAGGGCATGACTGAGTGCATTTGTCTTGTATAACTGATATGATAGCTGGGGTTAAGACAGTGGGGGGTAAATGATAATACTGTAATTAACTGATGCCCTCCCTCGTGGCATCCCTGCACCCTCTCTCCTCCCTTTGACACTGGCTCTCACAAGCTCACACACACACACATGCCCACCCAAACTGCCAGTATGAGCGTACTGAACTACCGAACACACACACGCACGCATGCACACACACACACACACACACACACACACACACACCCACACACACACACACACACCGTAGGGGGGTCTGCCCACTGATAAGTGGATTATCGGAGCGGTGCTTGTAGAGCAGCAGAAATCCAATCAGCCCCTCTGGTTGTGAAATATGACATTAGCACAGTTTTAATGCCCTGCTGGGTCCTGCAGCCCTAGAGATCAGGCACTGCCGGGGTTAATTACAGAGGCTGTGTGTCTTTAGTGAAACACGCAAACATATAAACAACCCACTGAATAGGACTAACAAATCGATACTAAAGCAGACAAGTTCAGAGTGGATGTAGACAACCGTGTCAATGTAGATAGGTTGATAGCTCGTTAGCCATCAGAATAATGGGCATACACAATCACGTGAATAAAATGAGTAATAACACAGTAATAACACACAGGATGAACAGTATAGAGACCTAGAGATAATAACATAGTAATAACACCCAGGACCAGCAGTATACAGACCTAGAGAATGTGTGGTAGAAACCACGGCCGGTTCACAAATGATCAAAAACGACTGGGCTATCATATAGTAGGCTAACTTTAATTCACTATATGACATGCTTACAATGCTGCAAAGCTATAATAATATTTAATTTCGTGAAATATTGTGGAATGCACTCCAAAGACGTCACAGAGGACAATAAAAAATGTATGTTAAAAGAAGTTTATATAAATGTGTCAAACTTGAAAGAAATACTGGCAAAGCAACAGAGAAGCTGAGATGTGCAACCACAGGTGTGACCAAGAGACTGGAGATCATTTATACTGCATGAAAAGCATATAAGTGAAGGTACTGCAATAAAGTAACATAAGTGAATAGTACAGTTAAATTACAGCTAAATCTTAATAAAATGTAATCTTTTCTTTTCTCTTTTTTTTTCATCCCATCACAATCTTACAACTCTCAATAAAGCAAATTCTCAACTCGCACTAAAGCAAAGAAGTTTGAGGCTATTTCATTAATATGGTTTATGTTATCATCATAACATGGATTTACTGTATATAATAAATAAAGCATTTCAGTTAAAAGTATGTTGAATTTCACATTTGAAAATAGATGTGTTGTGAGTGGTGCTTGTCGAAAAGGCTTACCGTCTCACTATATCTCACCGTGTGTCATTCAAAAAAATTATCATAACATTTTGAAATTAAGCATTTAATCCTCTTTCAGCTTTAACCCAGTTTCACCTTCAAAGCCGTTAAAAAAAATGAGAAGCAACTGTTGACTGATTACAACACCCAGGAATAACATTTTGGGAGGTCAGTCACAGTTAACAGGAATCTCTCTTCCAACAATGCCATAGCATGCACCCAAATTATGTCATTGTCACATCAGATTTATTCTAAATTATGAGATAATATTCTGAACAATTAATATCTCCCTTTTCTTTAACTAAACTAATATGCTTGGATTTTATTTAAAGTTATTACATGAACAGAGGTTTGAAAGCAAATTTTCCTTTCAAACTTTGAGGAGCATGCTTTACAGATTCATAACTTAAATAGATGAATTTATTGAAAAGCGGATAAGTGTGAAAGATATTTCAGGGGACAATCATGGACCTGTTTAGTAAAAAAAGGTCTATTGACTGATAATCACTCCCCCTATTCTGGGACACATCACCCCCCCTATTCTGGGACAATCAGGAGAAAACAGTTTAATGTTCTTTACTACTTGTTTTACAGTAACTCACTGATAAAGACAACACTGAGCTATTCAAATGGCAAGACAGAGAACAGAATAACAGTTTCACAAAATCAGCCAGCTCAATCCAAAAAGCAAAATATCCCATACTTTCCCTCAAGACTTTTATATATTTTACCAATCATTTCCAAATTCATATAGAAACACCAATTAAATTACAATTAAATGCTAAAGCCAAACTGAGACTACATAAGAGAGGTTGAAATTGGCGATCTGCTTGGTTCACAAAATGAGCAATATCCCTCCACATCCTACATTCAGCCCTGGTGGCCCCAGCAAAAGAGTGTTTGTAAGGAATGCCCACACATAATGACCCCCTGCCTCCAAAACACAAAAACACCACTCTACCACCCACAACCAGTGTTGCACTCCGTTCATAAGGTCCGCTGCCATTCTCCCTGTGGCTCATATAGACGGTGGAGCTCTGTGCTGGGTGGGTGGAGGTGGCCTGGACCGGGACAAGAGGGGGGCGAGGGACTGGAGAGATGGGGAGGAAAATTCTGAAGAGTTCACTGTCTTCTTACAGGGGGGGGGGGGATAATACGGCCATTGTCTCCTCTTTTATTGGAGCTGGCAGGGAACCTGCAGGCAGGAAGGGACCAGGGCTCGCCACCACACACACCCCTCCAGAAATAATGATTCTAATAAGGTTGGCAATAAGAAAGATAACGGCAATAATGACGATGAGAGGCTAACCAGTCTTCCTCTAATGAACACAGGGCTCGGGGAGTTTCAAAGCCCTTTTATCCAGCCTGACTGCTCTCATTTGTATCTGCCGCTCACAATAGCCCATTGTGAATCCCCCTTTACCCCTCCTCAGCTCTCAGAGAAGTCTACAAACTCTCTCTCTTGTTTTTCCCTCCTTCATCCTCCCTCCTTCTACTTACCCTCTTTCCCTGTCTCTGCTGGAGCGACAGGGATGTCAAAGGTTGTCTGGCCTCGCTGACCACAACAAGCGAGTTAATCTGGCCCGGCACTGGGGTCCGGCTCGTCCCTGGGCATGGGGGAGTTTTTTTTCCCCTCCCTTCTGCGTGCTTTAATTGCCAGCGCGGCGTGTCAGGAGCCCAGGAGGGGAGCGCGATGCTCCACACACCCGGCTTGGCTGCGAGTGCAGCCGGACAAGCACACACTAAAACACGCCTCGGCGTCTAACAAGCCATTTCACAGAAAGCTGTATGTTTGGCGGACACAAGGAAGGCGCAGGACAAGTACTGCTTGATCTGCACAAGGACAGACGGAGCCCCACAGAGCAGAAAAGCCACAGTTTCTGAAATCTATCTGAAAGGAGATAAACTGTACAAAAGGAGGCTGAACAAGAACAAAAGTACGGCGTCGGCGGCACGTAAATATTTCTGATCTGGCATCCTGAAACGGGACAACAATACGCAGAGACACGGGGGCAGAAACCATGGTAACAAGAGTGACAAGACTCCAATAGAGACAACTGTGACAGTGACAGCAGAAACAAAAACTGAACAATAATTCACTAATTAAAAACCCAGTGAATGATTTTTTAAAGTTGAAGTAAAAAAAAAAAAGAAGCAAGGATATTTTTGTGTATTTTTTTGAAAATTCATAAAGAGGGAGGGAAAAGTTGTATTTTTTTTTTTAAGAAAAAGGGAGGAAAGAAGGAAGATGAAGAAAAAAAGCCAGAGTTGTTGGCTGCCAACTTACCATCCACCAAGTTCTGGCCGAGATATCGTAGCAGAGCTGCCATTTGATGGAGCCTTCCGTGCTCTTGCCTGCCATTATGCTGTCAGCAAGCTTCATCTGATGCTAGTGCACTCACCGGAGATAAGACACCTAATTCACAAAACATTTGCACTGGCATGTTGGGCAACATGTAGCCCGCTCCATACCATATGGAATCATGGGTAAAAAAAAAAAAAAAAAAAAGCTCATCGACAATGAACCAATCTCACGCAGACCTCGTGGCAAGGTGAGCAGCAGTCATCTGCTCATAGAGCGAACTGTCTTTAAAAAAAAACTAAAAAAAAACACCAGAACGATGAGCCTTTTTTCCACATCACTGAGCACCTCGGGTCGTTTTTTTCCCCTCTCTTAAATTAGGACTTGTTCTCCGTTATCATCATGACCATCACCACCACCATCATCATCATCATCATCATCAACACGACCACCACCAACAGTCTGTTGACTTGCGTCCGCACAAGTTCTTTTTTCCCTGACTTTGTGCTGCTTTGTGGAGGAGTGGAGAGATGTAATAGGACAGAGTCAGGTAGGGAGAGGGCAGTGGGCTGAAGCACCTCAGGCTATTATCCCAGCTGGACAGATGGAACTGCTTAAAGACTATCATGCCATGTTTTGTTTTTGGCTTCCCCTCTCTCTCTCTTCCCTCCCCTGACAAAATGACTATTTTTTGGCATAAATGCCTCCAGACAATAGGATCCAGTAAAGCTCATATAAACCGGACTTTGAGTGGTCACTTTAAATGAGCTGGCTGTCATGACAGAGCAGCAGCTAGTTTTGATCTAAACAGAGTCCAGACAGGGTGAGAAGGAACTCAGGTTGTGTAGCAAGGCTGACCAGGAGACACTTAACAACTTTTTAATTTGATCACAGATATGTAAGTAACTGAAACACTTTACTTTGAATACATAATATACGTTCATATTTTGTACAATATCTATACTTTTAACTGGGCTAATTGCAACCTTTGAAACCTTTATGATTCAATAGTGACTTATTTCAATGAATGTTACTATTTCTGTTGAATCTAATCAGATTGTATTATAAAATAGCTTTTGCATGCCAGGTACAGTATGAGTTATAATGTGCATCAATGCTTGACTTTTGAGTGAGTTTTCCTGTGTGTGCCGGGGTTAGCAGGGCTGGAGGGGGCAGGAGAGGTGCTGGCCGTGCCCTCTGAAGCTCGGGTTCCTCATCAGGGGGAATACCTGAGCCAGGGGAGGGAGAGGGAGCCCGAGAGCGCCCATCAAACAGTTCTCCCATTGTGGCGCAGCGGCTATGGAATTTGATTCAGCCAAAGATACCAAGGGAGGGATAGAGAGTGCACAGGTACACTGAAGACTACAGACCGCGCACAGAGGGGCTGGGCAGGAGGTCATCTCTCCTCTTCACCTCCTGTCCAAGACAGCACTTCTTATTACAATACTTCCTAGCACACTTTGTTCTTCTAACAAATGAAAAAATAAAAGCTACCTCAACAGGATCTAACACTCACTGCCATTTAAACTATCCACAAAGCCGATTACATTTTATTTCATCGTAATCAGATGAGAATTCTACATTTAGGATTATTTATGAAAGTCTGCCTCAATATTATGAAACAGGTTGATATTGGGCAGTATTCTCAAACAGATAGCTAAACAATGTTTCAATGTTGTGTACTATTAATATATTTTTGTCTTATTTTTTTCTGACCACGCAATCACACTGATTGGGAAATGTGAAAAAAAAAAACTAAAAACAGAATCTCAATCTTGTTACCTCTGATCACCCATGTTAATTGTAGTTTAAGCAAGTTACAAATGAGGATGCGATGACCATTTGTTGAAAACTCTTTGCAAAGACTTGGTTCGCAATCTTTTTATGACTCATATTATGCCAACAAATACTTACATTACATACGCTTCTGATATCTGCAAGTCAATTAAAAGTATTAATATAATTAAAAAATTATAAATTATGTCTAATCTGGTTTAAGAATAAGTGCGTGCAATTGTTTATGACACCATGATCATATGTACTTGTAGGCTACTGAGAAATATGACTGTGGTTAAAAAGGTATTAAGCAATGATTTATTCTGTAATGGGCTAGTAGCCAATTTAACCCAATGACATCACCAACAATATTAGACTATACTGCAATATGCCCTCATGAACAAGTTATGTTCTTTGATATCATGACCAAAGATTAACAATGAAAAGCTGAAAGATAGGTTTAACCCCCAACTATGCTGAGTGACAGCAGACAGTCAGGTCTTCCAGCTGGCCAGTAGAAGGCACTGTTGCACTGAGGGGCCTTGCATTTACAATGCTTCAATTTGACAAAGTTGTATTTTCAGGAGTGAGACTATTTCTAAGACTGAAGCCCACATCTTCTGTTCCATATGCCATATATAATCATGGACTCACCAGGGGCAGGGACCGCTCAGGCCTCTGTTCTCCAGAAGCATTTTCCATCAAGAATATCAGCATAATTCTGCAAATTAGAAAATATGGGGTCAATTATTTTTGCATTAATATTTTCTATGAAACGGGTTGTAACACCAATAAGACAACTCAGTCCTTCATGAATTATAACCTTTTTATGTGACCTATTTCACAGAATGTATAAAATCATAATCCATTCCTTTTTATTTTATTTTACTTTGTACATTTATTCAGGAATAAAAGGGGAAAATAGAGATATCAGAGATTACATTAGACTGTAAAAGGAGTTTTCATTTCAAATAAAAATCAAGCAATTACAAGACAAACCGAACACCCATTAAATATCAAAGCCTGAAACTAAGTATAAATGAACAGCATGCAAAAGAATACTTATTTGATGCTGAAGTAGAGCCAGCAAAGGCTGCTCCTGCACATTTTTTCAATTTATCCACAAATCCAATAACTTAACCAAATGTGTGCATTAGGGTTACTTCCTCTTGCTAACCATAATTTAAAATTCTGGGGAAAAAACATGATTGTCAACATCTGTTTTGCTTTTCCTCTTTGTGAAACATGGTTGTGCCCCTGGGCGAGTGAGTGCCTGCCACCCAGCGCTGTACCCGATGCGCAGTGAAGCTCAGTCAAGCCAACATCAGCGTGCTGTATATGTGATCATTCAGAGACCTGGGGTAGAAAACTAGAAGGTCCCACGACTGTCCTGTCAACGGGCGATTCATCAAATAGCCAGTTTACGTCTAACTGGACCAAACTTGTGAAGCATATTTAATTTTTTACATCAGGATTCATAAACAACCCTACAGAAAATGTCCAATGGCGGGTCACGGTATTCATCCTCGGTAACTTTTTTAAAATGTTTATATCTGCCGAAACGGTATTTGCAGAACATAAGAGGAGCACCAAGTGAAGCATTTGACAAAACCCAGGAAGCTCCACTCCAAACAAGAGTGTTTGTTTTCATGCATTTTTCCTTTCTGATTGTTGTCAGATGCCTTTGTGTTCCAGGTTGTTAAAACAGCAGAGGGAAACGCATGCGGCCAAATAAATATCACATCCTCCACATTGATATTCATGTCATAGTGTGTATCGTACACGGTATGATCGGTAAACAAGGTCTTGGAATTTAAATGACTGGAAATGATTAAACACACAGCTCTTATTAACGGCCACCAACCGCCATGGGAAGTGACATCACATTGGCAATGCTGTTAGGATTCCTCTCATTGGTTTGGGTGAGATCAAATCCAATGTGAAATTAAACCACTGTGTGCAAACAGCACTGTGGGCTAACACTGTAGGCTATCAGCATTGTGGGCTAACAGCACTGTGGGCTAACACTGTAGGCTAACAGCACTGTGGGCTAACACTGTAGGCTAAAAGCACTGTGGGCTAACAGCACTGTGGGCTAACATTGGAGGCTAAGAGCACTGCGGGCTAACAGCTGGACCAGGTCCCAATTCTTCAGTGTGAGTGACTGGCCTGATGTGCTGTTGACTTTGGCTGGGGCTTGCTCTGAGCAGGGATGCTGAGTGAGGACTGTAATGGGGACCTGCTGCTCATGGGCTCTCTAACGGTTGGAAACACACCACACTCACACAGGCCCTCGCTCTGACTATTGAAAACACACTCCATAACACACAGGCCCTCGCTCTGACTATTGAAAACACACTCCATAACACACAGGCCCTCGCTCTGACTATTGAAAACACACTCCATAACACACAGGCCTCCTCGCATCCACCCATCTGTTTTAGCGTCGTGCCACAAAATGGGTCAGTTTGCCAGAGGAAGCCAGCGAGTAACCACGGCAATAATGACTCCATTGTTTTCCCAGAGCTAGAAATAAAAAAAAGCTCTGGAATCTATTGAGTGTCGAAAATCTAAAGCGTAGTTTTGTGAGTGTCTTATCACATGCTTATCACAGGCGGAAATCCACATTAAAAAACAACCAAACCATCTATATAACCCTGTGGTATAAAAGGGGTAGAGTTTAAACTTGAGAAACACTCTAACACACTAAATCTCCTGACGGTGAGAGACAAACCCGACTGGTGTGCTGTCCGCCTCGCGGTCCATACTGATACACAGCTTTTTATTAGATCGGGTTGCTCTACGTTGAAACACTGTCATAATAACAATAACAACAACAACGCCACCCTGGAGGACGACTGGACGGAGCATGTGAACGAAGAGGGTAAGGTTAATGCATTCCACTATAGTGTCCAACAGATCTGACACTGAACTTTACATCCAGCTGGACCGTGTGTGTGTGTTTGTGTGTGTGTGTGTATGTGTTTGTTTGTGTGTGCGTGTGTGTGTTGTGGCTGCCCTAGCATATTGCAGGCTGAATGAATCTACCACCATCACAGAGCCCACAGGGCTGGCTTGGGATGGCCTTGGGTAGAGAGAGGAGGAGAGGAGAGGGGGAGGGTTCAGGGGAGAAAGAGGCTTGAGCGCTGGCCATAAGCGCCATCTGCCTCTCTGCCTCTCTGACTGCGCCAACATGTGCGGTCAACTGCTCAGCTCACCTAAGCTCGAGACGACGGTGAGCTGCAAAGGTCCCAGTCAGAAGATGTGCTGATCACCTGAACTGTGGCCAGAGAGCTGTGTTTTAGATGACCACTTGGAATCATCTGGTGCCTTTTGTGCGTACAGCACGCAGTGGACATACATGTCACACCTAATGCTCTCTTACAAGCCGCAAAAAAATATAAAATACATACATCTTTTGAATATTTCTAGTTGATGGAATAGTTGTGTTCCTTCAGGTAACATTGAACTTCAAGACTCAAAGTACAGTATACACTACGCAGCCTACGACAGTATGAGCATATCAAAGAAGAAAACAAAAGGTACAGTAACCCCTCAGCCCTCAGATTAATGACTGTCGAGTACATGCAGCCTCTCCCTGCTTTCCTCAGGAAATATCACATGGCGCCCTTGACGGCTATTTATACCCGGGGACCTTCATCCATGTTTTAATGGATCATCAGAACGCACTCATCAATTAAGGCGGGTGAGAGTTGATGGTCAAGTTGGCAGAAACATTAAACTTTTGGAAGAATTTGTTAGGTGGTTTTCTCAATTAGTGGCCATAATAAACGGAGCTGCTGTTCCCACCAAAGGGCCCTACGGACATTTAAAATGGCAGCCAAACAACGCCCAGCCATGCCAAGTCTGTTGGCGTAAATATTCCCTAAAACAAGACATTGTGTCGTTTATGCCATTGAAGTCGACATGGGCTGCTCGCTACAGTGTATGTGTGGAGCTGTTCTGCTGAGACAACCTCGCTGCACTGATATCCATCTTGGCCACAGTGGATCAGAGAGAGTGGGTAGGAGTGGCAGCCAGCGCTGTCATCCTGACGTCCCATGTCAGCCGGCAGCAACCCACACACGGCTCCCTGACCTTCACTGAGCCGGCCGATCGCTCAGTCCCCGCGGTCCGTCCTACCCAGCCCCCAGTGAGACCATCCTACCCAGCCTCCAGTGAGACCGTCCTACCCAGCCTCCAGTGAGACCGTCCTACCCAGCCCCCAGTGAGACCGTCCTACCCAGCCCCCAGTGAGACCGTCCTACCCAGCCTCCAGTGAGACCATCCTACCCAGCCCCCAGTGAGACCGTCCTACCCAGCCCCCAGTGAGACCGTCCTACCCAGCCTCCAGTGAGACCGTCCTACCCAGCCTCCAGTGAGACCGTCCTACCCAGCCCCCAGTGAGACCGTCCTACCCAGCCCCCAGTGAGACCGTCCTACCCAGCCCCCAGTGAGACCATCCTACCCAGCCTCCAGTGAGACCGTCCTACCCAGCCCCCAGTGAGACCGTCCTACCCAGCCCCCAGTGAGACCGTCCTACCCAGCCTCCAGTGAGACCGTCCTACCCAGCCCCCAGTGAGACCGTCCTACCCAGCCCCCAGTGAGACCGTCCTACCCAGCCCCCAGTGAGACCGTCCTACCCACCCCCAGTGAGACGGACAGCAGTACCAGCTCCAACTGAAGGCCACTTTAAAGCAGCTCTCCATGACATGATGCACAGTTTATGACGCACTGATGAAAACTATATGCATATATCCTAGATGTTCAAATCCTTTACAGTATTATCATTTATATGATTTTCAAATCCAAAGAAAAAATGAATCCCTAGTTACTGTAGGCCTGCCTCCATCCACTAAATCCAAATAGAGCAACTTCATTTTTATACTTTTGTACTGTAAGACTCCAGTGTGTTTATTAATAGGGGACCATTCTGCTGGCTTTCACACTTCTATTTGTTCGCAACCGTGCAAGAACACTCGGAAGAATCTGCTAACAGACATATCACCTTATTTGCCATCGGATAATAGTTCTTAAGCGATTCATTCAGCTATAAGGGTGTTAATTGTGAAAACAAGAATGCCAAACCCCAACCAAGTTGATGTTGTTACATCTAACTATCTCACCATGTCTCTGCTCTCCTTCCAGCGATTTCCCTGCCCAGGAGTGGGGCTGGCATGGTACAGGCACGTCTTAGGATCTGGCTTTCAACAAAGCACAGGAACCTCAAGCCAGCACGCCCAGCAGCAGACACACTTCCTTTCCAGACTTTGGGATCTTCACAGGATGGTACCCCGAATCCTGCTCCTCTGAAGCAGAAAACACATTGTGGAGTCAGACACACTAGCAGCCTAGGCTACTGCGCTTTATGATTAAGGCACAACACAAAACATCGGAGCATGTAAGTAAGTAGGCTATTATGCTACATTATTTTGTAGTTGCTGTAGCCTACGTTAGCCTTGTAACGATGTGGTAGCCCCGAGAACAGGATAGTAGGCTAGGCTATCAGTGCCATTCAAAGATGGATAGCCTACATTGGATAGCTAATAAAAAAGATAGCCTATCAAATAGGCCTATTGGCAAGGAGGAATTTGAAAGTCAACTCTCTATTTGTGTTGTATTCATAAGCAAAGTGTAAGTCTGGGCAGAAATACCAATGAGAGTATCTATATTAACGTTAGCTAGTGGTTGAAAGCTAGTTCAAAACGTTACATGTAGTGCGCCCAGGTGAGTGAACATCATGTTGTTTCGACAGTTTGTTTGTTGTTTGTCATTTGTTGTTTCACAGATAGGCTACCCACTTGTTTGTTCAACATAACCGCCGAGTAATTTTGAGTTATTTAACAACATAGCCTACTTTATATCTAACATAGTTTATATTTAAGATATCTAGGCTACTTTATTGATATCCGAGGACAGACGTTGTGGGCGTTGAGGTTCAATTGGTCAAAAAGGGCGCGCAAATGCACAGTCACGCGCTATTTTGACTAGGCTACTTTTATTTTAAATTTGAAAAGTGAATTTTAATTATTTAGCAGATATCTTAGGCTAAACACCATAGCTACAAATTTACTGACAACATTCGGCTGTGGAAAAACGTCTTAGGACCAGCATGTCTGTTTTTTAGTTTTTTTCTCCATTTTTTTCATGTTGTTAATTGTTTCCACAGTAGCCGAGTAGCTACCATTGTATTCTATCCAGTGAGGTAGGCCCCCTATTTTAAGCCCACTTGAGTTTCAAACCTCTCCTGCGCCTGATTTCTAATAATGGTTCTAATAAATGAACCTAAACCCAGTGGTGGTGCTGGACAGGCTGGACAGTCCAATCACATTATTGGTCAAGAGCACGCGCCACCTACTGTTGGTCAGGTGAGAGATAGGCTACTGTATGAACCAAAGATGTGGATAATGACTAGGCTATATTTGAATTCTAACTGTTTTTGCTTTATACTGACTATGGCTGAACCTGAATATTTTGCAAGTTGTCCACTAGACAGGTTCATTATCCTATGGCACAGACAAGGGGATGACCCAGGTCTGATGTTGGTCCAGTGAAAAATGACTAGACAACTTTAGATCTCCATAATGAGGAGTGCCTGCCAATACTTTTTAAATCTGCAAAAGGCTATTTATTTGGGTAACTGGGGGTGGTGAGGGTGAGGTTGGATCTTAGATTTCCCCTTCGCCGCATAATGGTCCCATTGTTGTGACTGCAGATTAGTGACTGGAACTGAACTTCACAAAATACCTCCTTTCCCCTGAGTCAGTTACCTGAAAGCTCACTTTTATTCGTCGTACCTTTGAAATTCTCTCTCGAAGCTGCCTCAATGGCTGATCAGAGCAGGTGGCTCTCATCTACTTATTAAAGTATGGCTTAATTTGTCTAACGGGCCAAATTAGCCTGTCCATCTTCGTGACAACACAGTGAAGGACTTTCTTTTGAAATATTATCCCTTTTTGGTTGTGGAAGTAAATCATTAACAGTGGTTTGAGCATGACAGTAGAATTTCAATTCTGATAATATACAGTAGGCTGCACTATCAGGATGGTTTTCACCAGGATGCATTTTGGTTTGTGGATTGAGTTAAGACTTTTTATTTATTTTAAAACAAACAAACCTTGTTACCATCTATCAGTCTTGTGCATGATACCCCCTTAGAATAGGGACATCCAGAATTAGACCAGTCAGAGATGATGGATGAAGGCATTAATTGAAAATCGTCACTATAGGAGCCCAACATGGTGGTTTTGGCTGTGGGCCTTGCCAGCCTGATAAAGTGCTGAAAGAAAAATGAGCTGCTTAGAGGAGAAATGGAGAAAGGGAGACTTGAGGGAGGGCTAGCGGGACAGGGACACAAAGGACAATGTGGGTATTGAAGGTGATCTCTCTCTCTCTCTCTCCCTCTCCCTCTCCCTCTCCAGCTTTAATGAAAGTTCAGTAGCTTCTTCTGATTATTATAATAATACTTATTTCACTGGAAGTGGTGGGTACAGTTCCGTGTGTATTTTTTACTCTTATCATATTTTCCAAATAGGATCCCTCCCAGCCACCCTTCCTCCTGTGTGTGGACATGACGTTCACCTCGCTGCCCCCGCCTGTCTGGGGGAGAGGGGCCGAGGGCTACCAAACACAAGGCCTTCTCTCAGGCAGCGTGTGTCGTGCGCTAAATATCATGAGCTCATGAGCAGTCCGCCTGAGCAGATCCCCTTACCCGACCCCCCAGCGCCTATCGTAGGGAACGTAGTGCTGCCGTACCCTCTGTCCCTTTACCACTGTTTAGCATAATTAATGTGATCGGCCTGCAGTAAGGCTCAGCGCACCCAGGCCTTCTGCCACTGCGAATCACATCGGCGTACTAACCACTTCAGCGAGGGGACTTCACGCCGCCCTGGCTGGAGTCCGATTCACCGTGGCCAACGCTCTGCTAATGGGAGATAAACACACCACAATATATGCATTCAGGTTACGGAAGCAGCAAGAATATATTGTTGTTTTAGGCTGTAATTTTTCTGGTGTATACAATATGGCTTTATTCGGATGGATTTGACTGGGACCTCAGATGATTGCTTTTTTTAACCTCTTTTCTGTTTTCTCTACATTATCAGTCATGGACAGGCAGCAGTCCATAATTTGTTTGCAGTGCACAAAATAATGTAGGCTACATACTGAACACGATGTTGAAATGGTCAGCCTGTGAGAAATAATTGAGCAGGAATTCACAATCCAGTCTCTAAGGCCCCTTTTCAAAACATTGACAGGGTGACCAGGAAGACTAAGAGTTCACCTGCATGATCACAGCCGAGCCTCCTCACAACAGTATGTTCTCACAAATCCAAATATGAGAACACACAGAATATGTACAGTTGTTTTTCATGTTGCTTCTTTTCTAGGTTTTTAATTGGGCGAACAGCACTTTTTTTTTTCCCACTGTGCAGAAGGAGCCTGGGAACATATGTTCACCAGCCCCTAGCAGATGTCCTACTCCTTGCTCCAACTGAAGTCCAGCAGAGGCATGCGAGCTTCAGCTCTAGTTCTTTGTGTTGTCCAGTCATAGTCCTGCAGGCTCTCGCTGGGGATAGCATCCCTTTGCAGCATCTTTTTTTAATTTTGACTTTTATGCTGTGTTCACACTTGTTCCGTTTCAGATGGGCGATACAGGCCAATTCACTAAACCATATGGACTGAGAATACCCTGTGGCCGTCTAGTTCAGAAGTTCATTTCGGTTTTGTGCTGAGGGAGATTATCTTGTGAAATACGGATCCTGGAAAGCACACAGCATTGTAGCTCCAGCTTAGAGAGAGAGAGAGAGAGAGAGAGAGAGAGAGAGAGAGAGAGAGGAAGGTTGTGAGAGAGACAGAGAGAACTCTGAAGAGAAAGGGGGCCAAAAGAAAAACAGAGGATGTTTCATGGAAGGGTTGCCATCTGCAGCCGGCGCCGCGCCTGGCAGGCCCTGCGTCCGCCTTCCCTTTCCCAGCGAGCGGAGATTAACAGACAAGCAGAGCAGCCTGGCAGGGGGAACACCCCCCCCTCCAGAGAGAATTATCCAGCCCCTCTGCAGGGCCTGATACCGCCACTGCTTAACAAAACACCTTTTCACACTCTAAACCCCGAGGATGGACCAGTCCTAATAACGCCTGGAGAGGACAACTAATGCAACCCCCCTCCCCTGTTTCAGAAACACTCATTCTGGCATGTTTTTGCTCCAATCCAGTGTGTCTGGCTTAAATCCAAATCACCAACATATTGTACTTCTTCATTTTTAAATCAGTTTCCCCCTGCTGCTGTGCCAGTCGTCGTCATTCACATATCTCTCCAATGTCACCGATTGTTTTGCACCGGTGTGAATGTTGGAAATACAAAACAGGAACTGTTGAACTGGGCAATAACGATAGTACGAAAACCCTGACACACACAACTAGTGACAATAAGAATGTGTTGTGAATGCCCATGTGTGCTGCTGGTTGCAGCCTATACAATGACAGGGTCAGTGGCCTGAATGAAAGCTTGGCTGGGGCCAGGAGGTCTGGAGAGTTGCCCCAGTGTCTGGCTCTTTCCCCTGGTCTTATCCCTGGGGTCGGGGGGGGGGCTGCTGCTGGGCATTAGAGCTGGCCAGGGTGGGGGGGGGGGAGGGGGGAGGCACAGCCAGGGCCTAATGAGAGCCAGTGCAAACCCAAGTCCTGACATCTGATCCTTAAGTTCCCCTCTCGCGAGCCAACTTTTTGTTTACCCCATTTGGACCAAGCAGCAGAATGTCAAATGTTAATGTGTGCATTGATATCATACTGTAGCAGGGTTGTGGAGGTTGTTGCAGTGCAGCAAAGATGTGAATGCAGCCAATTCATCACTCCGCCATCCTTTAGTTAGACAAAGAGGTGCTAAACATAGTCCACACCAACCTTGGAACACCAGAGATGTTATGTTTAGCCTAACTGTTTCAGTGTGAGTGCCTCGTCTGCTTGAAGGAACACTGGAGCAAAGCCACCAGTGCCTGTTGTGCTCGGTTTTGGCTAAAGTGTCTACCCTCCAATCCACTACAAATGAAAGAGTCACTGATCTACTACCTCTCTGTGTCAAGCACCAAGCAGAGTGGTCCCTATTGTAAATAAATGGTGGCTAAAAAGGTACTGTATGTGCTTTGAATTCAAACCAGGAAGGGCCTGTGTCGGGGCTGGGCTGTGCATTTGAGAGTCATTCGTCATTACCCATGACTACCACCACCTGCTCAGTGGGAACTTCAATATGGCCGCCCGCGCGCTAAGCGCTGGGAGCTGACTGTGGCGACAGGGTGGCCTACGCAGGGCTGTCCCTGCCTGGTGACAGGGCTGATTACCAGAGATTAATAGTGGTTAGTAATGCTGGGGACTGTGGCACAGGGGAGCACACTCCCCATTAGTATCTGGTTTTAATTACAGCCATTAGCCCAAGCTTGTCCTCTCTAAACAGCTCATTTTATATCCCTGCCTCACTTTCAGTGACAACAAGTCAAAACAATAGGATAACAGGAAAACAAGCAGGAATTTATAGGCTAAATGATGGCATTGCGAGTTTGGCTTTTAAGTGTACCACAACAGATATGCAATGGAAAATGATGAAGCCTGCCTATCCTCAAATAATTCAAACCAATTTATATTAAAGCCATGTGTAGCCTACATACTGTACATACTGTAAATCATGTAAAATTATAGAGAGACTGTGCAGATGATGAGAATAAAAACTATTTTTGCTTGTGTACCCCCTGTTGCTGGTTGGGTGTGGGTGTAGCTAAGCGGACAGATGCTGGGTGATAAGTGTTTAAACGAGATTGTTAACGAGGCTGTCAAGAGAACATGGTGAGCTCTATTAGCCAGGCTTACTGTATGACACTTTTCCAGCGCTTTGTACTGGGTCAACTTCACTCCACTCGACTCCATTTTGTTTTTTCCAGTTTAGGCGCCACGCTCCCCATGTCAAAGTCAACGGGAGCCCCCAAGGAAACTTGACTTTTTTGCTCATTTGAATATGTATATGAATATATACTTAATGAGCGAAACAGTGAGAAAATAATATACAAATTATATATTCAGCACCATATCAGTCACTGTGGTCAGGAGTCGTTACAATTCTCTATTTCACTGTAACGTTAGCAAAGACTTTAATTGTGAAAGACCATTCCACATGAATTGCTGTCAATTTGAGGATTTATTGAAACAATAAATGACAAAGAAATGTTCTGTCGGTAAAGTTGTCATTATATAGACTATCTGCAGCTTTTACTCAATGTAGCGTCAACTCTACAGCATGCCGTGGGCGCTACTGTCTGGGGCATCACATTTTTGGGAAGCAAAATGGGCACGAAAGATTTAAGATTCTTTTATTTGTCACATTTAATGTATGGTGTACAGTCACATTGAAATGTTGCTCCAGGATTATGCTACAGTCAATTACAAATTTACAATTTACAGTTTTACAAATTAATACAAATTACACAATATAGGTACCCTTTCTAAAGGTCTGGATGGATTATTTACATGCAGTATATGGATATGAATAATACATAAATAACCTGGGGGGGGGGGGGGGGGGGTGCATGGGTGAGTTATGTACATGCTATAGATATAATAAATAAAATCCCGGTGGGGAGGGGTGTTGGGTAGAGTCATTGAGGAGACGGATGGCTTGCGGGAAGAGACTCTTCCTGAGCCGCTCCATGCTCGCCATTTGAGTGCGGTATCTCTTCCCTGACCATAGAGAGACCATTTGGACTGTGGTTGGGGTCTTTCAGGATCATGTTGGCCTTGGATCCTGACAGACCCCTGCCACCCAGGAAATCCTCTGTTTTTGCAATCCGCTCATTTTTATTATTAATACATTTATTTCAGATTGTTCCCTGTCACTGCTGTTGGTTCCACACATTTATTTTATAGCAGTTGGGGAGGACAGATACTGATTCTGAGTTCCTTTTGACAAGTTTGGCTTCTCTCAGTTGGGTTTTTGTGTGCCTTCTCTTCACACACACAGCAAATGGCGAGGAAGAAGCACACAGTGGAACCAGAGAGCTCTGCATCTCCTTATGTGGCCGGGTAGAGTGTGTCGAAGGTCATCTTGCTTCTGTGTGTACCAAAACACAGGCCAAGAAGAGAACGGGCCCCAGATTCTCTCAGCAAGGAGGATACTCTCGCCAAATATATTATACATACAGTATCTGGACTCCTATGTTGTTGCTGCTGCTGTTGTTGTTGTTGTTTTGTAAATCATGAAAGCTGCAGCTCTCTGCGTGTGTGACCACCCCTCCCTACTGAGCCAGCCGTGGGTGAGGACAGTGCATTTGGTCATGCTTCCAAATGGTTTCCTTTTGATTGGCAGATCCATGTGTCTCTGAGTCTGGACAGGTTTCTCCCGACGGAGAGGCGAGCCAAAACTCAATCAGTCTTGGACGCACCACCAGGCTGTGGACAACATTGGCAGCGGTTTATCCCGCGTTCTGAAGCTGATTCGGTGGCAGAGAAATGAGAGGTGAATTATTAAGGGAATAATAAGGACGGCCATTACACTCGGATACTCTCATTAAGAAAGATTATACTCCATTGGACATCCATAATAGTCCATTTCCTTGGTTTAAGAAAAGACAGATACGACTTTCATCAGAACATCAAGGTCCAATGTTAGATTTCTCGATTTCAAAAAAAAAAAGTATACTGATCAAAGCTGTTTTGACAGTGTGCTGAAGTTAAAAGAAAACGATGTAGATTGTGTAGCTTTAAATCTGTCTATTGAACATAGCTGATCAGTGCTGGTTGGACAGTGTGTAGCGCATGGTTTAGCCCAGTTAATGGCTGCCTTATTACAACATGATATGACCCATTAGTCAATGTGGAGACGGGCTCAGTGACTGTCACACATGACCGGGTCTTCCCCACATGCTTCTCTCCGTTTGCTCCGGAGCCTCTTTCACCCAGCTGCACCCGCGGCTCTGCGGGCTCGGGTCATGCAGCCTG
>NC_140236.1:33629694-33634694 GCF_949987555.1 Borostomias antarcticus
TTTGTTTGTGTGTGTGTACGTGTGTGTGCTTGTGAGTGTGTGTGTGTGTGTGTGCTTGCAGGGGGGAAGGGGGAGGTGGGGATTTGGCTGGGGGGCTGGGCCCCGCAAACCCCCCATGGTTCATTTTTCTGAACAGCAAAGTGACAACAACAATAACAACAACAGAAATGGGTTCAGAGTGAATATGGACAGGCTGACAGTGGCAAGGGATTGGCACAATGTGTGTGCGTGTGTGTGTGTGTGTGTGTGTGTGTGTGTCTGGCTGAGAGGGGCTGTGTTTGAGAAGTGAGAGCTGGTTTCTGTCCTGCCCTGCTCACAGCAGGTCTTCAACTGCAGCCAGCAGTCCTGGATCCTCCTCAGCTCCAAGTCCCCCACTCTGCAGGCCCTCCTGGGATCTCTTCACAACTCTGTGCCAGTGTGTGTGTGTGTGTGTGTGTGTGTGTGTGTGTGTGTGTGTGTGTGTGTGTGTGTGTGTGTGTGTGTGTGTGTGCGTGTGTGTGTGCGTGTGTGTGTGTGTGTGCGCGTGTGTGTGTGTGCGTGTGTGTCCAATCGAGATGCCAGCATCTGTGTGCATGTTTATGTGTATTTATATATGTACTGTAAGTGTGTCATTTTGTGTGTGCGTGAGTGAGTGTGTGTGTGTGTGTGTGCCACCAAAATAGACCAATTAAGAATGTGTAAATAAATAAATAACGGTGTTTGGTCCTCTAAGCTGACCTGCCTATTCAACTGTCAACCAAACCTGCGTCTCAGGCAACATCTGTGCACCCCCCCCACCTCCCCGCAATCTCCTCGTAAGGTTTCATGTATTTATAATAGATGTGTTAAGCTTCTAAATCCTCAATATGTTCAGCAGTTACACAGGCCTCAGGTGAGCACAGCAGCAGTCAGGAACGATTACCTACGCTCTCTACACCTCCTCCCAACCTCACCGCACCAGCCACACAAGCCAATAAAGGGCAAAGGCTTCTGGGTAATATTACGAGTTTGCTTGTGTCTGTTTCGGTGCATGTGTCATGATATTCTATAATATATAAATCTATATATTCTATATTCTACTGGATATTAGAAAGATCATTCTTGATTTATGACTTTGCCGTATTGTCTGTGTGCAAGTCTGAGCACAGTGTAGATTTACTATTTTTTGATATGTATACAAATTTCATAAAACATGAAATTATTTTCCTCAAAAATCTATTTGGTTATCCGGCTTAGTTTTATAGTTTCTCATTTAACGTGTGCATTGTTTCCTTCAGGTCTGTACCTTAATACCGTTTAAGGAAACAGTTTATAATAACTATGATATATCAAACATGTGTAATGTAAATAATATCCTAACAGACAATATATGGTTTTTAAACAGTTATAAGTGATGAGTAAATCATTATAGGCAGGAGAGGAGAGGAAACACTCACCTACTGTCCCAGGTGCAGGTAAACCTAGGGACTAGGAGAGAGGAGACACCTACTGTCCCAGGTGCAGGTAAACCTAGGGACTAGGAGAGAGGAGACACCTACTGTCCCAGGTGCAGGTGAACCTAGGGACTAGGAGAGAGGAGACACCTACTGTCCCAGGTGCAGGTGAACCTAGGGACTAGGAGAGAGGAGACTCTGCACTCTCTGGCAGGTCTGATGCAAGCAATTTATTTCGAGACTACACCAAAAAATATATCAACGTTTCGGTGTGAGCCTTCATCAGGATATAGTAAACACAAAATGCGTGTGGGCTTATATACACAGGTGTGCAATCACTTAATGGGCTACACCTGTCTAGGGCGTGCTCTGTAATGAGAGAGAAACGAAAACATGATCTGCCGGATATCAGCTACATATCAATACAGGGACACAGTTAATGCAGTATAAGAGCATAATATAAGTCAGTACAAAAGTAATACTAGTACAGCAATCAATTATCAAACAATAATTCAATACATCATGATACGGATAGATGAAAAAACATATATACACAAGTAGTGGACACATAGGACCCTCCATCAGAAGAATAGAAATGTAGCAGCCTGGGAGAACATATGGCCATATGCCATATTAGGATAGCACGGGCCTACAGGTCCTCTGAGTAGGCTAGTTTATATGTTCTCCCAGGTTGTTTGATAATTGATTTCTGTACTAGTATTACGTTTGTACTGACTTATATTCTGCTCTTATACTGCATTAACTGTGTCCCTGTATTGATATGTAGCTGATATCCGGCAGATCATGTTTTTGTTTATCTCTCATTACAGGTCACGCCCCAGGGCACGCCTACAGGTGTAGCCCATTAAGTGATTGCACACCTGTGTATATAAGCCCACACGCATTTTGTGTTTACTATATCCTGATGAAGGCTCACACCGAAACGTTGATATATTTTTTGGTGTAGTCTCGAAAATACAGTAAATTGCTTGCATCGGACCTGCCAGAGTGTGCGGCGTCTCCTCTCTTGGAGTAAATCATTATATACTGTACATAGTAAATCATTATATACTGTACATAGTAAATCATGATATACTGTACATAGTAAATCATTATATACTGTACATAGTAAATCATTATATACTGTACATAGTAAATCATTATATACTGTACATAGAACCAGTCCTGAAGTACAGTAGGAGTCATCTAGAGTCTGGCCTGCTAGAGCAGCGCTCCTACTGTTCCTGGATCAGTACATCACTATAGAGAGCTGTGTGTGTTTGATTCCACCATCATACAATAGTTCTGTTTGGATTGTCTCTGATCATAAGTTACACATGTTAATACTTATATAGAATAATAATTAGTAGAATTATCTACTAATGTTTTAGACATGGCTTGTTAAGTATATTTACTATAACATGTTACCCAGTTTTACATTATAGTGAGATACTGTTATGTTTAATAATGTGTGTAATATGTCACGTATAATGAGAGTGTAACATGTAATATGATATATATGCACAGTGTAATACATGCCATGGTTGAAGAGGCACATAACCAGCCCAAGCTTATACTCAGCCCAGTCAGTATCTTATTAAATCAACTGAGGAACCAGTGGACCACATCATTGTGTTGGATGGCAGTTGTTCAAGCACACATACTTAGCTTTATCTCAAATATTTGGAGAATTCAAATTTCTTGCCCTCGGGTTTGGCGTGACCTAAATTATCTTCATATCAAATAAATGCAATGATTGCAGTGATAAATTATCTGCCGCTGAGTGGGAGAGCAAAAATGTATGTGGATTTGTTTCATGAAATCTAAATTACAAATGTGATGGATATCGCCTCATACATTTTAAAGGACTGAACAAAGGAGCTTCCCTGTCCAGTCAACTGAGGGTTAGGCGCCTTGGTTTGATAAAATGAAAAAAAGAAGATTGTCTTTACTGTATTATCGTGTTATTCTCATGGAAATGTGGTGCTGGAATGGAGAGGAGTTCCTTGGACTGCCTTCTGGGGCCTCTCCAGTAGGGGGAGCCCAACAGCAAAGCCAAAGGAGAGCTGCAGCAGCTCCAGTGCACAGCATAGCGGCCATCGGCACCTGAGCTCATCTACCAAAGATGCCTGGGAACAAATCTCCAACCCAACTCTCCGACTTCTATTTGCATTGTGAACTTAAATATGTTTTGTTGTAACAAAGAGATATACAACCTATATAACTATGACATGTTTTGTAGATTTTTTTAATGTTAATTTTGTAGATGAGTTCCATTGGTAATATAGCAGTCATTTTATTATGTATTTTGCTACATCATTCTGAAATTTTAAGCATTTTAGACCTACTTGAAAATATCTTGTGGCTTAGGCCTACTTTCCCCTCATTACCAGCAGTGTGTGTGTTGAGCTTCACATGAAAAGAAAAACATATGGCAGACATATGACATCACAGTAAAACATCCACAGCTCCAGGGGGATATTCCAGAAAGCAGGTAGAGTGAAAACGGAGTTTGCTAACCCTGAGATTCAGTGCAATTCAATTCAACCTCAGGATTAGCAAACTCAGGTTTCACTAAACCTGCTTTCTGGAATATTCCCCAGGTTATTTACCACACAATATCGTTGTTGAACAGTCCACAAGTAACTGATTCAATTAAAGTACACGTCAGCATAATGGAGTGTTAGTACAGTATATGTTCCTCTTGTAGGCTAGAGCTCAGACCAGAGCATTTCTTCCACTCCCTCTCTTTCCTTTCCTCACCTCTCTGTTTCTATGCCCCGCTGCCAGTCAGTCAGTCAGCCAGTCAGTCAGTCAGTCAGTCAGTCAGTCAGTCAGTCAGTCAGTCAGTCAGTCAGTCAGTCAGTCAGTCAGTCAGTCAGTCAGTCAGTCAGTCAGTCAGCCAGTCAGTCAGTCAGCCAGTCAGTCAGTCAGCCAGTCAGTCAGTCAGTCAGTCAGTCAGCCAGCCAGTCAGCCAGTCAGTCAGTCAGTCAGTCAGTCAGTCAGTCAGTCAGCCAGCCAGTCAGCCAGTCAGTCAGTCAATCAATCAGTCAGTCAGTCAGTCAGTCAGTCAGTCACTTTACTGCAGGTCAGTCAGTCAGTCCTCTGCTGCTCAGTCAGTCAGTCAGTCAGTCAGCCAGTCTGCTGCTGGTCAGTCAGTCAGTCCTCTGCTGGTCAGTCAGTCAGTCCTCTGCTGGTCAGTCAGTCAGCCAGTCTGCTGCTGGTCAGTCAGTCACTCCTCTGCAGGTCAGTCAGTCAGTCAGTCCTCTGCAGGTCAGTCAGTCGGTCAGTCAGTCAGTCAGCTGCTGGTCAGTCAGTCAGTCCTCTGCAGGTCAGTCAGTCGGTCAGTCAGTCAGTCAGCTGCTGGTCAGTCAGTCAGTTGGGATGTCTCTGCTGTCAGCCCACATCAGCTTCCGTCTCCGTGACGACAGGCGTTGACGGGTGGGGCAGCTAACCCGCGGTGACGGGAGGACACTGATATGTAAAACAGGGCGTCTGGACAACGGCCGAGCTGTCAGCCTGCGCTGGGAGGGAGACTGCAGCGGGGGTCAGCGAAAATGTATGCAAATTTGACATTTCCAAATTCAT
>NC_140236.1:33637194-33699694 GCF_949987555.1 Borostomias antarcticus
GACACATTGAGGCTGGCCGATCATCGGGTATGCAGTCTGCACTTTGCTGCCGAGGATTTTTTTCCAGGCAGGCAAAAAACACATGGGACACAGAAATTGCAGCGTCTCCGCCTCAGGAAGAATGCCATCCCAAAGGCTGCAGAAGGCACAACAGACACAATGGAGGTAAAGCATTTCTCTTGAAGCTTAGTGGAATTATGTTATTAGGCTATAATGTGTGCTCATCGATTGGTGTAATATGTCAACAAAGTAGCTAGCAATATAACGTTACAAACTAAGTTGAAGAATTATCTACAGTAATTATCACTGATACCAATATAAATAGACTATAAAACACTCTCAGACTGAATTGAAAAGTCTGTAAAAATAAGAAGCAGATAAAAATAAGAATAAGAATACCCCAAGCTCAACACAGGTGAGCTGGGGGAAGGGCACCTCTTTTCTTCACTAGCCTACCCTCTGCAGACAATTGTGTGAATTGGCTCCTGTACCTGCATTTCCATATCGAAACTTTACCAAGGGTGTTGGGGGAAGGGCACATTTCTTTGTTCAATAGCCTACCCTATGCAGACAACAATGTGTGAATTGGGATCCTGTAGGCTACCTACATGTACAAATAGAAACCTTATAAACGGTTGTTTTTGTCATGAGGCTTTGTAACACACTTCTTCGCCACTATCTTTTAGGAGAGTGCCAGTGGTGCGGGGTCTCCTCCGGAGGCAGACTTTGAAATACGCCCACAATCCACTCCAATCAAAAGCCAACACAGAGCAGATGAGGAGCCATCTGGATCATCTAGGCCTGATTTATCCTCTTTGTTGACTATACTTCTAACCAGTCCACCTCAGACAAAAACACGCACAAGACCTTCCCGATCTGGAAAATACCTTGCTTTGCCTCCTATATGTTCCAAATCAGTGGTAAGCACAGCAGTGAAATGGTTTTGCATGGGTATTATCCGAGTATCTATTCAGCCCATCCATTCCTGTACTGTACATATACAATGTGTATTTTATTTGTCTGCACCAGGAGCAGATTCCATCCACATCAACCTCCACTTTGATTCCTGCACACCCGTCTGCCTCAACACCATCGGCAGTATTGAGAGTGAGTTGAGAGCCTTGTCTTTTATTCATAGCAAAACGATAAACATGTATGCATAAAAAGTTATCATGTAAATATTACTATGATAGAGTGAAAATTTCTTACTTGAACATCAGTGCAGTTAGAGATAAATTCTGCTACTGTTTTGTGTCTTCAGAGTGAACATGAAGAAGACATGGAACCGGTGTCTGATCTCAGCACGAGTTTTGGGGACTTGGGTCTGGATCCCGCAGACGTCAGTTTTGCACCACCAAGTTCTGACCCGTCTTCCAGCACAGGGACTACGTCTGGGTCTGCAAGCTCTTGTGGAGACACCACAACAGGATGGGCCGAAAAGAAGTGGCTGGTGAACGAGTCACACCTCCTTCAACTTTTTCAAACCTGTCCCAAGTGTACCAGTCTAATAACCGAGACTAAAATCAACACCAAAGGCAGCCAAATCAAGATCCACTGGACCTGTGGGAAACACTTTGGTGACTGGCAGTCATGTCCTGACCGAAGAGGCATGCCAGAAAATAATCTGCAAGTATGTGCATCAATAGTTTTCACCGGAGCCACGTACACAGACATAGCAGATTGGGCTTCTCTTCTCAGCGTCCCCATTCCACATCAAACACAGTTCCAAAACATTCAGAAGACCTACCTCCTACCTGTCATACAGTCCACCTACAAAGATAAACATGACCAGATCAAATCCCGGCTCATTGATGCATCACAGTCTGGAAATAGTACTGAACTCTGTGGTGATGGCAGGTTTGATAGTCCTGGTAAATATTACATCATTACTAATATTGTACAATCATCTAAATCGCTATCATTTTATATAATCAACATTCCCCACCCCACCCCCACAGGAAATTGAACCATCTGTGTTTCTATTCTCAGGTTACAGTGCAAAGTATTCAACATACACTTTCCAGAATGATGCCACCAAAGAACTAGTCCATTTTGAATTGGTCCAGGTAATTCATCTATGCAAAACTAAAATGCACTGTGTGATGAGGTTGCTTTCATCAAGAAAAAAAACATGTGGATGTTAAACTTTTTAATATTCATTATGCTTTAGGTGACAGAGGCAACAAGCTCTGTCGCCATGGAGACCATGGGATTCCAGAGGGGCCTGAACCAGTTGCTGGAGTGTGGGGTGGATGTTGCTGTGATGACCACCGACAGATCGCCTTCAATCCGGAAACTCATGAGAGAGGAATACCCCCAAATCCGGCATGAGTTTGACCCCTGGCATGTCGTCAAGGGTAAGCTAAAACCACAGGCGGACTGGCAATCTGGCCGCGCTGGCAAATGCCAGAAAGGCCTTGGGACTCAGGCCCGCCTGAGGGGAGGGGAATTTGAATGGAAAAAGGGCCGCTGTGTCTGAGGGGGATTTGATTGGGATAAGGGCCGCTGTGTGTGAGGGGGGGGTGTGCATTGGAATAAGGGCCGCTGTGATGCAAACGGCAGCCAGGGTCGTCTTTTGATCCCAGTCTGCCACTGGCTAAAGCCATCACATTTTACTATCTAACCCACAGCTTAGAAGTGCTTACTCATTTATAGAAAGGCAAAGTAATTGACAATGCACTTCCTTGCATGTGTTTGTATTGTTTAATTTACTGATTGGGATTTTGTTGTATGTGTGTTTTCAGGTGTAAAGAAGAAACTTGTTGCTGCATCGAATAAGAAGGACAGCAAAGACCTCCTTCTGTGGGTGAAAGCTATAACCAACCACCTGTATTGGTCCTGTGAATCCTCAAAGGGAGATCAGGAGGTAAGAATCCAAAGAATATGAATTTAGAAAACATAAAAAATAATTCACTAAATACCATACTCTAATTTATAAAGTCCTCGATACTATTCAGGATCAGAATGGGATTATGATTTTTTCCACTTTGTAATGACCTAAAATATAAACAAAATGATCTCCCCTGATCTGCTACATACATACTGTCAAGATATCTTTACAGTCCTGTAATTTCTATATTTTTTTCAAGAGAAGTGTTTCGCTGAGGGTCCATTGTCATCTTTTCAGGTTGCAGTCCGTCGATGGGTTTCGGTGCTGCATCACATCAGTGGCGTGCATCGATGGGAGGTTGACGGTGTTGAGTACACCTGCTGTCATCCTCCTTTGACAGACGAGCAGCAACAGAGAAAGAGGTGGATAGAACCTGGTTCACCAGCTTTCAACGCCCTCAAAGACATCGTGACAGACAAAAATCTCCTTCGGGATTTGAAGCAGATGTCACTTTTCAAACATACAGGTGTGTCACTTTTATATAGTTGAAGTATTTCTGAATCATAATTTGTAATTGTTCTTCTAAATGTGTTGTTGAACCGCAATCCGCTGCTGTAGGCTGGGAATGAATCCTGTTTTTTTTTATTTTGATCCATTTCCTGTTTTGGCAAAAGGTGGCGCTCAAACACAGAAAAAGCTACAAAGTTATACTACCTTTATAGTCCACAAGGGACTAAATAATATACTAGTCCAAAAAACGCGCACACACACACACACAATGTATCCGATGTGGATGTATAATTGTCTATGGTTGTCTGTCTTTCACCCACACAGGATCTCTGGAGGTGTTTCACTCCGTGGTGCTGAAATACGCCCCGAAAAGAATACATTTCGGATATGACTCCATGCGGGCACGCACACAGCTGGCAATCATGGATCACAACGAAAATGTAGACAGACCACAGGATACAAACAAAAAAGGTAACGTGAGATTAGCAAAAAATATTTATAGTTATCAAAAGATTTACATAAATTTTACCTAGTTCTCTAAAAACAAGAATAGATAATGCAACTACTCAAGGTTGTTACAGGAAGCAAAACTGATGCCGGAGACACACCCAGTCAATCACATGGGATCAATAGATGGGGAGACACACCCAGTCAATCACATGGGATGAATAGATGGATGATAGATGGTTGATGGGCTTCAACTTTTTATAGGCCAGCTTTTTGCTCTAATGTCTTTCGTGGGAGTAATTGACAATCTTTACCTATTTTTTTATAACACAGTTCTGTGCTGTAATATATGTCCTGCCATAACAACTGCATTCACATAAAATTATTATTATTATTTATATGGTGAACTATAACTAGAAACTGCTTTCATTTTTTCCAGGAGAACTCCGCTACAGTTTTAAATTCTCCAGACAGAGTCACGAATGGGTGACACAGCCCATATACGTTCGCACAGCACAGACATTCCGGAGAGACCTCATGGAGCGCGTACTGCAGATGAGGGATGATCCAAATGTGCTTTACACAGTACCTCGCAAGGAGAAGAGACCACCTCACAAAAGACTGCTTCAGAACATTGCTCCAGTCCCTAGACCAGATAGAAATGTTTTAGTGGCTAGACGGACCAGTCGTTTCGGGCGTTTATTCAGAGCTACACCGTATTAGCTTGACAGAATTAGAATCATGTTTTCTGACTGCTGGATTATCATGTCATGGGAATTTATCTCACAGTGCCTTGTACCATTTATATGAGAATTTTGTTGATTTCTGGTCTGTGCTGTAGGTCTGTGTGTTTGTATGCTGTCTGTAGAGCATACTGACTCGAAATAAAAACATAAATAACTTTGTGTTTGTTTCATTTAATTTTTTGATTCAATAATTATGAAACGTTATATTTCTCTATATAAAATGTACAAATGTAGGCTGGTAAAAAAAAAAGTACATCAGTGATACACTGCAGTGGGTAATATGCATCCAGCATAGTTATGGGATCTGGTCTGTGATAAGATTTTAGTGATTGCAAATGGCAATGCTAGGGAAAACATTGCATGTTATCCTAGATAGAATGAGACATGATAATGATGACAGTATTTTTCAAAGAAGCAGAAAATAATCGAATAATGTAGTCTGTTTGGGAATGTGTAGGCTATTGATTGTCAAATGATATTGAAAATGTCCTCTGCCTCGGTGAACCCAACATAGCTGTCTGTTGGGGAGGGGTATTTCGTTCTGATGGCTGTGACAATGCAACTCGGGATGACTCTTCTGTTGGCAGTTCCAAGGTGTTGCCCTCGAAGTGCCCACTCCAGCACAATGCGATATGCTACGAGTCTGTACTGCCTGTAGGAGAGGAGGGTTGATTAGAAGAAAGAAATGTAAATTCTAAGATATTTACTTATCAGGCGTTCAAATTCTAGGCCAAAAATATTTTATGCATATGTTATTTGTAGTCTACTTACTCAATTGAAAGTTGGCCATTTGGTCCTAAAGGCTTTGGCTGGGTCTTCCAGTTCACTTTTGGCACACGAAAGAAAGTTTCGACCACTGCCCGGTTGATCAGAGATGGAAAATCCTCAAGAGTTGTGAGACACTGTTGTGTGGGGTCCGATGTGTCGTTATTTCTCGAGACTTCCAGACGTGCATCGTCTGGCCTCAAGTCCCACTCAGAGCAACAAATGCATTCCTCCTCTGTTGGCATAGGGTGACAATGTAGGCAAGAACACCACCAGTTACCATCTCTTCGGGAGCGTGCAGCGGTTTGTTCTCGAGCCAGCTGTTCCTCTCTCTGTCTCCTCACCCTCCTTTCAAGGAGCTCTTCGTCCGTATACTCTGGCTCAAAACGATATGGACGTCCGTCATATTCTAATTCATTTTCTAGATCCTCTAAATCTGACAAATATTCAGCCATATTGCACACAATATTCTAGGCACCAACAATCCGATCGTAGCGCACACAATGTGAGCGCGAGTGTAGCCTACAGACGGAGAATAGCAAGTCTGCGCGCTGGCCTGTGCGCATGCGTGCTGGAGCAAGTGGGGGAGCGGCTTAGAAAGACCATGTTACAGGGGATCAAGATCCCTTATTTGGCACAAAAACAACAATGGCTGGCGTAGAGGAATATCAACTGTCGATTCATGCAATGTGATTGATGAAAACAACCGTTTAGCGGCCGAAAATGGATTTTGAGAAACGGCATTCCCTATGCCCCGTGCGCCGCCATTACATGGATATACTGGCTCGCGCTGGATTTTATATTTCTTCTACAGGCCTCCGAAAAACAAAAAAGTGATCTGGGTGAGTCAAACTTCTTATAATATGTCGTAAATAAGGTCCAGGTTGTCAAAAACGAGCATATTCCTTTAAGCACTGACTGGGCCCGGGCCAGGGCACTGGATCGGCGCCACGCTGCCCCCTTGTCCTGGCGCGCCGGCCGGCCAAGACTCACTCTGCTGAGACCGCGCACCACGCCTTGCCGGCTGCTCTGAGCCCAGACGCTGCCCATGTACACAACACAAGATAAGCACCAGGCTGGCTGGCTGGCTGTCTCTCTGGCTTTGTGTGTGCGTGCATGTGTGTGTGTGTGTGTGTGTGTGAGAGAGAGAGAAAGGAGGTGGGGTATTCATGACAGTAGTTGTGGGCCGGTGATGGAGGGAGAACACACACACACACACACACACACACACAAACCGAGGATATTTAACATGATTTCCACAGAGGCATACACCCAAGCAATGAGAGTACTTGGCAAGATGACAATGTCATCGACTCAGAGAGGGACATTTTTGTTGCCCCCACTGGCCCTGAGACTGGCCATATGTTTTTGAGGTAGTCTGCTTTCTCAGCCATGGAAACATGAAAGCCACAGTAGTCTACAGTCCCACTAGAAACTCAAATCTCTCATCAAGGCTTTGAAACATCTGTTTGAACTTCCCAATTCCTTTTGCAGAATGAAGCATTAGGCACATACGTTCTTGGATAATGTGAAGATGTACTCAAACTTTCTCTTACTCTGAGATTAGGATGATTCAGGGTAGAGTCTGGCAGACAAAGAAGCACTTCTGACAGAGAGAACGCAGAACAAGCTGCTTCATCGCTTTCCTTTTCACCATAACCTCCAGGTTTTCCAAGTGCATCAGAAACCATGAAGCCAACCAACTGGCATATTGGCAACACAGTTATGCTAACGAGCACATCTTCCCCCACAGTCGCGTTGTTGTCCTGGATTCACCAAGGCTAAGGTCAGGGTTAGGGCTGGAGTTTGTCAAGTCTGCCTTTAGGGCATGTAGGGTGTCTAGATTGTGCAGCAACAGTGACATTATATATATTTTTTACTGTACTAATGAATGTACAGTATGCGTAGAGAGCCAATGCAATTACTTCCTGTGGGCACGGTAACGCGCGCACACAGGAAGAAGGGTATTAAGACGGAAGGAAAATAAAGAGAAAAAAAGAAGTGAGAAACTAAACTGCGACAGAGGACCGAATCTATAGAATCCTCATCTCTCCTTCCCTGCGCTTTAGACAGTCGTAGATAATGATGAATGAAGCCAGGTCCACTCTAACCCATGCTCCTTATGAAGAGCTCCCGCTCTGCTAGCTGAGCCTAGCTGAGCTGTGGAGGTGAGCTAACTGTAGCCAGTCCTGCCTGCTGGCTGTCACGCGTCTGTCACACATGCCCAACACAAACGACCATAACGCATCCCACGCAAATCTCAGACACATGACCCCTGATGTGACTGCAGTGCATGCGGGGAAGTCACGCCAAAATCTTTGTTGAGGAGGATAATGTACTTTAATGAGGCTAGTGCTGCTAGAGTAGAAAGATTAGAACACTAGACTAGAAATGGACAGGAGCGGTGTTACTTACAGGAAATACAGAATTGTAAACTCGCTGTTGTGTAGTGTAGTCGCACACACACTTACCAACATCTATAATGCTGGTAATTCATGGAAGTATAACGTTAGCTGGCTACTGCTAATCTCACAGTGGTGAAGCTAGAATAGTACCTATTTCATAATGTAATAATTTCAGACAAACATATTTTTTTATGGAAAAGCAATACTTTTACTCTGCAGCCTCTGCAGAAAAAATGTTTATTTTAATCCACATATGACATATTATACCTTTAACTTTGCCTAAACTCAACATTACATCAGTATTAGTTTACTCTGGCCTGAACTCAATATTACATCAGTATTAGTTTACTCTGGCCTGAACTCAACATTATATCAGTGTTTGTTTATGCTGGCCTGAACTCAACATTATATCAGTATTTGTTTACCCTGGCCTGAACATTATATAGCCTATAGCCTACCCACTTGTTCAGTCACTCGTCACCAGTTACAACAGGGAGAATTTTTGAGGGGGAGAATTTGGCAACATGTAATAATTTAGTATCTCTATGCACTGTTTTTGTATTGTTTTTTATGAGTGTTTTTTGTTCATATTATTGAACAAAACTGTCCACTGATTGTTGTGAGCACCATTATGAATGAGACCCTGGTTTCGAATGGGTTTCCCTGTCTAAACAAAGGTTTGAATTGAATTTAAAATCTGACTCCCCCATCTACTGTTTGCAAAGTCAGACACACTTCAAACTTGTTGTGGTGTGTGGCTTTAGGAGACTGGAGGTGACTACAGCACTTTGTGATGTATTTCTGGAAAAGTGCTCTACAAATAAAGTTATTATTATTATTCCAAGCCTGTAGTTAAAACAGAGATGATTTTAGCAGGGGGAGTGAAATCACCTGCCGAAATCTCACTCCCCCCCTAACATTTAAAAAACAAAACAAAATCTGAAACATTTCAACATCGTTGTGGTGACATCTTTAGGTGACTGGATGCTACCCTAGAAAGCACAAGCCTGTAGTTCAAACAGGGAGGATTTTAGCAGGGGGAGTGAGATTTCGGCAGGTGTTGCCCAGGCTCAGCAGGGGTTGATCATGTGAGTGATGGGGTTAAGGGTCATGGCCAGGGGTTGATCACGTGAGTGATGGGGTTAAAGGTCATGGCTGGGGAGGAGAGGAAAGGAGAGACGCCCCCACTCCATGGCGGTGAATGCACCGTCAACCCACTTTCTCATTTCAAGTGGAAGAACCAACTAATTAGGTGGGAATATGATAATGTATTGTGCTGGGGGACACGCCTGTCCAGTTTATCAGGGACCCAGGGAACTCACCCCATCTCTCTTCCTCTCCTTCCCTTCTTCAGTCCCCCCCTCCTTCCCTCCTCCCCCCACGCCACCCTCCCTCATCCCTCTCTTCAGCCAGCTAATGTGCTGGTATTTCTCCCAGGGAGCGTTGCCCTTTCACGACTGGTGAACATTATCGTCCAGTCTGAGGAGTTTTGCGTCAAAGGCCGTCTCATTTGCATAATTGGAGGATCGCTCCTCCCTCCTCGCCGGCGCCGCAATAGTGACGGTCACTCGCCCCCGTGTTTCCTGAGGAGGTTCAAACCCCCCCTCATCCCTACCAATCTATCACCCCCCCCATCATGTCTTCATCCACACTCACCTGGCAGACTGGGGTGGGGGGGTCGGCCATCACTCCTGTCCTTCACATCCATCTATTCTTCTCTCCCTTCATCTCTCAGTACTGGTATAGCTAGGAGAAGATGACCGTGATTGAATGTGACGGGTTATGAGTGTGTGATGTCGGCCGTTAGACACCACTGAGGCGCGTGGCTTCTCTCCTGGCCGAGCACAGAGTAGGGCCGGGTTCACGCTCACAGTGAGTCACTCAAATCTAGGGAGCATACATTTGTGAAATAGATAATTTTTAATAGATAAATAATACCTTCCTGAAAATATAAACATTCATCTGGCTCACAGATCTCATCCTGGATATCCCAATGGAGGCATTTTTAATCTTCACCATTGTCAGTGTTTGTGGCTTCACAGTTGCTGCTGACTGGTTAAATAAAGGTTAAATACATTTTTTACAAAATAAATAGTTGGAGAAGGTGTGGAAGGGAACAGTAAGGTTCTTCTTGTGCCATGGTCCTGTGCCATGTAGCTTATTGGCTGCCATCATGCCTCCGGGCTTCATGTCATGCCAACCTCACCGGTTGTGGAGATTCTCTGTTGATGGTCGAGTTCCAACCTCACTTACGTTTATCTCTCTATTTGTGGCTCCGCGTCTTCACTCTTTCTTTTGATGGTGTCACTTTCTTACCTGATAATTAAGAGACTTTGTGAGTCTATTTTAAAGGGCTGCTGATAGATATTCAGCTTCTCAGCCAATGGAACTGTGAAGATGGATCTCTCGCCAAGAGAAGTGGGCCTCAAGTCCTTTTTTCTCTCAATGCGTTGCTGAATCTGGGTTTCCACACCCAGGCATGACTATGATCACCTTAACGCTGGTGGTACTCGCACTGAATGTTTACCGACTTTGCATCCAACAAACTAATTCAATCGAAAAGAATCTTCAGTGTTTTGCAGTGGCTGGAGAATGTTCCAGAGTGTAATCATGGGTCACAGGGAGAGAGAGATGAAGAGGAGGAGATGTGATGGCGCTGCTAGCAGCCGCAGGCCCGGGTGGACAGCAGGCCAGCGCTTTCCCGGACTCCACCATCAACAGTCGCTGAACACTTGATTGGACAGCAGTCAGAATTATAGCATAGTTTCTGGTGGTGTCTTTGCTTGGCAATAGCAATGTCAAACGTGTACTGTACTTTAAATAAGAACAAACAACAAACTTAAATTTGGAACCAACTTTCAGCCAGTGATTAAAGTGTGACAGTGTTAGTAAAAAAAAAACATAAGAACAGGAATCTATTTCAAGAAAGCAACACCTCTGCAAAGACTACAGAATTCAACAAATTCAAATCAGCATTTGAAACGAATGAGAGAGCAAAGAAAGGAAAAGGTGAACTTTATATTTTAAATGGGATTGCCCCATACCACATGTCCTCTTTAATAATCCAAATGGGTCTCCGTTACAAATTTACTCCCTAGATTAATTAACATTCCAGCACAAAAGAGAGAGCACTCTGTGATCAATTCCCAGTCAACTGTATCACCTTTCAGAGGGGTTAAGATCTGAAGGACTAATCCCAAGGTTCAGATCTGAGGGACTAATCCCAGGGTTCAGATGATCTGAAGGACTAATCCCAGGGTTCAGATGATCTGAGGGACTAATCACAGAGTTCAGATGATCTGAGGGACTAATCCCAGGGTTCAGATGATTTGAAGGACTAATCCCAGGGTTCAGATGATCTGAGGGACTAATCCCAGGGTTCAGATGATCTGAAGGACTAATCCCAGGGTTCAGATGATCTGAGGGATTAATCCCAGGGTTCAGATGATCTAAAGGACTAATCCCAGGGTTCAGATGATCTGAAGGACTAATCCCAGGGTTCAGATGATCTGAGGGATTAATCACAGAGTTCAGATGATCTGAAGGACTAATCCCAGGGTTCAGATGATCTGAAGGACTAATCCCAGGGTTCAGATGATCTGAGGGATTAATCACAGTTCAGATGATCTGAAGGACTAATCCCAGGTTTCAGATGATCTGAGGGATTAATCACAGAGTTCAGATGATCTGAGGGATTAATCACAGAGTTCAGATTATCTGAATGACTCATCCCAGGGAATGCAGGAGTCTAATTTCAGTCATTAGCAGGATCAGGGCAGAAAACAGGTGGCAGTGTTTTGTATCAGCCTCATGTTAAATACGGCTCAACACATTCCTGATTGGACTCAGTGGCGTCTTAATCAAGACCGACAGGCCAACGCCATCGTCTCAGCCAGCAAGCTTCCACTGGGTCTGATCAACTCATCACTGGCCACGGCTCATCCCTCCCATGTCCATGTGTGTGTCTGTGTGTGTGTGTGTGTATGTGTGTGCTCGCGTGTGTGTGTGCTCGTGTGTGTGTGTATGTGTACATGCATATCTCCATGTGTTTTTGTTTGTGTACAGTATAGGCAGGAAGGGTCCAAAAGCATGTTTATGAGAAAGGCACATGGTCAAATAAACAAATCCACCAATTTTACAAAACATGCATGCTTATTATCCTACATCAAAATAATAATTCACCTATTATTATCTTATTAGCATCATGGCAGTCTTGAAGTTAATTCACAAACTAGTAGTAGATTCAGATTTTAAGAACTAGCAAACTACCTAATTACAGAAGTCTCTGATCCAGTCTGCAAATGGAGTTGTCATCAGTGAACACAAAGCTTCCCAAAGTAGGCCAGGTCAAAAAGTCTGTTTTTCTTACAACATGTGTTTTAGCGCTTTTGCTCATCAGATCTGTATGACATGCATGAATGCCCTGGACACTGGCTCCTCATTCAGTAATCGGTGCTACACTCGTCACTAAAGAAAGAGTTTAGATTCAGCGTGTTTTTCAGAGAATACCATTCACCTCAATCCATCGTCCCGGCGCTCATAATAATGTAGCCTGTCTTTCTACATGTTGCCGTGGGAAGTGTGGAGGAATGATGGTGTTTTGCTGCTGCAGTAACACAGCTTGTTCTGACTACCACAGATATCTATCTTATAACCCCCTAGCACCTACAATACTTGTATCAGAAGAAGAAGAAGAAGAAGAAGAAATCTTTATTCATCACACAGTACATTCACATATGAAATAGATATATATATATAGATAGATAGATAGATAGATAGATAGATAGATACAGCTAAAATTTACAGCAAGGTTGGAAAATGCACCAGATGCAGAGTAGTAAGCATAAAAAAGAGGACGAACAGGGTTTATATACATCCATGTGTACAGCATGTGTACAGTACGCTTGGGAACACACATACAGCTATATCTTCTAATCCCCCAGCACCTACTAGTATCTAATCCCCCAGAACCTTCTAGTATCTAATTCCCCCAGAATGTACTAGTATCTAATCCCCCAGAATCTACTAATGTATAATCCCCCAGAATCTACGAGTATCTAATCCCCCAGAATCTCTAATCCCACCTACTAGTGTCTAATCCCCCAGAATGTACTAGTATCTAATCCCCCAGAATCTGCTAGTATCTAATCCCCCAGAATCTGATAGTATCTAATCCCCCAGAATCTGATAGTATCTAATCCCCCAGCACCTACAAGTATCTAATCCCCCAGAATCTACTAGTACTGTATCTAATCCCCCAGAATCTACTAGTATCTAATCCCCCAGAATCTACTAGTACTGTATCTATCCCCCAGAATCTACTAGTATCTAATCCCCCAGCACCTATTAGTATCTAATCCCCCAGAATCTACTAGTACTGTATCTAATCCCCCAGAATCTACTAGTATCTAATCCCCCAGAATCTACTAGTATCTAATCCCCCAGAATCTACTAGTATCTAATCCCCCATAATCTACTAGTATCTAATCCCCCAGCACCTACAAGTATCTAATCCCCCAGAATCTACTAGTATCTAATCCCCCAGAATCTACTAGTACTGTATCTAATCCCCCAGAATCTACTAGTATCTAATCCCCCAGCACCTACAAGTATCTAATCCCCCAGAATCTACTAGTACTGTATCTAATCCCCCAGAATCTACTAGTATCTAATCCCCCAGAATCTACTAGTACTGTATCTAATCCCCCAGAATCTACTAGTACTGTATCTATCCCCCAGAATCTACTAGTATCTAATCCCCCAGAATCTACTAGTACTGTATCTAATCCCCCAGCACCTATTAGTATCTAATCCCCCAGAATCTACTAGTACTGTATCTAATCCCCCAGAATCTACTAGTATCTAATCCCCCAGAATCTACTAGTATCTAATCCCCTTGCACTGACAGTACTAGTATCAACTCTAAAGAAAGGATCAGTTCTAGTTGTCAGTGCAAGTAAACTACCTGCTCACCTAGATTCTGTCCGCCTGGTCGAAATAACTCAAACTAAATGGCCACCTTATTCATTGGTCTGGATTTTCACACCCTTACAATGCGATTCTCAGGAATGTTCTTCCTGTGGGCAGAAAACTATTTCCTTGGTTGGCTTGGAACAAAAAACAAGAATGCCTACGTCAACAATACAAGGGCGTAACTTTCTGTAGAACGTTGCCATTATACATATAAGATAACATTCTGCTTTTATTCAACATGAAAAAGTCCACATCCGATAGCCAACAACGACAGGAAACATAAAAAAAAAAAAGAGGACCCTTTTACGTTCTTCCCTCTTAAGCTCTTAACCAGGCTTCCTCCCGGGCTGCGCCATGCACACCTGCACAACCCATCAACCCTAGTTGGACTGATGGACTGCAGAGTTGGGAGGTCCGGATGGATGTTGTTGTTGTTGCTACTGAATATTGTTGTTGTTGTTCCTTTCCACTGAGGAGGTATGTCTATATGTGTTTGGATGGAGGGGAGAGACAGACTGGTGGTGTGTGTGTGTGAATGTGTGTGTGCGTGTGTGTGTGTGTGTTTGCGCATGTCTGTGTGTGCACGTGCGAGTGTGTGTGTGTGTGTTTGGATGTAGGGGAGAGGAAGACTGGGGGTGAACAGTGTAGCTCCCCTCAACTGAGAATAGCAGCCCAGCAGGGTAGAGGCATGCCTTTGTCTTTCCCACAGGTCAACCTCCACAGAGAGAGAGAGAGAGAGAGAGAGAGAGAGAGAGAGAGATAGAGAGAGAGAGAGAGAGAGAGAGTCAACCTCCACAGAGAGAGAGAGAGAGAGAGAGAGAGAGTCAACCTCCAGAGAGAGAGAGAGAGAGAGAGAGAGAGAGAGAGACACAGAGAGAGAGAGAGAGAGAGAGAGAGAGAGAGAGAGAGAGAGAGAGAATGGGAGGTACTAACACACTAACGCTGGGACTGTCGCTGTGTGTTAAGAAGCCTTTGTGTTGCCAGTCCTTTCTCTTCCTTTTGTCTGTGCAGCACTTTCAGGACACCTGTGAATGTGCTCCCATAAAACATCAACGCTACAGCCTCCCAGTTAACAGGTTGGATCGATACGAAACCCTTTGTAAAGGCATCTTTTTAAATTGATCTTTTTGCCTCCAAGCTTTTTCTCTTTCTCGAGGAAAGAATCCAACATGGCATTACTTAAAAAGAGATCAGTCGTTCAGCGACCTGCTCTCTCTCTCTCTCTGACTCTGTAGCTGTTCCATAGCTACTGTAAGCAGGCTTCTTCTTTCTAGGGATTATGAACATCTGGGCATAGGAGAGCAGTGGAGTGCAATAGTAAAGTTAAACTTGGAACTGCACAGCACATTTCCTGTGTTCTGAGGTTAAGCTGCCCCCCCCCCCGCCCGCCCTCTCTCACTCTTTCTCTCCCTCTCTTTCAGTCTCGCTCTCTCTCCCTCACTCTCTTTCAGTCTCTCTCTCTCCCTCTCTGTCTGTCAGTCTCTCTTCCCTGGTGTGGCACAGAGAGAGAGAGAGAGAGAGAGAGAGAGAGAGAGAGAGAGTCTTACAGCCGTGGAGACCCAGTGATTCTTTGTTCTCTGTCACTATCTCACTTTTTTTTGTTTTGTCTCACTGAGTTCTTCCCTGTTTGAGTGTATGACTGTGTGTGTGTGTGCGTGTGTGTGTGTCGGTGTGTGTGTGTGTGTCGGTGTGCATGTGTGTGTGTGGATTCCTCCTTTTTTGAGTGCATGCAAATGGTGAGGAGAAGAGAATATTAGAACAGCTCCCAAGTGCAGGTATGTGCCAACGCCTCCGCACGCACACACGCACGCACGCACGCGCGCACACACACACACACACACACACACACACACACGCACACACACACACACACACACACACACACAATAACATACTCCAACTGTCACAGTGTCTGGAAGGGAAATACACCGTTTAGTGAAGGATATGGATTTCTTTCTCTTAAATACACATACTGGACACACACATATTCTCTCTTTCACACACACACAAAAACACACACACTGCCCTGCACAGTTTTACTGGCTTTGCGTAAATAGAGCTGTAAGAGTTTACTGGAAACTTTCTCTGAAGTGTCTTTACAGTGTCATTAGCAAGTCAGACTCCTCCAAGCAGTATTACGTCCTACTGTGTACTGTAGGTTACTATAGCTTCACATTGACATATACAGGGCAACTGTCAAATGATTTGCATTGTGTTTTCAGCTACTGTAAGTTTCTTTACATTGTAATCACCAATTACATCCAATATAAAAGTTTCAACTTCTACCTACTGTAAGTAGGGTAGTGTATGTGTTATGTGTGATGGTATGTCTTCGTTAGGTGGCTACGTGAGGAGACATTAAGCAGACTGAACTGAACCTGCAGTCATGTTACGTTGTTAGCCAGCCTCACTAACCCAATGTGTTTTCCATTTACCCCCAGTGACTCGTTACAAACAATAGGAACAGCTGTTGCCGAGCGTACAGCACTTCCCCGTTGGTATGCCAGTAATCAGGCCCTTCCTTGATATGCCTCTCACATCGAAATGAATGTTCCAGGGCTCTTTCCCAGTGAAGATCTGTATAGGAAACAATATCCAACAAGTAAAATAGAAACTTGAGCTGTCTCCATCAGTTTCTGTCCAGTTGGCATGCCTCAGAGTAGCCGTGGACCCACTACGCTAACAACATCGCACACGACTGGCTGAATAGGAAGTGACACGTCAGTCCCAACCCCGCCCTCCCCTCCCCCAAACTCTTTGATCCACCCCCCGATGTCGTTCCCAGCACCTCAGAGAGGTCGCACAGATTAACCCCTTGTTTCCTGCAATGGGCTTGTTTTCAAGTGAAATGGAGGGTGAAAGCATTTTCCTGCTTCAGTAATCTACAGACTTCTGGCTGTGTGCTGCGTACGTCTGGGTCAGCTCGCTAGTCAAGGCGGACAGAAGTTTTGAGAGATGTGAAATGTGTTGTTTTTTGCTGTATGAATCAAATTATATTTAGTCTCTTTTTTGTGCAGGTTTTGATATTGTCCAGGAGAGATGAAGCGACAGTCAGGCATCGCTGAAGGACTTATCCGGAGGTTTCTGGAAAACGTATGAGTTGAACAACTGCCAGTCCTCTGCCATTTTGTGCTTCCTGAATTGCTTTTGCTCAGCCCTACAGATATATCACATATAATATCACCAATACTCTGATAACAAAGGATTATATTTTGAGCCAAAATGGCCGCCGCTGCAGTCTACTCTTGGATGTTGTTGACTGTGATGGCTGTCCTGCCATATGCCTGTGCTCAGAGTCTGGTTCGAGTGAACTCTGTCGTCCAGGTGGCTCGAGGCAGGTCTGTGTTTGTGACTGAGAAAGACTTGCTGATCAGCTTTGACCAGACGACAGACTCTTGTAAAGTGGAGGTAGTGCTCAATGAACCTGTGACCCAGAGAGTGGGAAAACTCACCCCTCAGGTAAGAATAAAGATGACTATCAACACACCTTCCTAGATTCTGCTAGAGTCTTCTCTTCTCACTTCTTTTTCCTTCATCTTTCTCAGATATCCTCCTCAAATATGTTTTGACTCTAGCAAAAAAAAGGACGAGCTTGTTGAGGGTAGAATAATACGTTCTGTTCTGTAGGTGTTCTGTAACGTGGTTTCTGTGTCTGTATGGAACATTGCTTTGCTTCTACTAATATTGTTTTGTTGCAGGTGTTTGACTGCCAGTTCCTGCAGGATGAGGTGAAGTACATCCATAATGGCAGTCCTGTACTAGAAGAGGATACAGTTCTGTTGAGAGTCTATAGGTGAGGCCCGGCAACCAATCACAACTGAGCTAGAGTACCTTTATCCCTGCACATGCATGGGTCAAGAATCTCTCAAACTTCAGCCTCGACCTTGCCATTCAGTCTCCATCGTTTTGCATGCGAGAGTGAGTGTGACATCTTCTGCCCGTCTACGAATGTCATTCGAAGGTCTTCTGTCTCACTCTCCAGGTTCACAGAGTCCAACACCTTCACGGAGACTGTTCAGCTCAGAGTGCGGGTCGTGGAGCCTACAGACAGCCTGGTGGAACTGGGTTCTACTCCGCTGGTGGTTCCCTTGTTCTACGGCCTGTCCAATGTCATCGACAGCTCTGTTCTGACCATCCGCAGCCGGCCCGATGTGGCCTGTACCGTCAGACTGATGACATCAGAGACAAACGTACCGTCGCTGGGCCAGCTGGTGACCGAGGAGGACGCGTCTGGAGCACAGGCACATGAGTCTGGGCAGCGGAAAGGTCAAACATTATCATCTGTTCATGTTTCTCAGGGCAAAACAGCACTTCAGTCAAAGGGAGAAAAAGTGTATTTATGTATTGTGAAACACTTCTTTAGTATTGAAATTCTAAACATGACCTGTCTGTTGATATCCTGTAGGTCACAGTAGCTATAGACCCTTTCAATGGAACCAACGGAACTCAGTCACTAGGGCAACAATTTATTGACTATTTCAAGGAATGTTCATATTCAAAACAATAACACCACAGTTTACCCCTTGGCTCCACTGTGTCCATCAGCGTCAACTGTCAGCGTTAAGAATCCAGAAATCCAGAAAAAATCCAGAAATGAACCAAAAATCCAGAAATGAACCTAATTAAAATGGATTCATTTCCTGATGGTTGATAGTTGACCTGGACGGACGCTGTGGAGTCAAGTCGTTGCAGTGCGGTTTACTTGGACCAAGAAGTCGTTGCCCTAGTGACCGAAGGTTCCATTGGCTCCATTGAAAGGGTCCATTGGTCCAAGTCAACTGCACTGTAAACTGTGGTTTTATTGTTTTGAATATGAACATTCCATGAAATGAACAATTAGTGACTTATTATAGCACTGAACATTCATTCACCATCAGTTAACTCATCGTTGACACCTACTTGTAACTTCCAATGATGACAGCCTCCTTTCAACCTCCCCTCACCCTATAGGCAGACAAACCACAGCACCCTGCCCAGGGAACAAGCCTTGTCTCCATGGCACCCAGCAGCTGCGCTTCCTCAAAGCCGACTGTCAGGAGTTCCTCAGCTGGGGTGTGAAGTACCAGCACCTCAGCCCCCCCTCTCCTGAGATCGACTATGTCCCCCTGCGTGTGGAGTTACGAGACCAGGCCTCCAGGGCCCTGCTGGAGGTACTGGACAGCTGCTCACCATGTTATCGTACGCAGTTTTAAGGTGTCTGCACACGGCCCCAACCAACGCCAACACGCAACATTATAAAGTTGGCAGTTGTTAGAATGTTGGAAGTTTAAAATTAAACTAAAGAGCTGCAGGTTGCAGACCCCTGGTCTAGGAGATGATATCACTGCGTGTTTGCTGGGTAGGTGCACCTAACAACTTCCCTTCGGCCTCCCCCAGACAGAGAGCGTCTGGCTGCCGGTGTTCATCCATGGGGCCATGCAGAACCAGCACCCCCAGGCCTCCTTCATGGCTTCCTTCATCCTGGAGGTGGACCAGTTCATCCTCACTCCCCTGACCACCGCCGCCCTGGACGCCAAGGACCACGAGACCCCCCAGGAGAAGCTGGTCTTCAACGTCACCGTGCCTCCGGCGGAGGGGTACATCACCCACCTGGACGACCACACCAAGCCCAGCCAGTCGTTCACCTGGCAGGACCTGCACGAGATGAGGATGGCCTACCAGCCGCCCAACAGCAGCCACGCCGGCCGCAGGAACTACGAGGTGGGTGGCCGTCTCCTCAGAGGGACTCATGGGGAGCATATGGTGTAGTTCTGAAGATCCCACTTAAATCTGGATTCAACCAAACTAGTATATCCCTATATTTATTATACTGCTACATTTTTTTGAGATTGTGATGAAGTAACTCTAACTCGTGATAGTAGTAGTGACAGTGGACTGTGTATATTGTCTGTAGTGAGAAAATTTGAATGAGTGAATGAATATTCTGTTCCGGGTTGAGTTCCAGGCCATAGATGGGTCCTATGAGTGAATTAATATTATTTTCCAGATTGAGTTCCAGGCCATAGATGGGTCCTATGAGTGAATGAATATTATTTTCCAGGTTGAGTTCCAGGCCATAGATGGGTCCTATGAGTGAATGAATATTATTTTCCAGGTTGAGTTCCAGGCCATAGATGGGTCCTATGAGTGAATGAATATTATTTTCCAGGTTGAGTTCCAGGCCATAGATGGGTCCTATGCCGCCAGCCCACCCATCCTGGTTCACGTGTCCATCAGAGCATCAGAGACCAACGCACCACGAGTCTCCTGGAACATGGGTACTTACCAGAATAATGCTAGCCCTAATCCTAACTCTGGAACAAGTGTACTTACCAGAGTAATGCTAACCCTAACCCTAACCCTGGAACGTGGGTACTTACCAGAATAATGCTAACGCTAACCCTGGAACATGGGTACTAGAATAACGCTTACCCTAACCCTCACTCTGGAACATGAGTTCAACTATCCTGGGTCCAACACACTGTATCTTGTGGAAGAAGCTCAGTCCCCCAACCTAACCATGGAATATAGGTACTTACCCTGTCTGTATTATACCCAGATCACACCCACCTTTCTCTGTATCAAAATCCTATCAACCTCACCCTCAAGGATGTTTATTCAAGTTTATTATTTATTTGTCATTATGGACAAGATACAGTACAGGCACTCTGCTTCCTGACTTCGCATAGTGCAGATGCTTTTGCTGCTTGCTCTCCCCTTCGCTTGCATTTTTCTGCTGAAATTCTTGCTTTTCTTCTGTAAGAAACTATGAGCAGCAGCTCCTGGATACTTGTCTGTAATTTTTTGTAGCTATAGTAGGCTGTTGCCATATTTCAACATTTTATTACCTGCTCATCATAACGTGAGCGCGGCAGCAAGATGCCCCCCTTCTCCACAGAGGACTTCCACAAACTTCTGCAGAAGATTACAGAGATGGAAACCAAAATTAATTGGTTATAAGTGAGAGTGGAAGTCAATGGACTAACTGGGAAAGACACCAACTTACCATGGATTCAAAACAAGACAAGAGCATGTTAATACACGGCTAATTAGCACCAACTAGACTACCAAGAAACAGGAGAGCTGTGTACCGGGTAATACATCTACAAGTGGTCGTCCTCCCTGGAACTCTCTTGGTGCAAAACCTAAGAGTAAATTATTTCCCAGGGAAACGGGAGGATGGGTAACAGGCAAAGCCCAGCGCCCGGAGATTTGTGATGAGACTGGCTGGCCAGCATTATCATCCAGGCAGAATGCCTCTTCAACCCCTGTCCTTAGTAGGACACAGCCATGGACAGCTGCAAAAGGAAGAGCCAGCAACGAACCTCCCCCACAACCAAGTGTACAGCTGGAGAACAAATTTGCCCCACTGTTGAAGGACCCTGCATCTCCATCTGATGACCTGGATCACATCTCATCTTCACACAGCAGGGTAAGAACTGAGAGTAAATCAGAAAGGAAAAGGCTACAGGGAAAGCTAACGACTGGGCCTCAAACTCTGATTGTGGGTGACTTTACTGTAAAAGATGCGAGAAGCATGTGCAGTAAAAACACCAAAATACTCTGCTTTCCGAAGGATATGGTCTCTGACATGACAGGAAGAATCTTTGCATATCGGGGCTATACATCCAACTGTGAAAAACATGATGACAAATCATGTTGTTGTCTGCAGTTCTTAAACAAGACTTTATTGATCTGTTGAACGCAGTTCTCCGAAAGCTGAGGTGTTTATCAGTGGTTCTCTACCACCAATCAGAAGAGGGGATGAGAGATTCAGCAGACTGTTGGCACTGAACACATGGCTTTCAACTACATGTACGGTACTATCCATTCAGTGCACTTCAATGAGAATTTCAACTTTTTCTGGGAGCGCAGACATCTCTTTAAGGCAAATGGACTTTTCCTACAAGTCAGGAGTAAAACTGTTTACCTCCAACCTGTTCTACTTCCTGCGTCATCCATCTGTTCCCTCTGCCAAGGACAAGACAAGAGGCACCAAAACAGGAAGAAGACATACAATAACACAACATGGCAGAAACCTTGAAGAAGAGTTGCCTCGGCCCCCCCCCCCGCCACAAAGTTTCGATTATAGGAGACACCCGAGCCTGGAGGAAGAGTCTTCACACACCCCCTCACCGGCGATCGCTTATGAGGATTCACCCCCTCCACCCCCCCAAGAGGGGGAGTCTCTCACTCTACCCCTCTCACTGGCACCCACCTGTGAGGATCCACCCCCTCCATCCCCCCAAGAGGGGGAGAAATGCACATGGTTTGTTTGCCACTGACTGAAGACTTATCTTTTTGCCACTGCTTTTTATTAAATCAAATAAGTATTCATTCTAACACTGTAATTTTTATTGTTGTATTTTATTTTTCCTGCATTTTGTTTTAAATGTCCTTTCATAATGTGTTCTTGACCTTTGTCTTGATGCTCTTAATATCTCATGTAAAGCACTTTGAATTGCCTTGTTGGGAAATGTGCTATACAAATAAATTGTATAAAATAATAATAAATATAAATAGTAATAAATAGTAATAAAATGCATTGCCTTGCCGTACCATGTACAATGAAATCCTTAAGCATAATGATTTGTTCAAACTTTTTTTGTTCTTGACAGCTGATGAACAATATGTAACAACTAATGTTTCTATATTAAGCTTGATGTTCCAACATTTACCAGCAATGTTCTCAACCACTGATTAGAAAATATCTTTATCCTCCTTGCAGGGCTCGATCTGTTGGAGGGTCAGTCTCGACCGATCACATGGGAGGACCTCCAGATAGTGGACAATGACAACATCGAGGCGGTGTACCTGGTGGCCGTGGACGGTCCCCTGCATGGACACCTGAGGATCAGAGGTGGGGGTCAAAGGTCACATACTGTACAGTGGCGCAGAATATCTTAAACCTAACCCTAACAACCACAAACACACACACACACACACACACACACACACAGAGGTACTTCAACATGGTCTCGCCCGTCGGCATACAAAAACACAGCATCCATTCGTGCAATGCATACGACGATGTCGAATTCTGTGTGCTGGTGATACGGCGAGAACCGGGTCCAAACGCCACGCATGTGCGAAATGCTTAGAGGCGCGCAGGTACAGTAGCGAGTGCATTAAGCAATTCCCCCAGCGCTTACTGGCATCTATTGAAACAAGCACCAGTAGCTACAGTAGGCCCCGTAGTCTCTAGTGAATGGGAGGACACCAGTTATTGAATTAATCAAAGTGAGAAGCACCAGAGAAGACCCTAATTTTTCAATATGCTCCTGCATCAACGAGCATCCCAGTGCCTCTAAATCAGGCTCAGGGTTCCCCCCTCCCCTCCACAGCTCTGTGCTGGTATGGAGAAGGCAGAGCCGCCCCCCCCCCCCGTTAGAAGGCGGAGGGTCCCGGGGAGGTCTGGCCTTTTCCGCCCGTTTTCCTCCATGTGTCGACCGTCGGTCGTGTGCGCGGTCCAGGAAGCATATATGTGAGGTGGCCTGCATGTGTTTCCTAATCAGGTGTAAAATGGGGTCGTAGCCGCTTTGGCCAGGGGCGCTCGCAGCGCCACACAGCAGCCCGCGGCCTCTCCGGCGTCTGTCCTTCCACCCCAGCGCACGGCGAGGCGGGGCTTTGCTTGCTCGGGCCCTGAGTGAAGCAGATTGGGGAGACTTATGCCATTTCATGCCACTGTGCACAAAGAACAGATGCCCCATGTCCCCAAACAGCCAGGTCTCAGTGGAGAGAGCAGTAGAGAGAGAGAGGGAGGGAGAGGAAGTACCAGAGAGAGAGAGAGAGAGAGAGAGAGAGAGAGAGAGAAAGAGAGAAAGAAAGAAAGAGAGAAAGAAAAAAAGAGAGGAGGAAGGAAGAAAGAAGGAAAGAAAGAAAGAAAGAAAGAAAGAAAGAGAAAGAAAGAAAGAAAGAAAGAAAGAAAGAAAGAAAGAAAGAAAGAAAGAAAGAAAGGTAGGGTCAGTGCAGGTTAATGCTCCAGTGGTTCCTGGCAGAGACGAGGACGGGAGTCATTCTGGGAATAGCCATCTGAAATGTGAAGTAGTTTGTTGCAGCGGAAACATGTTATTCCACTCAGCCTCGTTGGATAACATGGGGTCCCTATCGTATCTCTGGTAACCATTCCATTCCCTCCCATTTAAAGGAACTGGCTAAATCAAATAATAAACAGTCCTGCCCATTCTGTAACACAGCACAATATTCTCTTTAATTGTGTCGTATAGACTTCTGTGGTTTTCAAACAGATAGTAAACCACCCTTGACAGAGAGAAATGATTCCGTAGAGGGAGCGTTCTGGACCCAAACACACATCTCTCTCACAGGGACTTGGTGGGTGGAGGGAATTGTTGACCTCTGACCTCCGACTCTGGGATGTTGACGCTGGGGAGAGTCACTGCCAGCCTGGTCCATCGCCTTAAGACAAATGGAGAGCAGCCTGTCCCCCCCCCCCATACACACACACACTCACACACACACAAACACGCATGCACACACACACGCATGCATACACATGCCACATGCGCACACACACACACACACACACACACACAAGCACATACACTAACAGGCATGCACACCACAAATGCGCGCACACACACACACACACACACACACACACACACACACACACACACAAACATACAAACACAAGTTGGGAAGCAGCGTGTTCCGATTTTTTGGGCCTGCTGCCCACTGCCACCTTTGGGCCCAATTATCAAGTTTTTTTCTCCGTTGGACTTGTAGCTGTTTCCCCTTGATAAAGTTACTAATGAGGTTCAGTGCGTGACCATTCATCACTCAATCTGTCTGGTGACCTTGCCCTTCTGTCTCCCTGGCAAGCGTGCGCCCATCCTGGCGCCGGGCGGGCGCAGCACGCTAGCACTGGGAAGGCCGCCATTTTCCTCACTCTGTCTCCAGCAGTGGGGGAGCGGAGAAGTGCGAGCCAGCACACGGCGCCTTCAGGCGCTAAGAGAAACTTGTTATTTCCAAGTGACGATGTGCATCCAACAAAAATCACAGCTTATGTGTAAAATATGTTTATGATTGAAAACATGGAGTTTTTCTGCAGAGAGGGGGGGGCCACTTTGGGGTCCAGGATGTCACATGTCAATAATCCATTAGACTATTTTGACAATGTGCTGTGTAGTTAGCCTGGATACGCTGTAGTGGTATAGAAAGCGATCTCCTCCTCCTCAAGGCAGAACTTTTCAAATCTGATTCCAAGGCAACGTTACAACGAACCCCTTGCAGACAACGACAGAGGGATGCAACAAACAAATGTCTGCTTCCGGCCCCCAGGGGGGAAAGGCTTCATGTTCCGGGTCCGAGACCTCCGGGAGGGTGTGGTGGTGTACCACCATTCCGACAGCGACACCACCCGCGATCACATCGTGTTCCGCATCACCGACGGGCGCCACAGCATCCGCCACAAGTTCCCCATCTACATCCTGCCCAAAGATGACACGCCGCCCTTCCTCATCAACAACGTGGCCATCGAGGTGCAGGAGGGTGGAGCTGTGCTGGTGGAGGACTACATGCTATTGGCCTCTGACCTGGACTCCAGCGACGACTACATCCTGTACCAGCTGGTCACCTTCCCCAGGGCGGGGCAGTTGGTCAAGAAAAACAACGCACAGCAGCCAGGTCAGACACGCCCCCCCCCCCCCCACACACACACACACACGCACGCAGTTTATCCTTTGTCACTTTGTCACACTCTTAAACAATCCTATTTTGCAGTCTGAAAAGCTCTAATGTGAACTACAACCTCTAACTAACTCTTTATTTATCTAGCTTTGGATGACAAGTCTTAAGACAAAATATTCTAGTGAGTCACTGCTGAATCACGCTCAAGTGAGCTGGGTTCAGTGGGTCACTGTTGAATCATACTCAAATGAGCTGGGTTCAGTGAGTCACTGCTGAATCACGCTCAAGTGAGCTGGGTTCAGTGGGTCACTGTTGAATCATACTCAAATGAGCTGGGTTCAGTGAGTCACTGTTGAATCACACTCAAATGAGCTGGATTCAGGGACTCGGTGAAAGCTCCAGGCATGATGTGTCCTCCAGGTGTCCCGGTGAAGAGCTTCCTCCAGAGGGACCTGTCCCAGGGGCTGATCTACTACACACACTCAGGAGACGAGTTGTTCGAGGACTCGTTTGACTTCACACTCTCAGACATCCACCAGCCCCCCAACCTCTCCCACAGACACGTGAGTGTGGCATCGTCAGAGCAATACGGCTAGACGTTTCATTAATGAATATAAAGGTGTCTGCACACTACCCCAACCAACGCCAACCAACACCAACGTTGGATTGGGGTGCCATGTTTGTTGGTGACCGTTAGCGTCAGTTGGATGGATTTTGCAGCTGAATTTTAAACTTCCAACATTCTAACAACTGCCAAATTTAGAATGTTGGGTGTTGGGACTTGGTGTGACATCATCTGTCCCTCTCCGTCCCAGACTGTTGTGGTCCACGTGTTCCCGGTGAAAGACCAGCTTCCGGTGGAGGTGTCGGGTAGCGTGCGCTCCATCACGGTCCGAGAGACTGAGGTGGTCTACCTCACCCCGGCCCACCTCCACTTCACAGACACGGAGAGTCCGGACACCGACCTGTCCTACTTCATCACCCAGACCTGCTTCAGCCCGGGGCATGCTGGGTAGACTCTCCCCTCTGGACCTCTCTCTCTCCACAGCTCTTTCTCTCTCCTATCAGGACCTCTCTCTCCTCTCTGCACTTTATTCTATGAAACGTGACGTGGGATGGCTGTAGCTCAGGAGGTAGAGCCGGGTCCATTACTGACCATGGGTTGGCGGTTCAAATCCCAGCTCCTCCTGTCCAAATTGCTCCCAATGAGCAGGCTAGCACCTTGCGTGGCAGCTGCCGCCATAGGTGTGTGAATGTGTGTGTGAATGGGTGAATGAGAGGCCTTCATTGAAAAGCGCTTTGGATAAAAGCGCTGTATAAGTGCAGTTCATTTACCGTTTACCATGCTAATTGCAGGATGCCAGACGCGGGCAGACTCTTCTATACAGACAGCACCAGCTCCATGGAGAAGGACCCGATGGTGCCGGTGCTGAAGGCCTTCACACAGGTAAGTGAGAGAGAGTTTTAGAGCTGTTTTACAGGCCATGAAGTAACATTATCGTAAAATAACTGTACAGTTCTGTCTTAACGTACAATATGTGTCACAGTTATTGTACTGTATGTGGTATTCATCAGCATCGCTAAGCCCCCTTTTCCCTTCCTGCAGCATGCAGTCAACCACATGAAGGTAGTGTACATGCCCCCCATCGAGGACATCGGTCCAGAGCCTCTCTTTGTCCAGTTCGTCTTCTCCGTGAGCGACCATCACGGGGGGACGGTCAGCGGGCTGGTCTTCAACATCACCGTGACCCCGGTGGACAACCAGGCTCCTGAGGTTAGGGGTCAACTGTGCTTCTGTCTCCCTGCGGACTGTCGTTTGGTGACCCTTCTGTTTCATTCATGGTTCTGTTGAAGCTGATGTTGTGGAGGGAGTATTGCTGCGTTCTGGAAACATCGGATTTTCCGGAAACATCGGATTTTCCGAGTTCGTGATGTCATACCCCAGTTAAAAGCGCTCCAAGCTAAAGGCGAAAATCTCACTTTAGCCCCATCTTTGTAGTTTAGCCTAGTTAGCCAATGTTAGCAATACCAGTTGATAACAATGCTATTTTGCGCATACAGTACGAACACTGTAGCAATATTGTCCACTGATAGAAGTTGGACAGTACTGTGTGTACAACTGATTTAATGATTCACAAATAAGACAGAAGTGCTAATAAACAGTCTTATTACAGCTTTCACATCGTTGATGTGTGGAGCAGCCATCTTGATTGATGTCAGCAGCGTGGTGGGATCAAGTCGGGGTAGATTGAGTAAAACGGCGGAAATCCAAGTTCAGTTGACATATATGATGACGATTTTGACGTTGAACATAAAAAAGTCTCAAGATTCAAGATTCAAAATTAAAGATTCACTGATTTGTCACATGTAATGTACAGTACGGTGTACAGTCACAGTGAAATGTTGCTGTTGACTCCAAGATTATGCTCAATACAGATAAACTCCAATACTCAAGTCTCTCCGTCTCCCTCGTTTGACTGGGACTCCCCCTCCAGGTGTTCACCAACCTGCTGAGGGTGGAGGAGGGCGGGGCCTCCTTGGTGACGGAGGAGCACGTGCTGGTGCGCGACGTGGACAGCGTGACGGAGGCGCTGAGGGTGGCGGTGCAGAGGCCCCCCTCCCACGGCAGGATGGAGCTCCAGGGAAAAGAGCTCCACATCGGAGACAGCTTCACCATGCAGGACATGAGGGGGCTGCGGGTGAGGTAGGACCACACACACACACACACACACACACACACACACACTCACACACACACACACACACACACACACACACACACACACACACACACACACACACATACACACATATATATACACACACACACACACACACACACACGCACACACACACACACACACACACATATATATACACACACACACACACACACACATACACACACACACACACACACACACACACACACACACACACACACATGGAGACGGACATAGCGGCATAGATCTCTGTGTCCCGTTAGGTACATCCACGATGACTCAGAGACCCTGGAGGACAGTGTGGGTCTGATCGTCACTGATGGACTCAACTCTGCTGACGTAGTGCTTCCAGTGCAGGTAAGTGGTCTACAGCTATGTGATTATACCTGACACACACACACACACACACACACACGCACACACACACACACACACACACTCACACGCACGCACGCACGCACGCACACACACACACACACACACACACACACCCCCACACACACCCACACACATTAGTTCATACATGATCTGTTTACATTTCATAATACGTGTGTAAGACTTGGTTACTTTTCACAAGTGTTTATTTGTTTGAAGGGGAGCCTGTCAGTCTCACCTGTCCACCCCCGCCTCCCTCCACAGGTTCTACCGGTCAACGACGAGGCTCCCCAGCTGGGGCCGGGGCTGCGTGGCGGTCTCACCTGCAAGGAAGGGGGCCGTGTGCAGGTGACGGCCGAGTACCTGTTCGCCACGGACGCCGACAGCGACGACGCCAGGCTCACCTACATGCTGGCCCGGACCCCCGGGCGCGGGGAGCTCCAGAGAGCGGGGGCCACCGTGGACAAGTTCTCCCAGCAGGACGTCATCCTGGGGCTCATCTACTACCTCCACACTGGTGAGATGGAGCTGGAAAGCTTACATTTACATTAAAGCCTGCTATTCAGTTTGTGTTGTTGTGTGTTGGCACCTCTGGACAAAAGCGGTAGTGTTTTCTCGGAAAGAAGACTGCATTTCCCATGAGCACCACCACTTTCCGTCGTATAGATCTCAGCGAAAAGCTACTTGCTTTGTGAGCTAGCTAGTGACGAGGTAAATATTGTGAATTGTTTTGTCCTTTCTGGATAACCTGACCAGCCGAACAGATATCTATAGAATAATATCAGTCTTCTCACTGATCGCCGCATTTGCTAATTGTAGAGGCATCAGTATTAAAACGAGACTGTTTTATAACCAACCAAGAATCAAAAATTCCTTGTAGTTGCTTTAACATTTCAGTTATTCAGTGTGAAGTGTAACATATTTGTCTTTCCTCTTTCTCCATATAAGGCCGGCCAGCAATTACACTAACATCTCTAACTTCCTGTCTCATTGACACTAGGCTGTGCTTCGAATCGCATACTTCCATACTATATAGTATGTAAAAAAGGATGTAGTCCCAATACATAGTATGCCACATGCAGTATGGCAAAAATACCAGGATGTCCTCCTACTACATCTGGTCGTATTTTGCAGTATGCAAGGCAGCATACTTTTCTGGCTATTCTGACCCACAAACATTTTTCATTGCACAGTGGAAATTACGCCACATGTGCAAGTCTCAACAGCTGTGGACGAATGAGGCTTTATGGACAGCGACGGATGTGGTCAAAAACGTCTAACTTCTAACTTCCTGTCTCATTGACACTAAGGTTGTGTTATGAATCATATACTTCCATACTATATAGTATGCCAAAAAAGGATGTAGTATGTCCCAATACATAGTACTGTATGCCACATGCATACTGCAAAATATGACCGAATGTAGTAGGACATCCTGGTATTGCCATACTCTGCAAGCCAGCAGGCTTTTCTAGCTATTCTGACCCACAATCCTGTGTGCAAGTTGCGACAGCTGTCGACGAACGTCGCTTTAAGGATTGCGACGGATGTGGGCAAATTTCAAGGTGCAATGTTTTGACAAAGTAGTATGTCCCAATTGTATGCGTATTGCGTTCAAAGCACGTACTTTCTAGGGGCAGCTGTAGTACATAGAGTACTGCTAGTAAAAAGTAAAAGTATGCGATTCGGAACGCAGCCCAACACTTCTAACTTCCTGTCTCTCTCTGACCTAGGGGGTGAGATCGGACCCAACCCCGTGTCCGACTCGGTCACTCTGATCGTCTCAGATGGGGAGGCGGGAGGGACTGACATCTGCTGCCATGGCGACGCCCCGCCCCCACCCGTCCCCCTGCACGGCACACTTCCTGTTTACGACCTCAACGTCACTGTGCTTCCTGTTAACGACAAACCTCCAGCTGTCGTTCTGGGTAAGCAGCGTCCATTGGGCTGCCATGTTGGTGAGGGGGGAATACAGATGTTTATTTACGGCGCGAACCACGTTTAGTAAACACAGTAAACGTCACTCTCACTCTCGACGTCATTGTAAATGAGAGCTTGCTCTCAGTTGACTCTCGAGGTTAAATAAAGATTGAATAAATACTATCATGAAATAAATACTTTCACATCATATCTGAAACAACAATTTCACCAGTCTACGAAGAGGATTAAGCAGACCAAAATACACACCACAGCTTTAAAAACGATACTCGCTCGATGAGGGACTGCAAAAGACCCATGCGTAGTTTGTCTATTGCAGGCGTGATATTCAGTGGGGGATTGTGTGGTTGAAACATGCGGCTAAATCGATGTTCCTCAGCCCAGTCCCATTGTTCTACTGTTGGCTGAGGCGTAAAGGTTCCTCTTCACGCTGTTCCAATCCCCTTAATGCCTGAGAACACGCGCCCAGACCAGGAAGTGATGCTCCTCCTGACCCCCGCTTTGAAGAGGCCCGTAGCTGCAGATGGAGGGAGACGGAATCACTTTATCAGGGCTGCACACACACTCTGCTCTGGGAGGGACAGCAGGACGGGCATTGTGTCTGTGTACACACACACACACACACACACACGCACGCACACACGCACGCACGCACACACAGGCACGCACACGGACACACATAGGCACACACACACACACACAGGCACACACAGGCACACACATGCACACACACACAGGCACACGCACACACACACACAGGCACACACACACACACACACACACACACAGGCACACACACACGCACGCACGCACACACACACACACAGGCACACATACACACACACACACACACACGTGACCCTTTTCCAGTAGAAAACAAACGACTTGACCAGTGGTTAATTAAACATGGATAATGAATTACAGGTGTTGCTGACTTTGTTGTAGCAGCTGTTACTGTGCAGTTACAGTATATCCTGCGTTTTATAAGGTTTTATAATGATATTACTGCTATTACTGCCTACATGCACAGGAGCCAAGCTATTCCAGTGATTTGCGACAATTCCCATGTCCATCGGCGTTATGCTGTATCGTTATACAGTATCGTTATACATTATTGTTATACAGTATCGTTATACAGTATCGTTATACAGTACTTTTCATCCTTGCTGGTCTTCTTCCATAGTATTTTCTATAACTACTGTAAATGCAGAGCAGACAATCTGCTTGCTGTTTGCACCAGCACATGTATATCCAGTGTAAGTGAATGTCATGTGATATGCGTTTTCGGGGGTGTTAGTACTGTACTTGCATGGATGGAGATTATTTCTGAAATGGTGCTAAGGCGCTCATGTGGACGGAGATTGTTTTAATTTTAAAAACGCCGTGCAAAAAAAAAAAAAAGTATTAGAGTGAACATAATCTCACACATTCTCACAAATTTACTCACACAAATACAGTAGGTGTACACACACACAAACACACGCACACACGCACACACACACACACACACACACACACACACACACACACATACACTCAGAAACACATTGCTGGGAGGAGACTTCGCTGTTATCAATAGGGAACAGTGACCACTGGGAGAAAGGAAGAGAGCTAAGATGGTAGGCTAGGGAATTGATGGAGTGTGTGTGTGTGTGTGTGTTTATGTGTGGGTGGTGTGTATATGTGTGTATTTGTGTATGTGTGTGTAAGTGTGTGTGGTGTGTGTGTGTGTCTGTGTGTGCGCATGCGCGCGTACATGCGTGCGTTTGTGTTTAACTGTATGCAGATGAGCAGAGGTCACATGGGGGTAGCGTTTAAGTAAAACCTCAGCCCGATGAAGAGCTTGTGCGCTATTGTGTGGATGCTATTGTGTGGTAGTTGTGTTGCGGGCGTCGAGCGCAGCTGGCTGGGATTACCGGGAGGTACCGGCGGCCACCGGTGTGCGCCGAGCAAACCCACATTCCCCTCCAGAACTGAACCCCCACCGGACAACGCAGGCCTCAGCTCACAAAAGAGCCGAGCGCTTCCTTCCATTCACGAAAGACGAACGCCCGTCTCTGGCCTCTCCTGGGTCGCTCGGCGCCAGGATTAGGCCCATCCATCCCCAACCATGAGCGGCTAATTCGCTAATCCCGACCAAGGTATTTCACCAGTGAGGCGCACACAGCAGCCCGCCAGGCGGGGGAAGAGGTTTACAGGAGAGAAATGTAGTTTGTCTAATTAATTTGCATTGAATAAAGATGTGAGGCGACATACTAAGAGCATTAAACCAGGATGAACATGAATCCAGCCTGGTCTCCTTTCAGGTTTTCGGGGGAATGGATGGTAGTTTTATCACCCATATGCCAGACTTCCAGTCATTAACCACACCACCCTACCCCCACCCACCCCAACGCACACACACGCGCACACACACACACACACACGGCCGATCCTGATCCACACCATCCCCACAGTGTCCATTCTCTATTCATTATTCATCAGCGCCTGTGAATGTATTTGTATGTAAATGTGAGTGGAGCCTGATGCCAGCGGCCATGACGGCTTCATCAGCACCTAGGTGGGGACACACTGGCCAGGACACCGGAGAGGGAAGAGAGAGGGAGAAGAGAGAGAGAGAAGAGAGAGAGAGAAGAGAGGGGGGAGAGAAGAGAGGGGGGAGAGAAGAGAGAGAGAGAAGAGAGGGATGAGAGAGGAGAGAGAGAAGAGAGAAGAGAGGGACAAGAGAGGAGAGAGAGAAGAGAGGGAGAAGAGAGGGAAGAGAGAGAGAAGAGAGGGAAGAGAGAGGAGGGAGAGAGAGAGAGAGAAAGAAGAGAGAGTGAATAGGCGACAGTGTAGCTCTGTAAAGGCCAATTCACTCTATTGAGGCCAGTTCCATATGTGCCATGGACCTTATAGCATTCAATTACATCCTTCATCAGTGATGATGACCTTTGTAGAGTAGAGTTCATGGCTATGTAATTGTGTACATGCCCCTTTCAATAAACATCCAAATAGAGGAATATAGCAAACTACAACAAATACAACAAAATACAACTAATCTCTAGCATGTAAATCTTTGTTTAATGTCCCTCCGGTGTGTGTGACCAGGTAACATGTTGTCTTTGTGTGTGACCAGGTGACATGTCTCTGTGTGTGACCAGGTGACATGTTGTCTCTGTGTGTGACCAGGTGACATGTCTCTGTGTGTGACCAGATGACATTTTGTCTCTGTGTGTGACCAGATAACATGTTGTCTCTGTGTGTGACCAGGGAACATGTCTCTGTGTGTGACCAGGTGACATGTCTCTGTGTGTGACCAGGGAACATGTCTCTGTGTGTGACCAGGTGACGTGTTGGTGGTGGATGAGGGCTCCTCTGCCTGTCTGTGTGGCGGGGTGCTGGCGGCCTCAGACCCTGACTCCGCCCCCGGCGAGCTCCACTTCCACCTGGAGACTCAGCCGCTGCACGGCTTCCTGGAGAACACGCTGCCTTCGCCCGGGTTCGAGAAGAGCAATGCTGGGACGAGAGTGGGTCAGTGTGTGTGCATGCTATGATGGAAAGGTCCCTCAGAGCCTTCAGATAATCTGTTAGAACACATGGTCATATATGACCGAACACTTTATTTAACTAAGCATACCAATACAGTCAATACAGGGACCTTCACACTTAGTCACAGCAGTAAGATGTATATATATATATATATATATATATATATATATATATATATATATATATCGATCCATCCATCCATCTCCATCCATCCATCCATATACTGTATATATATATATATATGTATATAGTATATATGGCCTGTTATAGGTATATACTAGACCTTGCACATAAGTAAATTACACATACAGAGAGGTAGAATTGGCTGTTAACAGGTGGAGATGAAGAATTCCCACAATAATGCGCTCACTAGTCGCTTGTTTATTTAATTTGTGCTGGATTGTTGACCGTTAAACCGAGTTAATGTAGCAAAATGCAAACTTGATGACTCCCACGATACACAGCTGACTTCACAGGGAAGTAAGCTTTACAGCGCTGCTCCTCTGTGTCATGCTGGTTTTGATCCATCCTGAGATCAGCCACGTCTGTCTGGGCCACATCCTGAGATCAGCCACGTCTGTCTGGTCCAGTCTCTTTCAGCGTCCGCCATCTCAGCGCCGGCTACATCAACTACGTCCAGGCGGAGCACCAGGGGGCGGAGCCTACCGTGGACCAGTTCACTGTCACCGTGAGCGACGGCGTGCACAAGTCGGCCCCCGTCCCCTTCTATGTCATCATCAACCCCACCAATGACGAGGCCCCCTCACTGGTGCTCAGTAACTTCACGGTGAGTTGGATCTATCTATCTATCTATCTATCTATCTATCTATCTATCTATCTATCTATCTATCCATCTATCCATCTATCCATCTATCCATCTATCCATCTATCCATCTATCTATCTATCTATCTATCTATCTATCTATCTATCTATCTATCTATCTATCTATCTATCTATCTATCTATCTATCTGTCTGTCTGTCTGTCTGTCTGTCTGTCTGTCTGTCTGTCTGTCTGTCTGTCTAACTGTGCCTGCCTGCCTATCTATCTATCTATCTATCTATCTATCTATCTATCTATCTATCTATCTATCTATCTATCTATCCATCTATCCATCTATCCATCTATCTATCTATCTATCTATCTATCTATCTATCTATCTATCTATCTATCTATCTATCTATCTATCTATCTATCTATCTATCTATCTATCTATCTATCTGTCTGTCTGTCTGTCTGTCTGTCTGTCTGTCTGTCTGTCTGTCTGTCTGTCTGTCTGTCTGTCTGACTGTGCCTGCCTGCCTATCTATCTATCTATCTATCTATCTATCTATCTATCTATCTATCTATCTATCTATCTATCTATCTATCTATCTATCTATCTATCTATCTATCTATCTATCTATCTATCTATCTATCTATCTATCTATCTATCTATCTATCTATCTATCTATCTATCTATCTATCTATCTATCTATCCAATTACAGGAAGAATTTCATTAGTAGTCCTGAAGAGTCTTCTCTCCTCCTCTCCTCGTCTCTCCAGGTGAGGGAGGGAGGGATGAGGGACCTGAGCCCGGCCATTTTGAACGCCTTCGACCTTGACGCCCCAGAGGACACGTTGACCTTCACGGTGGCGGTGCGTCCGGAGCACGGCGCCCTGCTGAACGGCATCTACGGCATGGACATGAGGCGCTATAAGGACATGGGCTCCAGGCTCCTCCAGCAGACCCTGCCGGTTCACTCATTCACCCTGCAGGAGCTGAAACAAGGTGAGATCTCTGATCACTGATCGGAAAATGGCTGGATAATAGTTGAGGAAAGAAACAATCACAAATACCGGTCATGTTAGATCTGAGATGATCAGTAATCCAGTCATGTTAGATCTGAGATGATCAGTAATCCAGTCATGTTACATTAGAGATGATCAGTAATCCAGTCATGTTAGATCTGAGATGATCAGTAATCCAGTCATGTTAGATCTGAGATGATCAGTAACTCAGTCATGTTAGATCAGAGATGATCAGTAATCCAGTCATGTTAGAACTGAGATGATCAGTAATCCAGTCATGTAGATCAGAGATGATCAGTAATCCAGTCATGTTAGATCAGAGATGATCAGTAATCTAGTCATGTTACATCAGAGATGATCAGTAATCCAGTCATGTTAGATCAGAGATGATCAGTATTCCAGTCATGTTAGATCAGAGATGCTCAGTAATCCAGTCATGTTAGATCAGAGATGATCAGTAATCCAGTCATGTTCGAATAAAGATGCTCAGTAATCCAGTCATGTTAGATCAGAGATGATCAGTAATCCAGTCATGTTAGATCAAAGATGATCAGTAATCCAGTCATGTTAGATCAGAGATGATCAGTAATCCAGTCCTGTTGGATCAGAGGTGACCTCATGGAAGGGATGTAGGAAGGATGGATTTAGAAAGTGAGCCTTCAGTAGTTGTTTTTGTGGGCTACTGTTGTTGGTCCTTTATCTTAGTGATACATTCTTTTGTTAGCCTTTGGATACTAGTTATTTATGACGGTGTGTATATGTGTGTGTTTGTGTGTGTGTGTGTGTGTGTGTGTGTGTATGTGTATGTGTGTATGTCGGGGGCGGGGGGCTAGGTGCAGACATAGCATCCCATTAGTTCACTGTGCCCTTGGCCCTGTCACCACACACACACACACACACACACACACACACACACACACACACACACACACACACACACACACACACACACACAACCTAAAACATTGTGTGATTTAAGTGTGGTGATCATGGTATTTAAGTGTGGCGATCATATATCATATGAAGCTATTTATACAGTGACAAAAGAGTCAATGTTTCATATTGATCAACTTCGAACTCCCTGCAACATTCTGTGGACTAAACCACGGCTTACTGTAATGTTGCTAATGTAGCTATTTCTGCAAAACAATTTTATTTTATCCCACCCCCCCAAAAAACACCTGAAAAAAGCAAGCTGTCCTCCCATTCACCTGCTGTCCCTCTGCCTGACTCGCCCTCTCGGCAGGGATGAAGATCGTCTACATGCACGACGACACGGAAACCCTGGAGGACGCCTTCGCCGTGCAGCTGACAGATGGCGTGCACACAGTCCAGGGGACAGCATGGGTCCAGATCCTACCAACCAACGATGAGCGACCGCGCCTGCTGAAGTAAGGAATGGGGAGGGGTCGGGGGTCAGAGCCCTGGGAGGAAAACCTGCAAGTCAAAGAGGCAGAGACACATGGTGTGTGTGTGTGTGTGTGTGTGTGTGTGTGTGTGTGGGAGGGGGGGGGGGGGGGGGCAGGAGGTAGGGGGCAGACAGAGGGACAGAGGGCTGCGGGGTGGGGAGGGACAGAGAGACAGAGGGATGAGGGTGGTGAGGGACAGAGACAGAGGGATGAGGGTGGGGGGGACAGAGGGACAGAGACAGAGGGATGAGGGTGGGGAGGGACAGAGACAGAGGGATGAGGGTGGGGAGGGACAGAGAGACAGAGGGATGAGTGTGGGGAGAGACAGAGGGACAGAGGGACAGATAAAGAGGGATGAGGGTGGGGAGGGACAGGGGGACAGAGACAGAGGGATGAGGGGTGGGGAGGGACAGAGAGACAGAGAGACAGAGGGATGAGTGTGGGGAGGGACAGAGACAGAGGGATGAGTGTGGGGAGGGACAGAGACAGAAGGATGAGTGTGGGAAGGGACAGAGGGACAGAGACAGAGGGATAAGTGTGGGGGGAGACAGAGGGACAGAGACAGAAGGATGAGTGTGGGGAGGGACAGAGGGACAGAGACAGAGGGATGAGTGGTGGGGAGGGATGGAACATCGTAACATGTCCATGCACATGTGGCAGTGTGTGCCAGGGAGGGTGTGGGGGGGTTGAAGCTCCATCCGTGAGCAGGCTTCTCCTCCCTGCTCTGCCCCCATCTCCTCTCTCCTCTCCTCCTCCCTGCTCTGCCCCCATCTCCTCTCTCCTCTCCTCCACCAGGCTCTGCCACCATCTCCTCTCTCCTCTCCTCCACCACGCTCTGCCCCCATCTCCTCTCTCCTCTCCTCCTCCCTGCTCTGCCCCCATCTCCTCTCTCCTCTCCTCCACCAGGCTCTGCCACCATCTCCTCTCTCCTCTCCTCCACCAGGCTCTGCCCCCATCTCCTCTCTCCTCTCCTCCACCAGGCTCTGCCCCCATCTCCTCTCTCCTCTCCTCCACCAGGCTCCGCCCCCATCTCCTCTCTCCTCTCCTCCACCAGGCTCTGCCCCCATCTCCTCTCTCCTCTCCTCCACCAGGCTCTGCCCCCATCTCCTCTCTCCTCTCCTCCTCCCTGCTCTGCCCCCATCTCCTCTCTCCTCTCCTCCACCAGGCTCTGCCCCCATCTCCTCTCTCCTCTCCTCCTCCCTGCTCTGCCCCCATCTCCTCTCTCCTCAGACCAGGAGGATTTTTTTGAGTCAGTGCGTTGGCAGAGGCTCCCGTCCTGTAAAGCTGTCAAGGCAGAAGTAATGTGTGTTTCTGGCAGCTGTCTGCCTCCTTGTTTGGTCGTGGCTGGTGGACGGGCCTGGCGGGTCTCTGGGCTTCTGTTCCATGTGATGTAGCACACATGCAGGCTCTGTCATCTGGGCCTCATCTGAGCGCGTGCAGGTTAACGCTCAATATGTCCTCCTGTACTGTCCTGTATGTCTCTGTGTGTCCCGTAGTGGTGCTCTGTCTCTGTGTCCCGTAGTGTTGCTCTGTCTCTGTGTGTCCCGTAGTGTTGCTCTGTCTCTGTGTCCCGTAGTGCTGCTCTGTCTCTGTGTCCCGTAGTGTTGCTCTGTCTCTGTGTGTCGTAGTGTTGCTCTGTCTCTGTGTCCCATAGTGTTGCTCTGTCTCTGTGTCCCGTAGTGTTGCTCTGTCTCTGTGTCCCGTAGTGTTGCTCTGTCTCTGTGTCCTGTAGTGTTGCTCTGTCTCTGTGTCCCGTAGTGTTGCTCTGTCCCTGTGTCCCGTAGTGTTGCTCTGTCTCTGTGTCCCGTAGTGTTGCTCTGTCTCTGTGTCCCGTAGTGTTGCTCTGTCTCTGTGTCCCGTAGTGTTGCTCTGTCTCTGTGTCCCGTGTTGCTCTGTCTCTGTGTCCCGTAGTGTTGCTCTGTCTCTGTGTCCCGTAGTGCTGCTCTGTCTCTGTGTGTCGTAGTGTTGCTCTGTCTCCGTGTCCCGTAGTGTTGCTCTGTCTCTGTGTCCCGTAGTGCTGCTCTGTCTCTGTGTCCCGTAGTGTTGCTCTGTCTCTGTGTCCCGTAGTGTTGCTCTGTCTCTGTGTCCCGTAGTGTTGCTCTGTCTCTGTGTCCCGTAGTGTTGCTCTGTCTCTGTGTCCCGTAGTGCTGCTCTGTCTCTGTGTCCCGTAGTGTTGCTCTGTCTCTGTGTCCCGTAGTGTTGCTCTGTCTCTGTGTCCCGTAGTGTTGCTCTGTCTCTGTGTCCCGTAGTGTTGCTCTGTCTCTGTGTGTCCCGTAGTGTTGCTCTGTCTCTGTGTGTCCCGTAGTGTTGCTCTGTCTCTGTGTGTCCCGTAGTGTCGCTCTGTCTCTGTGTCCCGTAGTGTTGCTCTGTCTCTGTGTCCCGTAGTGTTGCTCTGTCTCTGTGTCCTGTAGTGTTGCTCTGTCTCTGTGTCCCGTAGTGTTGCTCTGTCTCTATGTCCCGTAGTGCTGCTCTGTCTCTGTGTCCCGTAGTGGTGCTCTGTCTCTGTGTCCCGTAGTGGTGCTCTGTCTCTGTGTCCCGTAGTGTTGCTCTGTCTCTCTGGGCCTTGGCAGCACGCGACATCCAAGCCTGTTGTAATTAGTGAGAAATCGAGTCATGTTGACAATATATGAATGTATTTTTTTGCATTCTTTTACATTATATGATTGATCCTTTGTAAAATTCTTCTTGTGCCGTGATTTGAAATTTGTTTAACAACTCCTTTCAGCCGAGTTTTCTTCACTGATTTTCACACACCATGCAGCACCGGCGCATGCACTGGGCAGTACAGACATGTATTGTAGGCTTGTTCAGACTGAATGATGAAGTGAAACAAAATGGCAATATAGTCTGAGTGTCAGGCTACTAAACTCTGGGCTGATGTCTCACAGTGCGTAGAGATGTTTTCCAACAGCCGTCTATTATTACCTGGTAAAGTAAAGTATCTATCTTTATGCTTCATCCTGACCCCAGATACAAGTCTATTCTAGTAGAACATACCGGTTGAACTTGGCAAAGCTGTCAGTACAGAACCAATGGCCTCTTGGTTGTCTCTTTGGGAGAAGTGGAGAACCCTCTGAAAAGCTTGTTTTTTCCAATAAAACCTAGAAACCAAAATGGGTTCTTCCACAGGGACAAACCACTTTTAGATGTGCTTGTTTGAGAGTGTTCTCTGCCCCCCCCCCCCTCTCAGGAACGCGGGTCTGGAGGTGGGCTGGATGGAGCGGAGGGTCATCTCCAGCGTGGCGCTGGAGGCCGAGGACCTGGACACGCCCACCCACCAGATCCGCTACGTCCTCAACGCCGCGCCCAGGTTTGGCAAGCTGCAGCTGAAGGTTGGTGCCACGGCCGCCTCATGGTATTGGTGGAGTAGGAGAGAGAGACAGCCATGTCTGGTCAAAAGTGGTGACTTTGTGGAATGTGGGCCTGTTCTGGGGGATAGGAACCCCCTTTCTGAGAGGATGGGCAGCAATAAAATCGATAAGGAAAGGCTGGGAGGGACTGATGTCACTTTGGGGTTTTGCTATCTGTTTCTCAGGACCACACACTGTATTTCTTTGTTTCCAGTTCTCTGGAGGTTAGACATACCTGTAAGCTTAAAATACAATTACCTAAATGTGCATTGGTCTCTGGAATATTTATTCAAAGATTGACTAGAACCCATGAACATAGAACTAGACTCCTGAGGTCAAGAAAATATCTTCAACAGTGGACAGGAGGCCAGGTGTCGCTACATGACTTTCACTCTGAATGGTAGAAGTGAGGGGTCACCGTGTAGCTTCGTCATGCTTGTTCAATGGTATTTTCATGTTCTTTCGGATTCCTATTCTCTCTTTGATGTCTCTCTGTACTGGGTTGTGTACCCGTGTGTGTGTGTGTGTGTGTGTGTGTGTGTTCCCTTCCCTTTGCACAGACAGAGGCAGGCTGGACAGATTTGGGGCCAGGTCACAATTTCACTCAGGAGGACGTGGAACAGAACCGCCTGTGGTACACCCACACCGCCAGCTCGGGGTTCAAAGGTCACGACAGCTTTCGCTTCGTCCTCAGTGATCAGGACCACGAGTCTTCTCAGCAGAGCTTCTTCATCTCAGTCCGGACTGTGCAAAGGGGTGAGAGAAACACCACACCATAACAACACAGTCTGTTCACATGCTGTCCCTACAAAGCGTTACTCTGTTGTGCACATACTAGTTAGCCTGGTCAAGACTATCATCTAGCAATTAAACGTTTGTAAGAAAGAATATTCAGTTGTTGAATGGTCATGAGAACCAATGGTTAGTGGCATGCACAGGGGGGGGTGCAGGATGGGGGGCGACAGCCAATGTACCAGTAGTAGCCATGTACTACTACTTGCCAGAACTCATAAGTGCATCTCCTTTCTAAAACAAGTGACTAAGAGCATAATGTAGTGCGGAAGGCAAAGTGCAAGAATAGCAATCTAAAATACATTAGGTGCTTAAAGGGCAATGCTCGTTTTTGACAACCTGGACCTTATTTACGACATATTATAAGAAGTTTGACTCACCGAGATCACTTTGGTGTAGTTCGGAGGCCGGTAGAAGAAATTTAAAATCCAGCGCGAGCCAGTATATCCATGTAATGACGGTGATCGGGGCACCGAGAAGGCAGTTTCTCAAAATCTATTTTCGGCCGCTAAACGGTTGTTTTCATCAATCAGATTGGATGAATCGACAGTTGAGATTCCTCAACGCGAGGCATTGTTTCGGTTTTCAAATACGGGGTCTTTAGCCTCTGTAATATGATCTTTACACGCCTTTCCCCACTTGCTCCAGCACGCATGCGCACAGGCCAGCGCGCAGACTGGCTATTCTCCGGCTCACATTCTCTGCGCAACGATCGTTGTTGGTGCCGAGAATATTGTCGTCGTCATTCGTCAGCAACAATCCGATCGTAGCGCAGAGAATGTGAGCCGGAGAATAGCCAGTCTGCGCGCTGGCCTGTGCGCATGCGTGCTGGAGCAAGTGGGGAAAAGCGTGTAAAGATCATATTATACTGTCGATTCATCCAATCTGATTGATGAAAACAACCGTTTAGCGGCCGAAAATAGATTTTGAGAAACTGCATTCTCGGTGCCCCGATCACCGTCATTACATGGATATACTGGCTCGCGCTGGATTTTAAATTTCTTCTACAGGCCTCCGAACTACACAAAAGTGATCTCGGTGAGTCAAACTTCTTATAATATGTCGTAAATAAGGTCCAGGTTGTCAAAAATGAGCATTGCCCTTTAAGAGGATGGACCGTTGTAGTATTTCTTGAAGAGATGAGTTTTGAGCCGGCGACGAAAGATGGGCAGTGACTCTGCTGTCCTGACGTCAGTGGGCAGTTCGTTCCACCACTGCGGGGCCAGGACAGAGCCGTGACCGCGTGGATCGACAGCAGGGGCCTCGGAGTGACGGGGGAACCAGTCGCCCCGAGGCAGCAGAGCGTAGCTGCTGGACATGCCACTAGCATGTCGCAGGGACTTACCCCTAATCAATGATCATATACTGGAAACCAGACAGTGACTGACAACGACGGCCAGCTGTCTTAAGGCCGACTCCAACAGAACACAGCAGGACCAGGTGACATATGGCAGCCATTTTGTGTGCCTCAATGGAGCATGTAAAGTTTCTCCAGCCACAGGGTCTAGTGGTCATGTATAATTAAGCAGCTGTGCTTTCCCTGAGTGAACACGAAGTATGAGGTGGGAGGACAGGAGAGGACAGGTACAGGGAGAGGAGAGGACAGGGACAGGAGAGGACAGGTACAGGGACAAGAGGACAGGGACAGGAGAGGACAGGGACAGGAGAGGACAGGGACAGGAGAGGACAGGGACAGGGACAGGAGAGGACAGGGACAGGGACAGGAGAGGAGAGGACAGGTACAGGGACAGGAGAGGACAGGGACAGGAGAGGAGAGGACAGGTACAGGGACAGGGACAGGAGAGGACAGGGACAGGTACAGGGACAGGAGAGGACAGGTACAGGTACAGGTACAGGAGAGGAGAGGACAGGTACAGGGACAGGAGAGGACAGGTACAGGTACAGGTACAGGAGAGGAGAGGACAGGTACAGGTACAGGTACAGGTACAGGAGAGGAGAGGACAGGTACAGGTACAGGTACAGGTACAGGAGAGGAGAGGACAGGTACAGGGACAGGAGAGGAGAGGTTCAGAGGGAGGAGGAGGTATAGATGGGCGCAGTGCTCTGCTCTCTTAGCGTGACGCCCTCTGATCCGGGAGGAGGAGGAGGTGAGAAACGCCGGGGCGCCAGGGTGAGCAGGAAGAGGAGCCACTCGGAAGGTGAATAATTGAAACAGGAAGGAGGGAACAGCTGCTCCCCCAGCTCCTCCCCCTGCTCCCTCAACGCCTCCTCCCTCAAAAACAAACGTATTTTTGAAACTTTTTTTTTTGCAGGTTTTTTTTTGTTTTAATTTGTGTTTAATTTTGTACTTGTTAGTTAGTGAAGCAGTCATGTGCTAAGTCCTTCCTTCCTTCCTTCCTTCCTTCCTTCCTTCCTTCCTTCCTTCCTTCCTTCCTTCCTTCCTTCCTTCCTTCCTTCCTTCCTTCCTTCCTTCCTTCCTTCCTTCCTTCCTTCCTTCCTTCCTTCCTTCATCTTCAGTCATTGGTTTGTGGATTTAAAACACAAATTTAATCATTTTAATTACCAAGCATTTACTCTGAAATTACATGGTTAATGATAAATAATATCTTGGTCAAAAGTCTTCCTTATCCCTTTTAATATATATATATATTTTTTTTATTACATAATGATATTAGATAAGATTAATTTTATTGTCATTAGAATTAGAATCAGAATCAGAATCAGTGACAATAAAATGAATCTTATCTAATATCATGTAATAAAAAATATGTATAGGCCTATATACTGTATATTGGAAGGGATGAGGAAGATTTTTGACCGTGTTATTCTTCCACAGCTCACATAAGCAGAGACAGCAGCGTTTGACCTCTGACCTTACAGGTGACATCGTGCTGGTCACTCATCCCGTGACCTTGATGGAGGGCGAGCGCGTGGTCCTGACCACCCACATCCTGCTGGCCGATGACGGAGCAGGGCGCCCGGAGGAGCTGCTCTACGCCGTGTCGGTCCCGCCCAAACACGGCCACGTGCACGCCGTCGATCGCCCCGGGGCGCCGCTCGCCGGCTTCACCCAGCTGGACGTGGCGGCCCACCGCGTGTGCTACACCCACGACAACAGCCACACCGCCGTCACCGACTCCTTCAGGTCAGCCATCTACATCGGGGGTATTCCTGTCTAACAGCACAACGTGAAGGACGCTGCTCCGTCAGCTGTGGATGCTAAAGGGGATTCGCTTTTGCGTGGGAGAGGAAAAAGCAGAAGACAGTCCAGAGAGAGTCTGTGTTCCTGCTACAGTGCAGTGTGCTTATTAAAGTCGCACTGAAACGGACGTTTGAGATCATCTAACTTCCGTAGTTTGACGTATTTCCGACGCAAACAAGCTATGAGGGTGGGACATATGTTTAGAGGAATTTGATTGGAACATTGACAAGTGGACGGGTTTTAAGAACTTTAGACAGATTCGATAGAAGGATAGTGTTGATTGACGGGTGGATGTCGTGAGATTATTGGCCTAAAATCTAAGGTACCTGTTGTCGTCATTGCACGTGACCTACCGTTTTCCAGGAAGTAAGAAATTATATACTTTGATATAAGATTACAACAAAAGTAGAATTTTGTATTGTAGAATTTTTTGCCATTAATCATTGAATAGGTGAACACTATGACCAATTATGTGAACCAAAATGGGACAGAATGCTTTTTTCATTTCAGTGCGACTTTAAGAGAGTCTGTGAAGAGAGTCTGTCTGAGAGTCTGTCATCCAGACAGCCAACCAGACTGTCAGCCAGACAAAATTGTTAGTACAATATAAAATTAGAAAATTATTATTTTACAATATAACAAGCAATAGGCCTGCCTATACTTGATGACAAGGAGGAGTATAAAATGGCGGACTACTGAATCTATGAGTTTGTAGGAATTCATCATTTGAAGGCATCTATGAATGTGACGGTAGCTGTACGCTCTGGCTTGAAAGAAAAAAAACACAAACACATTAGTCCTATCAGGTCCGGATATACCTGACCAACGCCATATGCTTGCTCCTAGTCCATAGGCGTGTGTTCTGTGTGTTCAGGTGTGTGTGTGTGTGTGTGTGTGTGTGTGTTCGTTCCTGAGGGAATGATACGGTGGCAGGCAGCTGTGGCCCACACCTGAATACCAGAACACACACCTGAACACAACACACACCTATGTGTCAGCATTGACGCGTGGCTCAGACTCTGGCCAGAAGGTGTTCTCCCTCTCTCTCTCTCTCTCTCTCTCTCTCCCTCTCTCTCTGTGTTGCCGTGACAGCGGATGATGAATGGGCATTATTAGGAGAATAATAATGGCGGCTGGCATGGGTTGCCATGGCGGCCAGAGTGGCGTGTACAGACTGGTATCCCTGGGCACAATTACCCAGCAAATATGGGATGGTGGTAGTGCCAGATGTTACACCGCTTTGGCTGAGAGAGGGGCAACTGTGTGTGTGTGTGTGTGTGTGTGTGTGCGCGTGGTGACCGGTGTGTTGTTTGCCGTGGCTGGTGTTGCCTGGGGCAGTTGTCAGCTGCAGGCCTCCAGGCAGAGCTGTGTATGTGTGGGAGGCAGATTGACTTGGCAGCGAGTTGAACAGGGGCTAAAATCTGTACAAACACACACACACACACACACACACACACACACACACACACACACACACACTCCCCTCATCCGTTTTCCAGGTCCGAGGCGTTGTCATTGTAGCATGTGGTCTGTGGACAGGCCGGTGAACACACAGTAAGACTCACTAAGCCTGCGAACAGGAGAGGGGCCCATTAAGATGTGATTTATTGCTATTTAAATTGGATGCACTCATCTGATCACAAGGGGAAGCAATGTGATTTTCTACATATTCATCTTTTGTGTATTGTGGATGATGTTTTTAAGGTTTTATGGGGGGCAATATGTGTGGGAGCTGTCCTGTCTGAATACAAGCTTTGTAGAAGATTTTTAACTGATCTAGTCAAAAAGGATTTGCCAAGATTCGCTCAAAAAGGTTAAGTCTGGTTTATTGAGAAAACATACGAGCGCAAGGACATCCGGACAACGCACATGAGTGGTTTATCCAAGTGAAGTGCCGCAGTCTGGTCTTGCGCAGCCTTATATTCAAGCAATACACAGGTATGGCGCTTCCAGGATGTGATTGGCTAACCCATTGTACATGTCATATTAAATGGCAGGCATCATCAACAGTGGTCGAGAATACAGACACATGACATGAGAAAAGGCGATAATTCTTGCGGGGACAATGGGACAAAGGGTGGTTATTCTGGAGCAGACAACGTCTAGGTCTCTCGACCTCCTGGAGAGGTCATCCTGTATTAGCACAGCTATGTGAAAGGTTAAGGGAGGTGGTGAATTACAAAGGAAGTGGTGAAACTACAATTTCTATGACAGCTTCCAGCTCTCAGTTTGTGCTTGTCATTTATGTTTAACTTAAAAATAGAAATAAATTCCCCTCTCAGCTTCGTCATCACCAATGGACAAACATCTCGCAGCGGCACTCTGCACTTCACCGTCGAACACAGCGACCGGATCCCGCCGTCCCTCCACCGCAATACCGGCCTCCGACTGACAGAGGGCGCCGCGCAGACCATCACCCCCGAGCACCTGCAGCTCACCGATCCGGACACGGCGGCGTGGAACCTAACGTACGCCGTCAGCCAGCTCCCCCTGCACGGACAGCTGCTCCTGAGGGGGTACCCCCTGTCACCCGCCCGCTTCACACAGGCCGACGTAAACAACCTGGACCTGGCCTACCAGCATCGCCCGGGCAGCCTGGCGGAGATCGACCGCTTCCTCCTCCTGCCCTCCGACGGCACCAACAAGGGTTACCTGGAGCACGGTCAGCTCCGGGAGGAGCCCGCGGTCTTCACCATACAGGTGGGTCATTTATACGGTAGTGGCTGGTTTCCATAAACGCAATGACCGGTCAAATCTTAACCCCCACCAGACCTCAAACCTAACCTTAACCCTAACCTTACCCTTAACCTTAACCCTAAATGGTCTCTGTCTTCATGGGAACTAGCTTTTACCCTATTAATACTGCTTATAACTTACCACACTAGAGCTGCTCAATGCTTTACAGTATACAGGTACATGGTTATAGTAGGTCATATATCAAGAATGTACCAGCCTCAGACCTTTATCTTTCAGAAAGGTGATAATGTAACCTCCCAGTCCATCGGAATCTAGTATTTAACAAAGTCGTGGTATGAAATAGTGTTGTAATATTACTGTAGTTGTGGTGATATCTCCAGGTCTAGGCTGAGGGGAGGCGAGGGGATATTAACCTGGGACCCCTGCAATATGGCGTGTGTGTGTGTGCGTGTGTGCACGTGTGTGTGTGTGTGCGTGTGTGTGTGCACACTGTCCCTCTCCTGTGGCCCAGCACACACTCCAATATTCTCAGGCTGGAGGGGTCAGCCAGGCGGCTAACGGGCTGGCCGGACCAGCATGCCCTGGGCCCTGGGGAGAGTGTGTATGCGTGTGTGTTTGGGGCTTCTGTGTGTGTGTGTGTGTGTGTGTGTGTGTGCTCAGGAGGACAGGTAAGGCAGCTCGGCCAGAAAGCCTGGGCCTGGGCCCAGCGGGAGTCCTCTCTCTGTCACTTGGCTGGAGCCATGCGAAGCTGGCGCACGCCAAACAACAGGTCCGTCCCCCAGGGGGCCGAGCCCTGCATTCAAAACAGTCATGAATAATGTCTTAAACTGTCTTTGAGGAGGAGGGACAGGTGCAGTTTGTGAGAACAGACAGCTATTGTTGATTAAATGAGGGCATAGATGAAAGTGAATTAGAGCGATGGTTATTAACAGTACAAATGCAGGACATGATCCCTCAGAAATACTTACAGTAAGATTTGGCCTATATTGCTACCACCAGGCTCTGTGGTAGCTCTGTGCAATATACTCTACAGTAGAGTCATTTTCGGGTAATAAAGATGTATTTTGTTTTAAGTGTATAATCTTGTATAGTGTATAGCCTTTTTAAAGTTAAAAGTTAAAAGTTAAAAGTATTTTAAGACAGATAATCCATCAGGATAGGCCAGATTATATTTGTATATGCACATTAGTAGGTTCTCATTAATCAATCCATAGTTATTTGTCCTGCCCCTACTTTTCCTGAAACACAGGGATTTTTTTTGTATGAGTGTCTACAATCATCTACTGTGTGTCATTATGTGAGACACGCAATAATAGCGCCCCCTACTGGCCGTTTGATTTCATTGCACCCCTCTCAGTGACAAACTGTTTACATGGCTGTTTGGTTAAAGGTTATTTGTGGACCAGTATTAACACTTGGGATTACAGTTATCAGATAGAACCAAACTGGTTGAGTTAGGTGTGTCATAACTGGGCTGGAAACCCTCACATTCTTTCATTTCATTTTCATCACTATTACTGTAGTACGACGTCAACACACACAGCGTTTCTACCCCAGGGCTGCCAAGTCTCACGCATTGAGCGTGAGACACACGCATTTCAGCCTCTTCTCACGCTCACACGGCACACATAACAATTCTCACGCGGAGAAATTACCAACCCCTACATACTACAGGCCCATAGCCAGGGAGAAATGACCAACCCCTACATACTACAGGCCCGTAGCCAGGGGGGGATCGGGTGGATCGAACGAACCCCGCCTCACGACCAAAGGTGCAGAATTCAGGGCAAAAGTCCCCCCCCGTCAACAACTCGCCCGACAATAAAATTAACGGGGAAGAGGATAAATCTCACTCCAAGTTTTTGGTCAAACTTGGCAGCCCTGCTTCTCCCTCTCTGTCCTCTACATTGGTGTTTGGCTTCTTTGACCTGTATCTCTGCAGGTGGAGCATGTGGACCGAAGCCCCCCCCGCCTGGTGACCAAGCGGCCCCCCAGCCTGGTGGAGAACCTGCAGGGCGGCAGGCAGGGCATCTACGTCACCTCCCGAGACCTCCGGGCCTCGGACCCCGACAGTCCTGCTGCGGAGCTGGAGTTCATCGTCACACGGCCTCCACACTTCGGGTACCTGGAGAACGCCCTCACAGGTACACTCCTAGAAAGAAGGCGACACCTAGACCCATGAAGGGTTCTTGTTCTGGTCACCCCTGTGGGGGTTCAACTTCACTGAGAACAGAGACTACTGGGAACTAAAATGGCTTTTCAGAGGTTTCTCCCACAGGGACAACTGAACAGTGTTCAGTGCTGTATCTCTGGCCATGACTACCCTGTTAGTGTGTGAACAGTGTTCAGTGCTGTATCTCTGGTCACCCTGTTAGTGTGTGAACAGTGTTCAGTGCTGTACTGTATCTCTGGCCACCCTGTTAGTGTGTGAACAGTGTTCAGTGCTGTATCTCTGGCCATGACTACCCTGTTAGTGTGTGAACAGTGTTCAGTGCTGTATCTCTGGTCACCCTGTTAGTGTGTGAACAGTGTTCAGTGCTGTACTGTATCTCTGGCCACCCTGTTAGTATGTGAACAGTGTTCAGTACTGTGTCTCTGGCCAACCTGTTAGTGTGTGAACAGTGTTCAGTACTGTATCTCTGGCCACCCTGTTAGTGTGTGAACAGTGTTCAGTACTGTATCTCTGGCCACCCTGTTAGTGTGTGACAGTGTTCAGTGCTGTATCTCTGGCCACCCTGTTAGTGTGTGAACAATGTTCAGTACTGTATCTCTGGTCACCCTGTTAGTGTGTGAACAGTGTTCAGTACTGTATCTCCGGCCGTGACTACCCTGCTAATGTGTGAACAGTGTTCAGTACTGTATCTCTGGCCACCCTGTTAGTGTGTGAACAGTGTTCAGTGCTGTACTGTATCTCTGGCCACCCTGTTAGTGTGTGAACAGTGTTCAGTGCTGTATCTCTGGCCACCCTGTTAGTGTGTGAACAGTATTCAGTACTGTATCTCTGGCCACCCTGTTAGTGTGTGAACAGTGTTCAGTACTGTATCTCTGGCCACCCTGTTAGTGTGTGAACAGTGTTCAGTACTGTATCTCTGGTCACCCTGTTAGTGTGTGAACAGTGTTCAGTACTGTATCTCTGGCCACCCTGTTAGTGTGTGAACAGTGTTCAGTACTGTATCTCTGGCCACCCTGTTAGTGTGTGAACAGTGTTCAGTGCTGTACTGTATCTCTGGCCACCCTGTTAGTGTGTGAACAGTGTTCAGTGCTGTACTGTATCTCTGGCCACCCTGTTAGTGTGTGAACAGTGTTCAGTGCTGTATCTCTGGCCACCCTGTTAGTGTGTGAACAGTGTTCAGTACTGTATCTCTGGCCACCCTGTTAGTGTGTGAACAGTGTTCAGTACTGTGTCTCTGACCGTGACTACCTTGTTAGTGTGTGAACATTGTTCAACACTGTATCTCTGGCCACCGTGTTAGCGTGTGAACAGTGTTCAGTACTGTATCTCTGGCAGTGGCTACGCTGTAAGTGTGTGTACAAGACTGTTAAAAGTTCTGGACATTACAAATCTACTGTTTATTCATTTTAAGATGGAATGAATGATCTAGTGTGACATGCATTTCAGAGTATTGGTGAAAGTAGCATATTGATGTCAATTAATATTTACTTTGGTTAGCTGGTCCATCCTCCTCATGTTCTTGTGTTCTAACCCTAATGCTAACCCTAACCCTAACCCTAGGGGCATACATCAAAGGCCGTTTCACCCAGAGGGACCTGGACAAGCGTGCCGTCCTCTACATCGTCCCCGGGGACATGGAGGTGACCAGAGACAGCTTTGAGTTCCGTGTCTCAGATCCTGCCGGAAACACTATGCTGCCTGAGATGTATGTGTGTGTGTGTGTGTGTGTTCTGTGTTGTCATTTTGATGTGCCGTTTGACCATGGGAAATGTACACTTTTGCAAAAATAACCTGAGCATTGTAATGTGGATCTAATTGGTTATAACCTCACACACACACACACACACACACACACACACACACACACACACACACACACACACGCGCGCACAGCCATCGAACTCATGGTTGAAACCAGGAATGCTAACCTTTGACTCCGCGTGTTCCCCTGTAGACTGGAGCTGACGTGGTCTCGCGTGGAGCTGGCGTCCTCGTGCTACCGTGTGTGTGAGAACGCCGCCGGCCCTCTGCAGATACAGATCCAGCGCAGCGGGAGGACAGCCGACCCCGCCTACATCGGCATCCAGGTACGAGAACGTAGGGTTTCTCAAACCTGCAGGTCTTTTACAGTAGTGTGCCATCAACAAAAACATTCTTAGAACAATCAAGCTAAATGCTGTTTAGTCTTTGAGGAACTTTTCAATTCGCCCTTATCAGTGTTGGAAATGTTACATTCAGAATCGGACGTACCTCAGTTTGTTTTAAATTTTGTTTTTTATCTGCAACCTCAGTTTGTGTTTTTAATGTAGTCCTTTTCTCATCTGCAACCTCAGTTTTGTTTTTAATGTAGTCCTTTTCTCATCTGCAACCTCAGTTTGTGTTTTTAATGTAGTCCTTTTCTCATCTGCAACCTCAGTTTGTGTTTTTAATGTAGTCCTTTTCTCATCTGCAACCTCAGTTCGTGTTTTTAATGTAGTCCTTTTCTCATCTGCAACCTCAGTTTGTGTTTTTAATGTAGTCCTTTTCTCATCTGCAACCTCAGTTTGTGTTTTTAATGTAGTCCTTTTCTCATCTGCAACCTCAGTTTGTGTTTTTAATGTAGTCCTTTTCTCATCTGCAACCTCAGTTTGTGTTTTTAATGTAGTCCTTTTCTCATCTGCAACATCAGTTTGTGTTTTTAATGTAGTCCTTTTCTCATCTGCAACCTCAGTTTGTGTTTTTAATGTAGCCCTTTTCTCATCTACAACCTCAGTTTGGGTTTTTAATGTAGTCCTTTTCTCATCTGCAACCTCAGTTTGGGTTTTTACTGTAGTCCTTTGCTGGATGTACCATCTCTGTTTCAGGTTGAGGAAGGTTCAGCCAAAGTGGGGAGAGATTTCACCCACAGCACAGCCAGTCTGATCCAGTTTGACCCAGGTCCGACACCGCCCTTCTCTCCTCCCTCTCCAGAATCTCCATCGTGGTTCGTACTGGACAGGCAAATCACTGAGCTTCTCTGTAACTGCTGACAGCTTCTCTCTCTTCTGCTCTGGTTGTGAGCAGGAGTCGACGTGAAAACGTGGAACATCTACCTACAGGATGACGGGCTGGAGGAGAACCACGAGACGTTCACGGTGGTTCTGAAACAACCGAAGAACAGCGTTCTGGGCCAGAGGAGCTCCGCCACGGTGGAGATCATAGATCCTAGAGGAGGTATGTTTAGGAACATGTTCTGCTGTGGAGATCGTAGATCCTAGAGGAGGTATGCTCAGGAATATGTTCTAGTAAGGAATATAATGGATCCATGTATCCTGTTAATATATTTTGGTTGTAGGTGTTTCTCTTCCAGATCCTTTCTAAACATTTTTATGACCAGGGTTCTGGAAAGACTCATCAGGATTGATGAATCATGACTAGGATAATGCATACAAGATTGAGGTTTGATGCTATTCTTCTACCTGCTCCCTCTCTATGCTTCTCTCCATCTCTCTCTCCATCTCTCCTCCCTCTATCTCCATCTCTCTCCCCATCTCTCTCTCCATCTCTCCTCCCTCTCTCTCTCTCTCCTTCTCCAACTCTCTCGCCATCTCTCCATCTCTCTCTCCATCTCTCTCTATCTCTCTCCATCTCTCTCTCTCCATCTCTCTCTATCTCTCTCCATCTCTCTCTATCTCTCTCCATCTCTCTCTCTCTCTCCATCTCTCTCTCCATCTCTCTCTATCTCTCTCCATCTCTCTCTATCTCTCTCCATCTCTCTCTCTCTCTCCATCTCTCTCTCCATCTCTCTCACAACCAGGGAGGTGTGACCCGGAAGACCTGAGGGTGGAGGAGGACGAGAGACTCGCCTCCCGCCCAGCCCCCCCTCCCCCTCCCCGCTCCACCCCCCTCCCTCCCCGCACCGCCCCCCCTGAGGAAGAGGAGGACTTGGTCACCGACATCCAGACAGAGCTCCTCTGGGAGAGCCAGCCCCACCCACCCAGAGGAGATGTGCCCGACCGCAGGCCCTTCCTGGACTACGGCCAGGGGGAGGCGGAGCCCCAGGACCAGGCAGCCACCAGTTACCACTCCAGCCACTCCCTCCCTCACCGTCTGACCCTCGCCCGCCCCCCCAGCGAGGGTCACTCCCGCTCCAGCCTGCTCCAGGTGCTCGGCAGCAGCAGCGAAAGCCACGGGGTGAGCTTCAGAGGTCCCAGCAAGGGTTTGTCGTTGGAGGTGAATGAAACATTACCGTCTAGATGGGCAATATTTCTGTCCTTTGTGATCCTACAGGCCCAGCGGTCAGGAGGCAGGAGGAGAAAGACTGAGGACAAAGTCTGGACGGTATCTGACGTCTTTTTACAATAGAAACCTTCTGGAACATCTTGGAGGATGTTGACGATAGATGACTGACTGACTGACTGACAGATAGATACTGTAGATGGATAAAAGAACAAAGAATATATATCCATACATACAGCATGTGTAAAATCTAGAATACATACATACATACATACATACATACATACATACATACATACATACCTACATATATACATACATACATACATACATACACACGCACGCACGCACGCACGCACGCACGCACGCACACACACACACACACACACACACACACACACACACACACACACACACACCTCTAAAACACTCAGGAACACTGATATCGAGTCTGATGGCCACTGGGGCTGATTCCATCAGGGACAGCAGCTTTGTCGGTTCGTAGCCTTTGAAGTTCCCCCCTCATCTGGCTCTCAGTGATGAACAGTCTGGTGGGGGTACGAGGGGTGGAGGGGGGCGGGGGCAGAGGCGTTAGACTGCATCCTAAACTCACGGGGGTGGGGGTGGAGCCTGAGTTGGACTGATTTAGCCCATTAACATATTCTTGACTGTGAAACACCCTCTAGTGTATTGACTAATACTATCCTGCATTCTTCTTTGGCGCCACCTAGTTCCACAGTCTGACCCCTGTACGACTGGAGGAGAGGAGGGTGCTGACCCCTGAGCCTGTCCCCCAGGTGCACCCTGGTCTTCAGGTGACTCCTATCTGGAGCTGGTCTGGCCGGGGTCAGCGGCTCCACGAGGTCAGGTTAGGAGACGACCTGCAGGGGGACTCCCCCTCCCCCTCCTCCTCCAGGCCCCATCGAGCCGGACGCCAGCACAAGGTGAGGAGATGCTGGTTTTACAAAATTTCTTGGATTACAAGAAATCCCTCTGTGACCCAGGCCTCTATCCTACAGTTTGAGGTTTTATTATTTTGGCTGGCACTCCTGGCCAGAGCGCCTTCTGCTATCTATCTACTGTACATTGCAAGAACCAAAGGTTGTCTGTGGACCTGTAAATCTTCTGTGACACCCCCCCCCCCACCCATCGTCTCTGTATCGCACTCACCTCCTCCTGCTTTCCTTTCATGTCTCTATGTGCTCCCTCCCTCCCTCCATCCCACCCTCATCCATCCATCCGTCCGTCCGTCCGTCCGTCCCTCCCTCCCTCCCTCCCTCCCTCCCTCCCTCCCTCCCTCCATCCACCCATCCTTCCATTCATTGATTCATCCCTCCCTCCCTCCATCCATCCATCCATCCATCCATCCATCCATCCATCCATCCATCCATCCATCCATCCATCCGTCCCTCTCTCCCTCCCTCCTACCATCCATCCATCCATCCATCCAACCCTCCCTCCCTCCCTCCCTCCCTCCCTCCCTCCCTACCTCCCTCCATCCATCCACCCATCCATCCACCCATCCATCCAACCCTCCCTCTCTCCCTCCCTCCCTCCCTCCCTCCACCCATACCTCCCTCCATCCATTCATTCATCCCTCCATCCATCCATCCATCCATCCATCCATCCATCCATCCGTCCCTCCCTCCCTCCCTCCCTCCCTCCCTCCCTCCCTCCCTCCCTCCCTCCCTCCCTCCCTCCCTCCCTCCCTCCCTCCCTCCCTCCCTCCCTCCCTCTATTCATTCATTCATTCATTCATCCCTCCCTCCCTCCCTCCCTCCCTCCTTTCTCCCTCCATCCATCCATTAATTCATCCCTCCCTCCCTCCCTCCCTCCCTCCCTCCCTCCCTCCCTCCAACCCTCCCTCCCTCCCTCCCTCCTCCCTCCCTCCCTACCTCCGTGTTCCAGGCAGGGAAGGCTGTGAGCAGTTCCTGTCCCAGCGGTTGGGCTCACTACAGGAGGCGCTGCTACATCCTGAGCCCTGGCGTTGCCAGCTGGAGCAGCGCCCAGCGAGCATGCACTCTACTGTAAGGACACGCACACGTTACCTATCAATGCAATCACATCGTCAATCAGAGAATTGTATAATCTATATGCTATTTTGTATCAAATTATCTCTTGCCAGGTTTGACGGCAACCTGATAAGCGTCCATTCCAAGAAAGACATGGCCTGGTTATGGAGATTTGCTGGAAAGAAGCCATTTTGGATAGGTAAGAGGCTGTTATACCTCACATACAGTATATCAAAGATAACATTTAACTGTACAGCAGAATACTGAGCTGAGTCCCTCTTGTTTATTTGTATATTTGTTTACAGGTCTATCAGGCAGTGAAGGACAGTGGACATGGGCCGATGGAAAATCATTGTCTTTCTCCAGACTGAAGAGGACGAGAGGCCGTGAGGAACGGCGAGCAGGCAGCGTCTCTGGGTGCGTCTTAGCCCAGGACACGAGAACATGGACGCCTACGAGCTGCACTACGGACCCTGAACACGCCTACATCTGTTCATCCCCGGCCCACACACTCTGAGGGACAGCACCAACACAACGCCCACACAAGCGCAAAAGTATAAATATCTCTATGAACTTAGCTTATGGATGACATCACACTCACGTACATAGTAGCAGTGTGATGTGACTGGTCTGTGACCACGGACCCTGAGGGGTGTCAGTGTGCAAACAAGTCGGATTGATTCAGTTCCTACCTTGAAGCTGCTCTGTACGTTTTCATATTAAAAACGTTTGAATCTCCACGTTTTTTGACCGGCTACATATGATTTTGATATCAAGTGCAGATTGATAACATTTAGGATGTCTCAAGGTCTACAAACCAGACTTCATATGAAGTTTCCTTGAACTGTAAGTAAACTTTGACACCAAACAATCAAAGGATACATCCATTTATGATGAAAATTGTACGGTACAATACAAACATGTACTGTAACTAGAAACTGAACACTGTAGTTGACACACACTTAGAAAGTCCAAGTCATGGATTCACATCTCAACACCTGTTACAGCCCACACTTCAACACTTTATTCTTGGAAAACGTGTCAAGCCCAGTGAACAATATCAGTCCAAGTCTCAACTAAAGAAACAAACAAACAACATAAACACCAGAAAAACCACCACCACTCCTGATTTCACACGTCTTTCTCCGCAGGTTCACCACAGATTGTCGTTTCAGATTCTCAAATTCAACCACCGGCAGCCTTTCTGGCAGCCCGCCACACTACAGCGCAGTCTGAAAAAGGACAGCAGGAAATGAGTGGCAGCTGCTTTAGTCTGTGACAGATGAAACAGGGGAAGCACAGGAGGTCAGAGTTCACAGGAGGTCAGAGTTCACAAGAACAGTTTGTTGCAGATCTTGGCCTTCGAGTCATGCTAGTACCTCCGTGTCCATCCCATAGGTACATAACACACGCACGCACACACACACACACACACGCACACACACACACACACACACACACACACACACACACACACACACACACCACAACACAGAGTTCTTAAGACTCAGGACAGAGCAGGTCACCAGTACCGAGTTCCCAGACCAGTATAGGAGTTCTCAGACCGGTACAGGAGTTTTCACACCAGTATCATAAGGTTTGTGAACAGAGAAGAGCTGCCATGCTATGACACTGAGGGTCACAGCCAATCCCCATTCAACAGTTATGATGGGGATTTCCTAATGGAGGACATCTGTTGACCGTCACTAGACTCCTTTTCCCTTGTGGGAAGAGGCCTTGGCCTTGGGAGCATCACCTCTTCTCATTGGTGTGTTTGGAAGGGGCGGAGCGACCTTTGGGCAGAGTCTTAAGGGGCAGGTCCGTCATGGTGGTTGCACAGCGGGTGGTAAGGGGTATTCGGGTGGCTGGGACTCTAGGCGGTAAGGGCGTGGCCACGGAGGGTGCGGCGGCGGGGGCGGGGGCGGGGGCGGGACCGGCCTCGTCCTTTTTCATGGAGGTCTGCAGCTCCGCCCTCCTGGCCAGCGCCGACCTCAGCTGGTCCCGGATGTCCTCGATCTGCTGCTGGAGCTCCTCCAGCTCCCCGGGCCTGGGCAGCGTGCCGGCGGGGGAGGAGGACGAGGGCAGGGAGCGCACCAGGCTAGCCAAGGAGATGGCTGGACCACCGTTCTCACATACCCGAGCGGTCAGGCTCGCGACTCCTCCGCCCCCCTCCGCCCCCCCTGCCCTGGCCAGCAGGCGGCGGCTGTTGAGGGTCTCCAGGTTGAAGTGGACGCGTTTGTTGTCTCTGGAGGGGTCCGTGGCGGCGGCGTCTTTGCTGGCCTCGTTATTCCACTTGGCGGAGGCGCCGGGGGGAGGAGGAGCAGGTGGCGGCTGGGGGGGCTGGGATTTCTGGATGTTGCAGCTGGAGGGAGACATGAGAGATCTGTCACAGAAACACCTGAATGGGCCAAAACACCAAAGAAGCTTTGTCTTCTTGACTTCTTGACTGAATACAATGTACTTTAATATAAAACAGCTTAGTTATTTGTGTTGGCTATGGTTTGTATAGGTACACCTCAATCCTTTCAGAAATATACTGACATAATGGGATTGGTTTATGTGTTTGGTTTATGTGTCCACCTCAGACCAGTAGCCTACTGTAGTTGAAATCAGTACTGTAGTTGAAATCACCTTGGACCAGTACTTTAGTTGAAATCAGTACTGTAGTTGAAATCAGTACTGTAGTTGAAATCACCTCGGACCAGTACTGTAGTTGAAATCAGTACTGTAGTTGAAATCACCTCAGACCAGTACTGTAGTTGAAATCAGTACTGTAGTTGAAATCAGTACTGTAGTTGAAATCACCTCGGACCAGTACTGAAGTTGAAATCAGTACTGTAGTTGAAATCACCTTGGACCAGTACTGTAGTTGAAATCAGTACTGTAGTTGAAATCACCTCGGACCAGTACTGTAGTTGAAATCACTACTGTAGTTGAAATCAGAGATGAACTCAAGGAAGGGAGGATTTCATTTCACCCATCATGTCTCTCCAGATCAGACACCGAAGCTACAGAAGTTCAGATTATTGATGCATGGCCAGCAGGGTCAGGGGTTAAGGGTCGGGTTAGGGTTAGTACCTTTTCTCTGCATTGGCCCGCTGCCTTTTCACATCCTCATAGGTCATGTTCAGGGCTCGGTGTATTTTCTGCAAATCACATGGGTCATAGTTAATTCTATCACACACACAAACAGATACGGAGCAAAGATCCATCCAAAATGTTAGAATTCAAGACCATTACTCTCCACAATAAAATTTGAGATGCTTTTAAACCGCAAAGGTATTTGGAGGCAAATGGTGTCAGACAAAAAATCGGTCCAAACTTAATAAAGGATGCGTAAGAGGTTTTCTTGGAACAGTAGATGGCGCTGTTTGCCTGCATTTTAAATGACAGCCAAGGTGATGTTCTATGGCTGTGCCTTACAAGCCAAGAGGAAGAAGAATCCACCATAAACAATCATTTACAAGCAATAACTGTTTGTTAATATCGAGTTCACTTCAGATATGTGAAGTGTAAGTACTTTTAGAAGCAGAGTTATTAAAAGAAGTGCCAAGGGGCCACAAATTTGTTCAAGAGAAAAGGACCCCTTAAAAGAGCCACTGAAAGCGCAATAAAAATCAAAAGCCTGAAGAAAGACCAAATACTAGGCATATTGATTTACACACACGCACACACACACACACACACACACACACACACACACGCTGCTGTCTGTCTCACCTGGCTGGTGTGGAGCCAGTACTTGAACTTCTGCCTGCGTCTGATCCTGGGCAGCACCAGGCGGTAGAAGGCGTGCTCGCCGGTCAGGGTGAGCAGGGCGCCGGCCACGCCCACGCACAGCAGCACGAACAGCCCCGAGAAGTGACGGATGCCCATCTGGAGGGTCTGGAGACAGGAAGAGGTGGAACAACAGCGGGAGAGAGAGAGAGAGAGAGAGAGAGGGAGGGAGAGAGAGGGAGGGAGAGAGAGAAAGAGAGAGGGAGGGAGAGAGAGAAAGAGAGAGAGAGAGAGGGAGGGAGAGAGGGAGGGAAGATGTGCAGGAACAGAGGAGGTGGATGAGTAGATAAAGAGGAGAGAGAGAGAGAGGGAGAGAGAGGGACGGAGAGAGAGAAAGAGGGAGAGAGAGAGAGAGGGAGAGAGGGAGGGAAGATGTGCGGGAACAGAGGAGGTGGATGAGTAGATAAAGAGGAGAGAGAGAGCAGTGGGAAGAACAGAGACAGGCAAGCAGAGAAGGAGGGATGGGGGGTTAGGAGAGATAAAGGAGAGAGAGAAGGAGGGATGAGAGGAGGAGTTAGGAGAGAGAGAAGGAGGGATGAGATGAGGGTTAGGAGAGAGAGAAGGAGGGATGAGAGGAGGCGTTAGGAGAGAGAGAAGGAGGGATGGGGGTTAGGAGAGATAAAGGAGCAAAGGGGGGATGAGAGGAGGCATTAGGAGAGATGTAAGGGAGAGAGAAGGAGGGATCAGAGGAGGGTTAGGAGAGAGAGAAGGAGGGATGAGGGGGTTAGGAGCGATGTATAGAGAGAGAGGAGGGATGAGAGGAGGAGTTAGGAGAGATGTATAAAGAGAGAGAGACAAGGTCATGGTCCAGCCCTGTGTGAAGAACATAGCCGAGTTATCTTGTTACCGCACACTTATGAGATTACAGGCGCGTCTGTCAAGGGGAATTCTGCAGTTCTTTAATAGCCCTGTAGGGGGCAGGCTCCATTCACCTGCATTCATCTAGTGAAGGAAACCCTTCAGGTTCTGACAGATCATCTACCCCAATCTTCAGCAGCAGAATAGGCCAGGGATCCTGCTGACAAGATCTAATTCCATTTTAAAGAGGAGCTAATTGAAAAAATGTCAGTCTTAGCTGCTGATCAGTGTGACCGCTGAGCAGCTGGTCTCTGTTCTCTGTCTGTGGCTCACAGTGATTCTAAACCACCGTGTCAGGAAGAGTGCCCTGAGGAATTTCAAAATTTAACCCAAAAAAAGAGGTCAATTTTGTCACCTGAGTGGAGCTGAATGGATCCTCCTCATTCAAACCTCCGTGACCCAGCTTTCTGTACAACAGGGCTCTTACATTACACTCAAATACTATGATAATAGTCTCCTTTCGCCTACGGTACATTTCCATTCCTACTGTACTTGCTCTGGTGCTGTGTACTGTACTGTCCTGAACTAGGGTGGGCTCATAGCACCAAATCCCTCCTATAACTCCACCGTCAGCTCATTATATAAGTGCTACAGTACAAAGTTTCAGGAAACTTTTATTTTATAATGAACCAGTTGTATTTAATTATACTGTCTACTGTTTCATTATGTTCTGTGACACTTTTTTTTTTTGAAGTACATAGCTGCTACATAATGGCTACATATGAAACAGAAACAATTATGAAAAGTTCTACCATTGGCCATAAAGTGTCATTATATTTTGGCCTGTGACGCTCAATCATCTTCTACCCTGAGTATTTATTTGTTTAATATGAACCAGGAATACGGAGGAGACGCCAGGTTTGCTGATGAGCGGTGGTCTCAAACACCATCGGGAATTCTTCGAAAAGAGCTGGAAAAATGCTCTGAAGGGAAAAGGTATAGGAGATTAGTAGAAGATCAAAACGTTGAACCTGAATAATATATATATTTTTGGGAGGATTGAAGAAGAGTTGTGAGCCCTTGTGAGACCTGGAGAAAAGCTACCTAAACTAGCTAAAGTCTTTTTCTGATCTGTAGCCAGTTAGGAGGAGGAGAGGGGAGGATGGAGAGATGGAGGGAGAGAACGAGGGAGGTGGCAGAGGATGGGAGGATGGCAGGCTTGTTTCCGGAGTGCTGAGACAGAAGAGCCTGTCCCTCCTCTCTCCTCTCACTCCACCCCTCCTCACTCCTCCCTCCTCTCCTCTCACTCCACCCCTCCTCACTCCTCCCTCCTCTCCTCTATCCCTCACCCCTCCTCTCCTCTCACTCTATCCCTCATCCCTCTTCTCTCCTCTCACTCCACCCCTCCTCTCCCCTCCCTCCTTTCCTCTATCCCTCATCCCTCCTCTCACTCCACCCCTCCTCCCTCCTCCCTCCTCTCCTCTCACTCTATCCCTCATCCCTCCTCTCACTCCACCCCTCCTCCCTCCTCTCCTCTCACTCTATCCCGCATCCCTCCTCTCTCCTCTCACTCTATCCCTCATCCCTCCTCTCTCCTCTCACTCCACCCCCCCTCTCCCCTCCCTCCCTCCATTCCTCCTCTCACTCTATCCCTCACCCCTCCTCTCCTCTCACTCCACCCCCCCTCTCCCCTCCCTCCCTCCATTCCTCCTCTCACTACATCCCTCATCCCTAAACCCTCCTCTCTCCTCACTCCTATCACTCCACCCCTTAACCCTCCATCCCTCCTCTCTCCTCTCACTCCATCCCTCATTCCTCCTCTCTCCTCATCCCTCCGCTTATCCCTCATCCCTCCTCTCTCCTCCCTCCTATCACTTCATCCGTCCTCCTCCCATTTAATCCTGGTTCTCTGCCAACAGACCAGCCTGGCAGCCTCAGCTAGGCACCACTCTCTCTGTCATCCCTCCTTTCTTCTCCTCACTTCCTCCTCTCTCTTTCTCTTTCTGTCTCTCTCTCCGTTCCTTCTCTTCCTCCTCTAAACCACCCATTTATCATTCATTAGATTTCTCTTTCACTTCTCTCTCTCTCTCTTTCTCTCACTCTCACGCATACACACATACACACACACATACACACACACATACACACACGCACGTACTGTACACACACACACACACGCACACGCACACACACACACACACACACACACACACAAGCACACGTACGCACACACACACACACACACACACACACACACACACACACACACACACACACACACACACACTCACACACACACACACACACAGACAGCATGCAATCACATTCACTCTCTTTGATCATCAGTATGCATTGGGAATAACTCATCCTATTAGCCAACCAATGTGTCAGCCTGTCGACTGGGCTTACTAAGAGTTAGTAACCTGGTTCCCTTAAACACAGGCACGCACGCACACACACACACGCACG
>NC_140236.1:33704694-33927194 GCF_949987555.1 Borostomias antarcticus
ATGCAGCATGTCCATGAAGCCGTCCGACTTGTAGCGGCTGATGAACTCTGACAGGTTGGAGGTGAGAGGGGAGTTCTGGGGCAGACCGATACCGTACCCTGACAGGGCAGAGAAGCAGCAGGACAGAATTACTTTCTGCAGAGTATGAGTACTCACAACGGTGAGTATACCGTAATGTTTATTCACAATTTACATCTATGGAAGAAGTATTTTGATTCGCAAAATCGTTCCCCCACCCCAATTAACCCATTTTTGAGTTTGGTGAAGGTTGGTTAGAGGAGAGTTTGTACAGTAGGCACAGTAGTTAGATTACATTGGACAGGGTGCAGGAATAAGACAGGACAGTGCAAGAACAAGCACAAAATGCAAGTTTAAAAAAGGATAATCTAAGAAAAAACAATACACTGTACAAAAAGTAGTGCGGTCAATGTATGTACAGTGAATGTGCAGAGTGTAATGCATAATGTGTGAGTGTGTGTATGTGTGTGAGTGTGTTTATGTGTGTATGATGTGTGCAACACGTGAGTGCGGTGCAAGTGTCTCTCAACGGTGTCTCTCAACGGTGTCTCTCAACGGTGTCTCTCAACGGTGTCTCTCAACGGTTGCACTCACGTAACTGACTGACTGACTTTGACGGTATTGTACGTGTTTAAGTCCTGTGTGTGTGCGTGCGTGCGTGCGTGCGTGCGCGTGTGTGTGCGCGTGGCAGCAGAATAAATAATGAAGTGTGATGAGCCTGAGGAAGGATGAGAGCCCATAACATTAATACACGTCCTCCCTTCCCCCCAGGACTGACAGATGTTATTTAATGACTTCTCCTGTCTACACCCCCCCCCCTCCCTCTGTCTGGTCCTGGTCAGCCATCCTCCCTCCCTGGCCGACACTGACCCAGACAAGCTCTGGCCTCTGGCATCTACATCAATGGCTCACACACACACACACACACACACACACACACACACACACACACACACACACACACACACACACACACACACACACACACACAAACACACACACACATCTAACACCAAAGTCGGAGACCAAGTCCTCATTTTCAATGGTGCCCTGGTTACAAAGCAGGAAGCAAATCAATACAAAACCATCATACCTCAATACAAAGTCAATACAAAAACGATATTCACACACAGAAACTGATAAACATTATGGCAACATTATTTAAAAATATGCACAGACCTCAACCTCAATTTTATTCGTCCTATTTTTGAAACTGCCCAAAGAGACTAAGGCATCCAATTTGATGGTCTCTTGAAACTCACTCCATACTTTAGGGGCATAGGAATTAAAAGCAGATTTTCGTAGCTCAGTTCTGACCCAAATCAAGGGACTTCAAGAACCACCTAAAACTGAGATCTTGATTGGTGATGACTAAACACCATGTGATGATGGATGTCAGGTAGTTAGGGAGCTTTTGTAAGATAGCTTTATAAACATGCAGGAGTAAACCAACCCAACTGCCTGATACAGATTACAATGATCACCAGCAATAAAATGGAATGCTGAATGATAAACAGTGTCAGGCTGTTTCAAGATGGTAGAGGCAGCGTGCATGTAAATGTGGCCATAACAATTACTGATAGGGAAATAGCCTGCACTAAAAGCTTCCTGTCATCACACATCACAAAAACATGATTCATTTCTATAAATGAACACAATTTTCACCCTTAAGTTTTGTCGCAGCTCATTTACATGCATTTTGAAGGATAGCTTTTCATCAAAAAAAATCTCACGATTCTTGTAAGAGGATACTCTCTCAATTATAGAACCATCCAAAGTACAAATATTGAAGTCAGTTTCATTCAAAGAGCATGATCTAGAGAATTGCATATAACTTATTTCATTTTATTTTTGCTAATCAAAAACCGTCTGCAAAATAGTTAATGCTCCGCCCAAAGTAGGAGCAGATGAATAAACAAAAAAAAGCATCAATGTTATTAATATAAGTGAAAAGTAAAGGGCCGAGAACTGGGCCCTGTGGTACACTTCTAGTGACATCCATAAAAGTGCAATATCATAATGGAATACTCCTCCAGTGTCATAAACTCTCCACTGTGTAGTAAAAACCGGGGTCAGTGTTATTTGAGGATAAGGAGGTTTAATAAGGCTTGGCCTCCTTCATATTCACGGTCATTAATAGTCTGTGACTTTAATCACCACATCAATAAATGGAGTCTATTTTGATGACCACGCTGTTCCTTTCATGAAGCCTTTTCTGAGAAGCCAGCCCACCATCGATAGCATTTGTCTGGCTGTAACTCCCTCCCTCCTTCCCTCTTTCCCTCCGTTGTGTTGTTGACCTGCAGTTCTATTCTAGTCCACAAGAGGCAGCGGTCCCAGAACACCAAAATAAATACACTATGACACCATATACTTTGCAGCTCCTTTGTGGTGTAGTGGATAAAGCACCTGACTCCCACGCCAAAGGTCAGGGATTCAAACCCTGGTGTGGGAGATTTTTTTTTCGTCACTGGATGTTATAGAAGCTATGTAAAAATGTGGTTACCTGGTGGTGCTATGTCAGTTATTGAATTTATATGCAGTAATTGAACATTTGAAATACTCTGAAAAAATTATACCTACAGTACAGGTTTCTCAGTAATGACCCAATATATTAGGCTACACTTTGCATGTATGTACCAGGTAAATGTTTCGTCTTTTCAGACGGACGGGAGAGATCCCATGGGAACAATTTATTTATTTTTTGCTGGATAAGCATTGGAATCATTGGAACTGATGTGTCCAGGCGACAAGACCTATCTTAATTTATCAGACATTATTTAATGTCCTTTCAGTTCACAGCTATTTCAGTGGCATGACTAGCTTCCGCCCTACCAGTCCTGAACAGAAACAAGCCAGCCCTGCACATAAGCCAGGCTGGACCTGGCCTGGTTTGTCTCTACTGGTTATTCCTCAAGGTCATAAATAACACGAGTAAAGAAGGATGTCTTTCTTAAAGTTTCGGCCTGAGAACATGTCAATGAGAGGATAAATATCCTCTCTTCATCTAACTTATGGAATAGTCTTCTTTTTTTGTTGCTTTTGGCTTGTTGGGACATTTCTCCATTTTCAGGCCTGACCTCTGGATGATCTTCATGGTGAAAACAGTAATTGGGGTTTTGCTATAATAAGACCTCTACTTACTCCACTAATTGCATCTCACACATCTCTCTCCCTCCAGTCTCTATCCCTCTTTCTCTGGGTGTGGCTGGGCTATTCATCATGTCACCCCCTGCCACATCTCATACAGTACACACATAGCACACACACTACGACACGCACACTGAGGCAATTATAGATTTTGGTCAAAGTTACCGTTTGAAAAGTTAAGCAGTAAGATAAATTATGGATTGTGGCGGGTTATTTCCCGTACATGACCTACTGTACGGGGTACCTCACTGCACAGTCTATTGGGTTTTGTGTCTATATGTTTTGTGTGTGTGTGTGTGTGTGTGTGTGTGTGTGTGTGTAAATGGATCGGAATTGTGTGTGTGTGCGTGTGTGTGGAATTGACTTGGAATTGACTTGGAATTGCGTGTATCTGAGAGTGTGTGTGTGTGTGTGTGTGTATGTGCATGTGCGTGTGTGTGTGTGAGAGAGAGCGTGTGCATGTGTGTATGTGAGAGTGTGTGTGTGTGTGTGCGTGTGTGTGAGAGAGAGCGTGTGCATGCGTGTCTGTGTGTGTGTGTGAATAGGCTTGCAACGCCAATGTTCCTTCAGAGTGGGCGACTTAAGTCTCATGAAAGATATGTCTGACAACATTTCTGCTCTTCAAAGCCGGTGAGCCGGTGAGCAGGGACGTTCACAGGAGTTCAAACAAATATGCAAATGAGATAAAATAGCCTATTTTCTCATTGACACATACTGTGTTCACACACTTCCATAGAACATAGAGATGATGGGTGTGTGCCTACAGTATCACTGGGTAAGACACTTCTGGGGTGAGATTAAAAACAGAAGCATCTGCGTGACTTTATTGTGTTTTTATACTCGATTGTTTTATGTGTACCACGTTTTTGGGAGGTGACATCCTGTGGTTTTTGTGGTGTATTTTAATTTTCAACTAAATCCAATCCAAGTACAGTATGTGTGTGCGTACCTGTACATATGTATGTGTGTGTTCGTATGTACTGTATGTGTGTGTGTGTGTTTGTGTGTGTTTGTGTGTGTGTGTGTGTGTGTGTGTCTGTGTGTGTGTGTGTCTGGGTGCGTGCGTGTGTGTGTCAGTTGTGATTTATCTCCCTAATTGCAATGCATGCACTTTGCGTGCATGTTGATTCATATTGGTCTTTTAATGGCCGCCCACAGCAGGTCACGATACTGTAGCTGCATGTTAGTTACTGGAGAAACCGCTTGATAATGAAGCACCAGTCTGGGTCTGCACCACCTTCTCTACCTTTTGGTTTGTTTCATGTTTTGGATTTTTTGTGTCCCTCCCTCTCTCTTCTTCTTCTTCTTCTTCTTCTTATTTTAATATTTCGATTTTGAAGGAAATAACTATTTCTCAGTGTGTCTTATACGACGTTCATCCATCAACCCACATAGAAAGAACCATGCTTTTCAGTAATTGGCCAGAGCTCTCTGTGCTCTCCGATTAGAAAAGGTGTCATAGTTTTACTAACTTCACGTGTGTAGTGATGGATGGAAATACACAGCCGAAGCTGACATTCTACACAGCCAGTCCACTGGTTTGAATACACAGCTGGAGCTGACATTCTACATCACCGATCCACTGGTTTGCCCTTTCAGTCTAATAGAAACCCCATCCAGATGACAGCATCTTCCATTACCTACTTCCTCAGCCCCTCCCTAAATGATGTCTCTCATCACTTCTCCCTCAGGGTACCTCTGTAATACATGTTGTGTCTCCACTCCCATAATGCACTAGTAGTGGAGATACGGGCCGAAATGATATGGACAGACTAAGATGGGAACAGTAGGAACATATGACGGAATTCATTCCCCACTCATTGGGAGTTGACCTTCACCTTGAATCAGGGTGCACAGCACTGATCACCGACTGATCCAGCAGAGCTTTTGAATGGGTAGTATTTTTCTCTGACCCAGATAAATATTCTGGATGCTACAGGGTAATCAACTTACTATCAAACCTGATTAACTATTAGCTATGAGCACACGAGTCACGCACAGGGGCAAAAGATTGCCTGCTCTGTAGAAGCCAGGATAGAGGAATACTGCCACAAGAAAGATTCTATAAGAGCGGATACATACAGGTATATGCTGTATATATATATATACAGGTGTAACAATATATCGTGCCACGATATATCGCGATACAGAAACATCACAATACGTATCGTCAAGGTGAAAACAATATTGTGATATGTTTATTGTATATCAGTGAACGCTGGCTACACAACGCTGGCAACAAACACGTCTTTTGTCTCTAGGCCTATCCATGATATTACAACAGTTAAGCTCTAAATTCACGTGTATTGGAGTAGAAATGTGGAGAAATGCACTATTGGTGTGAACAGCAGTGCTACTGCAACGCTTCACACCTGCCCTTAGTGTATCGTATCGTATTTTTATCATCAATCCAATATCGTGTATCGTATCGTGAGATTAGTGTATCGTTACACCCCTAATATATATATATATATACATTGACTGTATACGACTATATATGACTGTATAAGAGCGACCCTAATACTTTTAGAACACTCCAGCAGCAATGCAAATGACACAGAGGAAGGATGTAGGAGTATTTTCTGCTTAAGGCCTATTTATACTTCGCCGTACTACTCTTTTGAAAGTGTTGACAGACAGAAATGACGTCATTGTCGACAATTTTTTGTGTCGGACAGGGGTGTCTTGCACCTACCAAACGTTCTAATGTCACAGACGCCATCACTTTCGTCGCACAGCTGTGATTGGATAGCTAGATAGAAGGCACGTTCGTTGCCATGGATCGATCAGCCATGCGTCTGCAAGTTACCATGGAGTAGATCAGACACTTCGCTGAAGCATAAATGCTAAACATTGGTCGGCATTATTTTTCTGTCGACAGACATTAGTCGTCGAGTGAGTATGAATTAAGCTTTATTGTTCAGAGCTGGATGATGCTGCTAGGGAAAGGGATGTCTGGGGCCCCCTGCTGGAACTGCTGCCTCCGCGACCCGACACTGGATAAGCGGATGACGATGGGTGGATGGATGGATGTGTGCGATGTTGACTAGGATAAGGATAACCAAAAACATTTGAATAATTACGGATCGAAATCGAAAACGAAGTGTGTGAACTAGAAGAAGAAGAGGACAGTGAATCTGAGCAGAATGTACAGAAAAAGACACAGACACAGACACACACAGACACACACACACACACACACACACACACACACACACACACACACACACACACACACACACACACACACACACAGGTACTTATAAGGAAAGCAGCGAAGCAAAATAAGTGCCCGGGCTCCCGGCTGTGCTTACCTTCGATGGCGAAGGGCTTTCCCACGGTGAGCATCTTGCAGTCTGCATCGATAGACACCTCGTAGTCCAGCAGGGCCTTGTCCATGATAAAGGCATCAAGCTGAGGGGGATCTGTCCTTCAACACACAGGGAGAAAGGGTTATAGATGGACTAGGCCATGACACACCCATAGTGAAGGAGTAGAGACCATGACACACCCATAGTGAAGGAGTAGAGACCATGATACACCCATAGTGACTAGAGACCATAGTGAAGACTAGACCATAGTGAAGGACTGGAGTATAGTGAAGACTAGACCATAGTGAATGACTAGACCATAGTGAAGACTAGACCATAGTGAAGGACTAGACCATAGTGAAGGACTAGACCATAGTGAATGACTAGAGTATAGTGAAGACTAGACCATAGTGAAGACTAGAGTATAGTGAAGGACTAGACCATAGTGAAGGACTAGACCATAGTGAAGACTAGACCATAGTGAAGGACTAGACCATAGTGAAGACTAGACCATAGTGAAGACTAGACCATAGTGAAGACTAGACCATAGTGAATGACTAGAGTATAGTGAAGACTAGGCCATAGTGAAGGACTAGACCATAGTGAAGACTAGACCATAGTGAAGGACTAGACCATAGTGAAGACTAGACCATAGTGAAGACTAGACCATAGTGAAGACTAGACCATAGTGAAGGACTAGACCATAGTGAATGACTAGACCATAGTGAATGACTAGAGTATAGTGAAGACTAGACCATAGTGAAGACTAGAGTATAGTGAAGGACTAGACCATAGTGAAGACTAGACCATAGTGAAGGACTAGACCATAGTGAAGACTAGACCATAGTGAAGACTAGACCATAGTGAATGACTAGAGTATGGTGAAGACTAGACCATAGTGAATGACTAGAGTATAGAGAATGACTAGAGTATAGTGAAGACTAGGCCATAGTGAAGACTAGACCATAGTGAAGACTAGAGTATGGTGAAGACTAGACCATAGTGAATGACTAGAGTATAGTGAATGACTAGAGTATAGTGAAGACTAGACCATAGTGAAGACTAGAGTATAGTGAAGACTAGACCATAGTGAAGGACTAGAGTATAGTGAAGAATAGACCATAGTGAAGACTAGAGTATAGTGAAGACTAGACCATAGTGAAGACTAGACCATAGTGAAGACTAGACCATAGTGAAAGACTTACAGTACACTATCACTGGGCTCATGTGAGTTGACAGCGCAGATGGAGAGTTGCCATCACAGCTAACATTAGTTTCATTGGCAGTGAGCTGGCTTGTAGCTAGCCTGATGTTAGTTTTAGCCTCGGTTATCTCTAGTATAGATACAATGGCATGTTCAAAAGTAAGGCCAAAAGAAAAGTCAAGAGTGAAAATAGACAATTCAAAGATTAATGGATCGAAAAATATGCCTTCATGCCCTTCTGAAAGGGTAATTTATATTATTGTTTTCTTAAAAAACAGACCTTTGGATTATTGGGGGAAAAAAAGTGTATCTTTAGGATTTGTATTTGAGTACCCCTGGTCTAGACTACAGTATAACCGAGGACTAGTCTAGACCATGGTGAAGGACCAGACCTTGTTATAATGTCGTTTCATCCCTTATTAACCCCGATGCCCCTGAGGAGATCTGAGTAGGTTAGGAAGATGTACTGTAAGCCTCTGATGAAGGTTTTAACAAGACAAGTTGATGAGATGGATTTTCTGATCAGTGACTGACCAGAGTTTAGAGGTCTGTGGAGTGTGACCTGTATGAATCCTTACACATCCTTAATCTTCTTCTTCGTGTCGGTTTCGATGTTGTGTCCTCTCCCCCCCAAGCTCAGGGCAGAGAGGCTATCCTTTAACCACCCCGAGCCCGGGTGAGGGGTTACCCGGGCTATATATCCGGGCACACCTCCAGAAGCCATGTCACCATTTTGTCAAGCATAACCGTCAGGCCATGCATTCCGTTGGGTGTCCGATATATTGGACAGTCCTGGATGACGCGGTCTGCGGTTTGTTACTCAGCGCCACACTCCCACGCCACACAGGGTACCAAGCCCGATCTGTGCATCGATGAGCGGAAGCGTCCGACACCCATCCTTAATAATGTCAATAAACACCTCGGGTAGATGTATTTCTCTTAGGGCGTGGATCATGACATTATGAGTCAAAGTCCAAAAAAGCATCCTGAAAATCCAGAAAGAGTATAATTTGCAAGACTCATGTTTGAAATCGGCTATCGCGGTCTGAAGACAAACATGTTCACTCATTCCTTGTCTCTTAATGTATGCTTTCTGCTTTGGGGACAGAATATTATTGTCTATTAGCCAGGGAACCACACAAGACAGGACACACTTCATAAACACTATAGATGGTAGGTAGGAGGGAAATATCTTTCCATGTTGATGGATCATTTGGTATATTGTCTTTTTTCGGGATATGATGAATCACTGCCCCTTTCAAGGAATCGGGAACTCTCCTGTTTTCTATGCAGACATTAAAAATGCATGCTAGGGCCTCGGAAGCATGCGGGGTCTTAAGGCTTTCATATTAAACCCTTCGATGCCACTTGCCTTGTTGTTCGGTAGGCGGAGTCAGGAAAAACATGGGGTTGGACTGGTGGTACAGTACTCCAGGGTGGTGATGGGAGCGTGTCACTGATTGACATTCGGCTTTGACCTTTATTTTCGTAGTGAGCCTTTACTAGCGTGATATCACTCGGGCAGGGGGTGGGTCAGAGTACTCACTGCTATTTAAAATCATCTGGAGAGCTTGTGATCGCCTATCTTGCCACAGAAAAGCGAGCTCGTTCCTACTCACTCGCTTGTGGCGCCCCCGAGCTGTAGTGGAACGGAGCTGGGGCTGAAACGCGTCTCGAATAAAGCGCAAATGCACCTCTATCCAGGTAGCAGTAGAGGATAGAGTCCAAACTTCAGGGAGTGGTTCTTTAAGAGGCAACTTCTTCAGAGTCCGCACCACTTCAGCAGCGGGAAACCAAGCTGCTTTCCTCTTCGCCTGACAGTTGTAAAAGTGCCATTCACACACACACACACACACACACACACACACACGCACACACACACACACACACACACACACACACACACACACACACACACACACACACACACGCGGCCACCAGCCTCATCAACTAGCATGTTCATCATCTCAACCAGTTGTCTGGCCTTGGGGACTTCAAACAGTCCCTCATCTCAACCTTTCACCTGACCTTCGGCACATGCCTCATTCCAATATTCTAATCAGGCCTTGGGGGCATGCCTCATTCCAATATTCGAATCATGGAGATGAGGGCCATACTTTGAAAGTGTAATGAGACATGTTCCCAAGGCCTGATCAGAATATTGGAATGAGACATGCCCCCCCACGTCTCAATCCAATATTCTGATCAGGCCATGGGGACAAGTCTCAATCCAATATTCTGATCAGGCCTTGGGGACAAGTCTCAATCCAATATTCTGATCAGGCCTTGGGGACAAGTCTCAATCCAATATTCTGATCAGGCCTTGGGGACAAGTCTCAATCCAATATTCTGATCAGGCCATGGGGACACGTCTCATTCCAATATTCTGATCAGGCTTTCGGAACATGTCTCATTACACTTTCCAAGTATGGCCCTCATCGCCATGATTACAATGCATGTCTTGGCTTAAACTGGTGCTCAGAATCATTTCTCTGAGGAATTTGGCCAGACGGGGAAGGCGACAGAAAATCCATGAATCTGCCTGTCCAAGACAACAGGATGAAAATACAGAGTCTACCACGAGCCAATGGCTAAATGAATAAATACGCTTGAGATATTAACCCTGACTCAACAAATAATCAGGACCAGAGATGATTATGGGTCATTGGAAGTGGCTGGAATTGTGGGTGAATATGTCCATCTACAGATTGATCCTGAGTGCTTCCTCTCTTTTTTGTAGTGTGCAGGCTTTTTCTTCTATTTTTCCTTGATCAGTGCAGTTGGGCCCACGCACCTGACTGACATTTGAATCATCCTAATTTTAAGAGCGCAATCTTTTCCTTCCGCGCAATTCTTTCCTTCAGTTTGACCAGCTACAGATTGAGAAATGTGCACTGTTCTGTACTTTTCACTTTATTTAACCTTTATTTATGTAGGGTGAAATATATGTCAACGTTGGCTCTTTTGATTTCCAGTAACATGAACTACCTAAAAGGCTATTTCCTGGTACTTTCTTGTATAATAATAGAATGTTTAAACCTTTGCGCTTGTCTCTCTGTACCTCTTTCTTAGTTTGAACGAAGTATGATGAAACATTTGACATATTTTAAATAACAAACTATCATACCAGCCATCTGAGATAGGAGGATCTAGACAGTAGTTAAAATGTCATCTCAGACATCCAATGTCATCTTTTTCCAATCCTTTGTACTGTAACTTTGTGTCTGGAGAGCCATTGTTTGTGTGCACTCCCTTTCTCATTTGGAGTGATTCAGATTGCCTCCTTTCACTGCTCTACCTGTATTTTCACAAAGGAGAATTCACAAAATCCTCTCTCCAGGAATCCAAAACCGCACTCTTTGTTCAACTCCCTGGTCCTCATTCCTGAACATTTTCTTAAGTGTCTTCTTAAATGTCTTCTTACGAACTTCGTAAGACCAACCCTAAGAAAGATCCCCGCCGGATTCATGAATGCGTGGAAATGTGTTCTTAAACTGGCAAAGTGCTGTGCTCCCCTTCTTAAAGTCGCACTGAAGTGAAAAAAGCATTCTGTCCCATTTTGGTTCACATAATTTGTCATAATGTTCACCTATTCAACGATGTATGCCAAAAAAAATACAAAATTCTACTTTTGTTGTAATCTTATATCAAAATATATAATTTCTTACTTTCTGGAAAACGGTAGGCCTATACATATACGTATCGTAAAACGTTTTTTAAAACAGCAAACACACCAAATATGCATAAAAAACACTACAGACCCGTATACATACAGTGTGTGTCTGCCTCCACCATGTATAACTGCAGGAATTCTGTTAGAAAACATCATCAGTATGAGAGTATGGCCTCTTTTGAAGATGCTTAGTATTCCACCTTTGGAGAGATTCTGCTTTTATTGCTGGAATGAGCTTTTCAGGAAAGTGTTGTTCTGCCCTGAGAGGCCTATTTTAGAACATATTTTGGTGTTCTGGGTCATAAATATACAAAGCCTACAGTAACAGCTCATATAATATACTAGGGGCAGAGTTATGGCCTCTACCATGCAGAACTGAATGTTATGATGTTAGAAAGAAAAGTCTTTTAGAAAACATCTAGAGCATGGCCATGACCTCTTTTGAATATCAATAAGTTTATAAAAAGCACGCTCATCCAAAAGTGATGAGCTCTAGGTGATGGACAACAGCACCAGTAGAATGGAAGACAGAATCTGCTCACTAGGTATGCTCCCATGAACATTTATTCCCACCTCAGGGTGACGTTTCGGGAACAAGCCCTTATTAAGACATAAAACACTTCAGACTTACAATAAACTGCAGTATAACACCATAAGGTAGTCGTCCACTAGGCCTATTTACTGAAATATCAAGTACCCCATGTAAAGCATTAGCTGTTTTCACAGTGTTGTAGCCAAAACGATGGCATATACCATTTTTATACCTTTTAAATGTGAGACAACCATCAAAAAATAGGCAGTTGATTCCTTTCACATTGCCAGAAGACGAGTATGCCTTCTGTTTTTTGGTGTGTCACATTTGATGTCACAAACAATCTGGAAAAGAGGTGAAAAATAGCTGTTCTAAAGTACGTATCTATCTATCTATCTATCTATCTATCTATCTATCTATCTATCTATCTATCTATCTATCTATCTATCTATCTATCGCTTTCCTATCAGGGTAGACATAGAACATAGAATGTCTCAACACTGGAAATAATAGCCTTCTGGTCACTCAAGTCAGTGGGTGACGTTTGGGGCACAAGCCCTTCTTCAGACATCATACTGTAATGGAAGAGGGGACACAACTATAGAATGGCAAATGCATTTTGAACCAGCATTGCACTAGTGATTATATTTTTAGCAAATGACGTACAATGGCTTATGTTTTTTTTAAATGTACTATAAATCTGACCTGTGAAGTAAAATGAATATCATGAAGGTACTGTAGGTGTTTTGTTTTTGTACGTGGTTGCAGATGTACTGATCTCTTACTTGAGGTTGGCGACCCCATCTGGCGTGGTGGGCTCGTTGAAGCGCCTCATGTACTCATGCATCTCGGGAAAGCTCTTCTTCATGTAGTCCTCCGCGCTGCTCTCTCTGACTGTGCCGAACCTGAAACCATGAGAGGGGTGGTGGAGCTGGAGCCAATGAACAAAGAGAGAGAGAGATAGAGAAGAGGACAAAGGAAAAAGAGAGGAAAAACATAAAACATGTTTGATGCTTTATTTAGATATGAGATATTTCCCTCCTACAAGGAACATCCGTTCACAATAGAAACTATACTCAGACCTGCAAACTCCCGAGAGTCATCAATCATGTCAATTGGAAACTTTTCCCGCGCTGTCTGGGGATTCTGTGTGCACACGACCCTGTACTGTAGTAAGGAGCTGGCGAGGTGTTTATGTATGCAAATTCAGGTGTATGAGAACACGAGTTCAACTTAAGAAGCAGTGGTATTCCTCATTTGGGGGAGAACAGCTGAGAATACTTTGGCGGTTTACAAACACATTTCCATGCGTTCATGAATCCAGCGGGGATCTTTCTTAGGGTTGGGGTTACGAAGTTCGTAAGAAGACATTTAAGAAAACACTTAAGAAAATGTTCAGGAATGAGGTCCAATGACACTAAGAGTGCATCCATCCTACCTTGGCATCGTGTATCCCAGAGAGCTCCTCGAAAGTCTTCTCACCAACCATGACGGCGGCCAGGTTGGCCGTGTAGCTGGACAGCACCAGAAGGCAGAAGATGGCCCACAAGTTCATGAGGAACCTACCCGTCCAGCACTTGGGCGTCTTGGACGAGACGGTGCGCCCAAACAGGATGGCGTAGCATAGGTTGAGTGCCGAGGAGTAGGAGAAGACCTTGACACGGTTTCGTCCGTGCGGCGTCATGCCGAATGGGCTCTTCCACTCGTAGAGGGTGATGAAGAGTGCGGTGATGTGCAGGGCCACGAAGATGCCCACCCACATGGACCAGTGCAGCGGCCACATGAAGGCGCCGATCGGCGCTGCCGTGTCTTTGCTACGGACCAGGATGCCCAGACTCGTTGAGAAGAAGGGCGACGTGAAGTCGATGACTCTGCTTCGCACCGAGTTGATGCTGAAAGAGGTGACGGCCATGTCTGCCGCTCCATTGAGGAGATCCCCCACGAGTCCCGTCCATCGCCTGCCCTTCCACGCTCCGTACTTCCCGTCCCCGACGATGTAAAGGTCAAACTCGAACCTCAAGTCCTCGGCGAGCTTTTCCAGCAGGTCGATGCAGTATCCATAGCAGCACTTGCCGTAATCCACCGGCAGGGTGCTGCCGTTCCCGGCCGCCATCTCCTGGAAGTAGCGCTCCAGCACGTCGGAGCTGTTGGTGCCAGCGTCCAGGCAGAACTGGCCGGCGGGGCAGTTCCCGTCCTCATCCACGTCCCGTGTGAACACGAACGGGTGCTCCACGAGCGTGACCACCCGTACGCGGCTGCCGGACACAGACAAGCCAGCCTTCCACCGCCCTCCGCCCCGCCCGCCTTGCCCCTCGGCCCGCTGGCGACGGCCTGGCACCTGCCACACGCCTTGGTCCTCCACCTCCAGACGGCCTCCCTCCCAGCTGCCCACCGTCACCCAGGTGGGCTGGCCCACGGCGTCGCGCCGTAAGCTCCAGATGTGGAAGCGTTGCGAGGTGAGCACGCGAGACAGGTTGCGCTGCACCCTCACAGGCCCTGTCAGCCCAGAGAAGGACGTGTTGGACAGGAACCTAAGAACCAGATTACATTTGATTACATTAGATTAATCACATCAACATGAACATTATACTTTGTCATAATGTCATACCAGTCCGAGACCAATCTTACTACTGTATGTGGAAAGTTCAGCACTGGACCTGTAAATTAAGCTGTGGGGTAAAGAAGTCTGAGAAACATTGGCTAGTACCAAACCTGGTGCCGACTTTAGAAGGCAAGACAAGAATATATCTCCTTACCTCATGACCTGCAGCTCTGTACAAGGCATCCAAACACAGCTTGTCAAAACCAGGATTGCTATCTATTGAAGCTAACCTAATCCCTCCTGCAGCTAGGCTAGCGATAAAAAATAATAAAAACACATTTGCTAAGACTGACAACTTGTCATTTCCCCTGGCTAGGATTGCCTATCTCTGTGATTGACACAAATGGGCCTTGCAAACTCAAGGAGCTGCTCTCCCAGGTGCATTTCTATTTCTAAACCTGTCCGCGGCAAGGATATTTGCATCATACACTGAATATTTAGCTAATCGCTAGCTTTTAGCAGCTCAATAAATTATGATAACTGAATGTTTAGCCACATGTTACAGACAGATGCCACTTCAGGGAGAAGACAGAAGCTCCCAGTGTCTTGCTGTTGTGACGCTGCTGATACAGATGTCCTCCGGCATCAAAAGATGACATGTGACCACAGATAAACCCGCTCATTGAAATTAAGGGGCGGTCTCAGCCTGCAAATTACCCTACCTCTGCCCTCCTCCCATTCTGTTCAGGCAACAACAAAAATGAGCTGACTGCTAATCCATTGAAAGGATTTCATCTCTCTTCAACAAGGCAGGTAGTAATTACTTAAAAGCAGTTCCCCCTCCCCCCCGTCTCAGTTTCTCTCACTCTTCCTCTCCTACTCTCCTTCTATTCTAGAAATCTGTCCTTGTAAATCTCTCCATGCTACTGCCCGAGAAATCTTGGTGTAACTGTTGCACATTGGAAATGTTACAGAGCTATTCTGTGTAGTTATTTATGTGCAGCTATAACTGATATTCATATAGTTGTCAACCACACTTGCTATCTTGACATGGCAGGTAGGTACAGTATGTATGCACTGAATGAAAATTTGTTTTCAGAGCACTATCGAATGACAAAGCAAACGGAGTAGTATATGGTTATAGTCATAATGATGTTATTTCCAAATGTTTCTCTAGAGGGGTAAAAAGCCATAATGTTGTACTTATTTACTTCTGTATGACATCTGAGGCAAATAGGCACTGCAGAAAGTGCTTACATCTTACCTTGGTTAAAAATATGACTTTTTTCAAATTCAATGCATCTAATCTCTACCGTATGAAAACCATTGAACAGAATCATTGCTGTTAGAATTTCGAGCGACATGACCTAGCTCAGTCTGAGCACTATTGACAGAATAGAGGATGATTCTATTGTGTTGTATTGTGTGTGTGTGTGTGTGTGTGTGTGTGTGTGTGTGTGCGTGCGTGCGTGTGTGAATGTTGAACAATGTGTGCATGGTTGTGTTGTGAGGCTGATTCGCTACAGAGGGTATAAACTGCTGGTGCTGCTGTTGCTCTGTGCTCAGCCACTCAGAGAGAGAGAGTCAGAGAACTGCACAACACTGGGCTCTTTGATATGAGTCTGTTGGGGAGGTAACTGCTGGAGCTCATGAATAGAGCTTCAAACTCTCGCCCAACATGCTTGTATTCTATCAGAGTGTGTTGTATATGTGTATGTGTGTGTGTGTGTGTGTGTGTGTGTGTGTGTGTATGACAGAAAGATAATGAAAGCACTCCAGACTTTCTCAAAGGGCAGTTGACCCCTGTGACAATAAGTCCTGTCTGATATTATTACTCTGACCCTTACAATCATGACCTTAGAACCAGGTTCTGTTCACATCACGCCCTTAGAGCCATAACCCTTAGAATGATGACTGAAATGTCTGAAGCTCATTTACATAGTGTGGGTGTCCTTAGGGCTAAGGTGAGCAGGTTACCTGGCGAGATATTGCCCCGATGATGGCACCTCATGCTTGTTGGGCTTGTCGTAACAGTTCACCATGTTCTGGATCAAAGCCAGATCCGGTCTCACCACCGTGGCGGCGGCGACCGCCCGGGAAACCAGCTGCAGCGCGTCGCGGATGTAAAAGTCGAGGGGCTTGCGCTCTACCTCGCCGTAGGCCAGCAGCCCCAAGGGCAGCCCGATGGACTGGAGGGCGTCCGGGCTCAACGGATGCCCCAGGATCCAGTGCACCGTGGGCAGCGTCAGCCCCAGAACCTGGGCGCTCCGAAGCACCGCCGACGCGCACTCGGGGTCGGCGCCGAAGAGTAGTACAGACGCGGGAGGGGACTGGCTCTGACGAAAGTGCTGTGTGAGAAACTCCTGGATCTGGGTGTCGTCCTGAGCCGACTGGGTGAGGTTCAGGAGGGCGCGGAGGTGCCAGCTGCCGCCGGCGCGGGACTGCGGGTCCAGCAGCTCCAGCAGGCCGGCCTCCTCCCAGCCCTTGCACAGCACGGCCGTGCCCTCCCGCCAGCCGCTCCGCTGCAGAACGGCGAGGAGGAGCTCCGACAGGCCCGTCGGCGCCACGCCGGTCGTCATCTGGAGATGAAAGCGGTTCTAGAGCAGAGAGGCGGGATATAGAGACACGAGTGTCAGAGCAAGAGAAAAGAACTGGACTGAGAATCTGCGAAGCTCAGAGTTGATCTCAGCTACGGTGATTCTCATATGGTTCTGTTTTCTGTTCCTGTTTTGTGTCCTGTCCTTTTATTGTTCTGTGATTATGTGCACTTTATTCTGTTTTTTGTTTTAGTTTATTTTATATATTGTACAGCACTTTGGTGCAACTTTGGTTGATTTTAAACGTGCTTTATAAATAAATTTGACCTTAACCTTGACCTTGACCTTGTTCTCAAAGTGTCTAAAATTAGAAACAAGTTTGGTCGTTCATTATTCCCCAAATTCAAACAGTGAGAATGTGTTTTTAAATAGATAACACTGAGCTGCTTATCTTTACATAGAACAGTGGTCTTCATGCTTCTGCTCATTATCTCAAAGCAACAGAAACAAAATAGTCTTACAGTATTTAAGAAACCCCCGGTTTCAAGGCCCTCCGTTTGATTACAGTCGCAATCAGTCAGTCGCTGACCGCAGCTTAGATAAATAGATACTTTAATGATCTCCTAGGGGGAAATTTGATGTTTCAGATACAGAGTATGCCTAGTAGTACTAAGCCTAACAAAGAGGAAGAACAGGGACTATATACATCCATATGTACAGCATGAGTACAGTATAGTATGGAATAGTATAAAATAAAAATATGTACATACAGGTACATACATCAAGTCTGTGTAAAAAAGATATGTGTACACATATACAGTATACACATACATAAATACATACATACATAAACATTTCACATTACACTGTGAACTCTATGCAAATTTGTTCTGAACTGTTTTTTCACCTCTCAAACGTATGTCAATTTTAATGATTTTGACTATTTAACCCTAACCCTAAGCTGCAGCAGAAAATCGGCTTCCTGTACAGAAACCGTTCTAGCTTTCCTATGTTCAGCAGGAAGAGAATTGTTCAAGCTGTCTTCTTATCAATATTAGACTATGGTGACACTATCTATAAACATTCTTCTTTGACTACCCTGAAACCCCTAGACTCTGTCTACTATTCTCCCTTAATTTATTATGGGTGATAGTTATGACACCCACCACTGTGTTCTTTATGATAATTTAGGCTGGTCTCCTCTCTCTTTAAGGTGTAACTACCACTGGTATTTGTTTATTTTCAAAGCGATTATTGGTAAACTTCCACCATACTGTACATCTCGTCTCTGTTGGACTGGAGCCTTGGTACCTACCAGACCCGATCATGCTTTTTCCCATGATGCTCCTTACAGTATACCTGGAATACTCTAAAGCTTGAGGTACTTCCTTCAATCGCAGAGTTTAAACTCATGCTTTTTGACATTTGTAGACCTGGAACTGTTTTTATTATTATTATTATTATTATTATTATTATTATTATAGTGTATTGTATTTGTGAATTTGTGTGAACTCGTCAACACTGTAAATGAGGGAAACGCCAGTGCTTTACGAGTATAAAGGTTTGAAATGAAATGAAGAAAACTTTGTGCTATTTTAGCTGGTAAACATTGTACTGTATCAACGAATGTGCCAAAGCTTGCCATCTCATCCTTAACAGAAGACAGTCCTTCTTGAGCCTATGAATTCCTTTTACTGTTTTTGTCTGTAATTGATTGTAACATTGTGCTGTTTTTACAGTACTATATTGTACGCTTTTTCCTATAGATTCTTATTTGGTGTCTCATAACTCTACATGAGTGATCCTCAATGCCTTCATTGTTACTGTTGATACTATTGTAATGTGTGTGTGTTGAGGAGTGACACATAAATAAACTTCTATCTATCTATCTATCTATCTATCTATCTATCTATCTATCTATCTATCTATCTATCTATCTATCTATCTATCTATCTATCTACTGTATCCATCCATCCATCCATCCATCCATCCACCCACCCACCCACCCATCCATCCATCTACATACATACACACACACACACACACACACACACACACACACACACACACACACACACACATACATACATACATACAGGCTGTATAGATATGTCTTGTAATACACATACAGTAAAGACATTGCTGTAACCTTTCCTGACATGTTGTTAATTCGGCTCCCTGCCGATGTGCCAGATGGCAAAGATTGAGCACACATTGCTATTCATGCTGCGACTTCACGGATTTCCTTTGGCGTCACGAGTTACCCTCCCTGTGACTTCCACTTCAGACAGACGTGCTGCATGTCACTGCATTAGTTCAAAACTCTAATTTGATACAAGGAGCGTGTGTGCTTGGGACCGCTGACTCAGAGGCATAACAATATCCTTCATGAGAAAGCTGACATCCTCCTCCAGGTAGAGGGATGAAGGCTGCATCTCTCAGCGGACAGCGCCAGAGGCTGGATGGATTACATTGGATGAGTTTTGTAGAGTGACGCAGATGGCAGCTGTGCCCAGTAGGATTCTCAGGAAGGAGGAAGATGAAGTTAGCTTTGTATTATACGAACAAAGGATGGACATCCTGGTACCTGGAGGGCTACTTAGCTCTCATTGGTCCTGTAGGTACGGCTGAATGAACTGGTACTCCCTTCCGTATCCCACCATATGGTAAAGTCCTTAATTAAGTCTCTTCGGCAAAGCAAAGCTTGTGGAAGTGTCGCAGAGAAATTTCAAAGGTACTCACAGTTGCATGAGGATTTCACAAACATGGGCGGTGGGTTTTGAAAGCTTGGCGCTGCTAATAAACATTTTTTAAATAAAAAAAAAAACTCAACGTTTGTTCTCTAAAACAGTTACGTCTGCAGACTGGGTTGATGAGTTTTGTTTTTTTTAAGAAAAATATAAAACACATTTATTTTCAGCGCCAAGCTTTCCAAACCCACCACCGTTTGACATTTCTCTGCAACACTTATTTGCGGCTGGAAGCTTAATTTTAGAAGTGCGAGAGGTAGGATGACAGGGGATTGGAAACCTGCTTCCATGCTTCAGACTTCAGAAGCTCTTCAACCCTGGAAACCTGCTTCCATGCTTCAGACCGTAAAAGCTCTTCAACTCTACAGTATAGTTTAAAGTCGTAAAGTGTAACTAAGTGCTCAGGTGGGACAAGGACATCCTTTGATAGAGATTGATCCTTTGTGTGTGTGTGTGTATGAGTGTGTGTGAGAGAGAGAGAGAGAGAGAGAGAGAGAGATAGACGGGAAATACTGAAATGGCAAAGATAGTTGTCTGGGAGGGGGAGAGGTGGGCCCGGCATCCATTTAAGACTCAATTTCACCATGACTGGGAAAGGAAAATAAGTGGATATAGTCAGGAATTTGAGGGATGTGGATATTAAGCATACCTCATCACCATATGGCAGAGGAACAGGCACTTTACTGAAAGCCAACAGGCAGTTGTGATTAATTCATTAAGGCTCAAAAGCATGCCAGACACTTTATGATAAGTGGACTAATTTAATCAAAGATTTGTGGGAAAAAAATGAAAATGAGTCAGGGCTATAAATGTTTTAAATCATATTTATCATCAGTACACTGGGTCTTTGGCACTCTGTAACCACACTGTATGATCTCAGAAATACAGTATGAAATAGATATAAGTTAACAGCATGCTCTTTGTATGGTTTTGGGGTTAATCAAAAAGTGAATCTAGTGTATCAGACTGTTGAGGTAGCCAATGTCTTAGACGAGGATATCAGAGAAAGTACCCTAGACAGCTGTCTGATGAGTAAGACATCACATTACTGTACTATGAGGTATTGCACCTTTTTTTTTAAAGGTACAGTAAGAAACTACAAAAAATAAGAACATGAACCTAGTTATCTACATCTGAAGAACTTGATCTTGTTCTTCTTATTCTTCCTTGGGTTCAATTATTCAATTGTTTGAAAAGTTTCAAAAGTTTTCAAGTATTCAAAAGTTGTCTACCTTTTGTGTAGATAAAAACATAAAGCTTTCTTTTCTTTGCACTTTTATCTTCAGAACTCATCTTTTTCACCAATCTTTATTCTTTTTTTATCAGTTTATTTGTAAGGGCATATTACTTTACAATGGCAATGATAGATTATAAAAACAATAGGACATTCTCAGTAACAACAAATAGCAAAAGAACAACAAAGAAATTACAAAAAAACAAAAAGCATGGGCAGCGACAGTTATATAGGGGTGTAACACACCATGGATAAGACCTTATCATGTGTCAAGCACCATAGGCACACATTCAGTTCACATCTGCTGGGATGTCAACCATTTGTCAAGAATCGGTTTCCAGATTTTCATTAAGTCCTTTTCCTTATTGGCAAGTTACTTGTAGTTCAAACATGTACTGTATGTTTCATGTCCCTAGGATAAGACAAGAGTGCACATTATTATACACTATGTACAGCTCCTGGACACTCAGATACAGGACAGAGGCAGTTTTCTTATTTGTTTTATCTATGCTTAGTCGGACTCAAAGGATGTAGGTTTTGGGGATAAGCCTTGTCATTTGTTTATTACTGCCCAATCAGTGGTGACGGAATATGTTGTCGGCCCAATCAATGGGATTGACTGATTCTCCCGTCGCCAATCAGATTCAGTCCAGACTCCTTCTCTATCTGTGTTACCGTTTCACTACGTGAAAGAACAACCTAGCGATCGCTTCACCCAAGACGATTGTGATTGCTTTAAAGCAGCCATTCTCAACCAGTGGTCCAGGGCAGTGGCGAAAATATTGATGGGGCAACCGGGGCAGCTGCCCCAGGGCCCAGAGCTATCAAGGGCCCATGTAGAAGGCAAAAAAGAAAAATATAGGAATGGATTTTTCCACCTTTTTATTTAAGGTGGGCCCTATGGATCGCATCCATGCCATGGATGTGTTAACAGAACGGTGAGGCGGGCCCTCTTCAAAGTAACCAAGCAATTGATTTGTCTGTCCAATGACCTTGATCCTTGTCACACGCACCTTGCGTGGATGACCAACGTCAATCAACATCAACGTAAAATTTTCTGTTCGCGGTAGCATAACTAGCTAGTCTGAAGATAAAATGTTTCAATGGCAGCAACATTTAGCAATGTTTGCACAGCACTGCTGCTGTACCTCACCATACCCGTTACTGTTGCAAGCGCAGAACGCTCATCCTCCAAGCTCAAGTTGATAAAAACGTATTTATGGAGTAGCATGGGACAAGAAAGACTCTTTTTTTGATTGTCTATACTGTCAATAGAGAACAGCCGGACCAGGAATCTGAACTTGAGCAGTATTGTAAATGACTTAGCTGAGCGCAAGGCCCATAAGATGATCATCTAATGGGTGAGTACAGAGTTATTTTTTTCTGAGTGGAATTGGGGATTTAAATCAATGTCATTCTCATGTTGTTGGGGAATGTGCCCCTATAAGCTGCTGTGCTTTCCTTGATGCTATTTGTTCTAACGACATAACAACTTCCATTGTGTTAAATTGTTAGTGTATGCTGGCTAAAGCTATGTCGTTTAGGTGCGGTGTACGTGTGTGGATTGGGCCCTAAAAATATATTTGCCCCGGGGCCTCTGACAACCTAGTTACGCTAGTGGTCCAGGGCCCACTCGTGGTCCGCAGAGCGCCATCAACAGGGCCACGTAGGCAGTGGTAGCCTACTTCTAAATGGTTATAAATAAATAAAAATAACGTTTAGTAATTTACAAAGCTAGTTTTTTTCAATGATTCTAATATACTCAAGAATACACATACAAATTTTAAAAATTCAAGTTAAACTGCATTATTTCAATGATTCAATTACGTTTGAATCACATCCAAGTTTGTTCAGATAATGTAGCTTGCTAGCAAACGTTCACTCAGATGCAAACTTCCCCTCGCCCTCGGATGAGAAAAGTGACAGACCACCCTTTTTTCTTTTGTTTTTTTTCATGTATTTGGGAATGTGGTCTTCAGAATTTTTTGAACAATCAAAAGTTGGCCTTAAGTTACAAAAGGCTGAGAGCCCCTGGCTTAAAGAAATGTTTCCCCTCTATTCCCAAATGGTAATGAGTCCAGCCAGACCTTTCTCCAGCGCAGGCACAGCGTAAATGAAGTGTGGAGACAGGTCTGGCTACCGTATGTGAGACTTATCTATACTATACCAATACAACATTTCTATCAAAACGTTGAGCCTTGAAGGAAATCGGCATGTCAGGCCAAATTCCTCCATGTTGCAAGTCAAAGATTGCATCAGTTGCAGGTTAGATGGAAGTACTAATGTGAATGCCAGGAGTCTGCTGAGATGAACCTGTCCAGGACATCTGCCTCTGGTTGAAAGTTTGCCTGTCAAACATGTTTGATTTCCCAAAAACAAGAGATGCAACTACAGAAGGCTGCAAGCTAGAAACCCTGCAGGGTAGGAAGCTGCTGGGAGGGTGGAGGGGGCAGTGACAACCTAAACTCATATACCCAAACTCTTAAATCAGCATTGTCTGAAGCTTCTTTATGGGTTTGGTATCTTTGCTTCTGCCCCCCTCACCTAGCACTGTGGCTCTGATCTGTCAGTTGTTACAATACATGTATCATATATTCTACAGAGTTGCTGACAGACAGCAGGCACGGCTTAATGTAGACTCTTCCACTCAGCACAGTCCTCATTTATTCTACAATTCGATGTCTGTGAACAATATGCGAGCCTGCTGCTTTGTGAAGTGCAGGCCTACAGCTACAGCTAGCACTTCCACTTCTCAGAATACGTGAATCCAAGGCCACATTTACACTGCCTGGTTGAAATGACCCAATTGCGATTTTTTGCTCACATGTGGCCCATGTTGGGAGTAACTGATTACAACGTAATCACCCGCCGGCGTGATTGAATAGCAGCTATCTGTAAAATAGCTGACTCCTTAGGGTTAAGTTTAGGGGATTTAGGATAGGCTGTGATAATCTATGACATCATTATTTTCATTGCTGCTGTGTTTTCATATTGCCACATGTTTTTCCATCTATTACTGAATTGTGTTATAATATTATTTTGATAATTGATTAGTATAACTTCAATAAATATTATTACATTGTGATCACATCCGAGCGTCATCACATGATCTTTAGGTCACTTGATTGAGTCAAGACCTCCTCCTGCAGACCTGAGATTGATAGATACATTTGACTATTGATAAAGGTTATCTGTTTGACTGTACAGAACAGGGTGGTGCCCCATACACGAGTTGATTTAATGTATTAAATCAATTGTCCTTCATATTTGTGATAACCGCGGTATAATCATAAATTATACCTAGCCATAGTCAAAGTCCTAACCCTAGAAAACACGACATTACTAATGACACTAGACTTTAATGATACTCGAGCAAGGGCTTCATCTGAAGATTCTCTCATTAATGTAAAAATCCATATGAGATTTAGAGTGTTGGAAGCAATCGTGTGTAACATCATGAAACATATTAAGTCATCTGCTGTCCAAGGTGAAAGGGTTGAATACAGATGAGTATCACACAGCGCAGTATGTGGTGAGAATAAGCATAGCCTGGTCACCTCTGTCCCAGGAACAGTGCCGGGCAAGAGGTAATGTTTTTGGTGGCATGTGTTTATTGGTGTATTTATTTGTTAGCATAGAACAGAACAGAACAGAATAGAATTAAGCAATAAACCACTCGAGGCCGTGTGTTATAGTGATTTTATAACAGCTAGGGGGCATTGTTAGGCATGACGCGAAGCTGTTATAAAATCACTATAACACACGGCCTCGAGTGGTTTATTGCTTTTATACAACCGTTACTACAACTATTAGTGTAAAATAAACACACAGCAATGTAAAATATTAATATTTATTCAAAACGAAGCATCACTCCCTCAATTCCGCGGAGCAAAATAGTTCCCCTAACAAAAGGGTTGCCAAGCAACAACAACAACTACAATGCATTGGATCAAATGGGAGGCGCGTTAATACTGAAAATGGAATGATATGCGGTCCCAGGTGTGTGTTACATAGTATTTTAACACGGCTTCCAGCCAATCAGAATCAAGAACCAGATCTAACCGTTGTATAATAGAACGTTTATTTGCCATGTGTAACACGTACGGTTACAGATACATTGGAATTCTTGTAATTGCTTGTTCTTACAGAATCTTATCAGTACTAATCAGTTACTCATTCCAGTCTTAGGTTCTCATTTAAAGGGTCCCAAACTGGCATACAAAAATGACCAGACTGATTTTCATGAAACTCGGTGGAGGGGTGTAGAATGGGCCAGATAAGAACCCACAAATTTTGTAGTGGATCCAAATCATTGGGTGGGTCCCCGAGCCGCCCAAACATGGCTGGCCATTCACCTCCATTCATTTTTTTGGAAAAAAAAGGCTTCAGAAAGCAATAGCTTGAATTATTATTTCGCTTTACTTTCGTTTCGGTAACCAAACCTTTGTGTAACTATGCAGGTGAGTTGTTTCAAGTGTTAAAGTAAGTACAGGTATCGGATATGGGTCACTTTTAAAAGCAGATGTAAGCAGTTGGTCCAAAAAATCTGATAAAGGCAAAATATCAGATCTGTGCATCAAGACCTGTAGTGTAAATGTGGCCCAAGAGAATGTGACAGGAATAGCAACATCAGTAGCAACATATATAGAGGATACATGAGAAAATGCCCAATTTCATTTGATTGTCACATCAGGTTATTGTGTTCGTCTACTCATTGATTTCTTTTGCGTACATTCACGGGCATCCCCACAAAGACCAGAAATGTCTCAGCTGAAATCTCATGTCTTCATTCCATCAGAGTACTGAATTGAACAGTAGATTTCTAAATTAACTCTATAATATAGTCATTTCCAAGCATAATGGGCAGTCAAGTCACAATGGGCAACCAAGTCAAGCCATAGTTCTGCTCTTTCTTTAAAAAAATAAGCCAAATCCAAAAGTGATTTCTTATCATCTGAAATTACTAATGCCACTAGACTTTAATGATACTCGAGCAAGGGCTTCATCTGAAGATTCTCTCATTAATGTAAAAATCCATGTGAGATTTAGGGTGTTGGAAGCAATCGCGTGTAACATCATGAAACATATTAAGTAATCTGCTGTCCAAGGTGAAAGGGTTGAATACAGATGAGTATCACACAGCGCAGTATGTGGTGAGAATAAGCATAGCCTGGTTACCTCTGCCCCAGGAACAGTGCCGGGCAAGAGGTAATGTTTTTGGTGGCATGTGTTTATTGGTGTATTTAGAATAGAACAGAACAGAATAGAATAGAATGTTTATTTGCCATGTGTAACAAGTACGGTTACAGATACATTGGAATTCTTGTAATTGCTTGTCCTTACAGTATCTTATCAGTACTAATCAGTTACTCATTCCAGTCTTAGGTTCTCATTTAAAGGGTCTGACTGGCATACAAAAATGACCAGACTGATTTTCATGAAACTCGGTGGAGGGGTGTAGAATGGGCCAGACAAGAACCCACTAAATTTTGTAGTGGATCCAAATCACTGGGTGGGTCCCCGAGCCGCCCAAACATGGCTGGCCATTCACCTCCATTCATTTTTGGGGATTTGGGCTCAGGAGCCCAAAAAATCTCCCCCTTCATTGTCAGTGGAGGGGATTGAAATGGCCATATCTCGACACACACACACACACACACACACACACACACACACACACACACACACACACACACACACACGCACACACACACACACACACACACACACACACACAAAACAGCCCTATGAAACAAGCTTTCGACTTAATGAATGAGGTCTGTCTCCAAGCACCATTTCAGTTTGAAATAAACATAGAAGAAGAATAACTGCAGCCCTGCTGAGCTGGTGTGGAGGCAGCAGTAGAATCTGAATGATTATATCTTTATGACTATGACCTTGTATAATGCATTATACATTTTTGATTTAGGTTATCATCAAAACTTTGAAACAACTTGAAATAAACTATCAGTAATTGTTAGGACTAGCAAATACCAACTCAACACAATCAAGTAACTGTATTGGTACATTTCTCATCAACAATGGCTTCTACTTTCAGGTTCAATCATCATTCATTATAGACATTTGCTCTAGCTTAACATCTAAGACAGGAATATGAAGGCAGGAATCGTGCCTTCTCTCTGCATCAGTAACCTGTAACATTTCATGAAGGACCTGTCAAAGCTCCAATGCAAGCAAACGCACTTCCTTTGCAGGGCTGTAAGCTATTCTGTGGACCTGTCTCGGGAGAGGGAGAGGGGGTTCGCACACACACACACACACACACACACACACACATGGATTTACACAGCAGTGCATCGAGGCCCAGGCAACAGAACCACTCTATTATAATAATCATACACCAAGACAGTACAATTCACTATTATACTAGCTTATATGCTACGAGCTTCACAGTCACAATGAAATAAATTCAATTCAATTTCTTTTTGAAATATAGTTTAATAACAAATCAATACTGATGTACAGCCAAAAACAGCTAGAGAATAGCATTTCCAGAATACAAAGAAGACAGAATATATTATCGTTGAAATATAGCCTAGTCGACACTATAACTATTTAAAATACTTTACCATCGATGTCTGTTACCTCTGATTCTGCCCCGCTAATATTTGCTAACGCTAATACTGAAATAGCCTTCCTGTTCTTCTTCATGATCAACACCAATTGTACCCTGCTACTAGCAGCGGCAAGCTGGCTTTGTGATTTACAACCACAAAGCTTTCTGTTGATTTTGTTGTAACTGTCATATTTCCTTTGACCACTGGACATTTTTGTAGGCAAACTGTGCTGGACAAATAATACTATGTTACACTCGCCTTCAACATGAATGAAAGAATTATGTGAATGGAACCCTACAGACAAACTGAAGGGTCAAAAAAAGTGATCATACTGTATTTGACAATCACATTAACGCAATTCCTATTGACAAGCATGCTATGGTGGGGGCCCCCTAGTGGCTGGGGTCCAGGGCTGCATCCCCTGTAGCCCATTGGGTTAATACAGCCCTGTTCCTCTGCCCTGCACACCACCCCAAAAAATACTGCAGGAAACAAGTCAATCAAAATAAAACAGCCCTGCCACACATGGCTTCTTTTCCAGAGGGCTGCCTTTTGTACTCCTGCACCAGTCCAGACACAGATGTGCATAACATTGCCTTTGAGGAGTTCTTTTCCAGAGGTGTCACACTTATCATTCTTGCTCGATCGCCTTGTTGAGAGGGGTCAGGGAAGAATTTTTACAGCTCACTTATCTGGCCCCCGGGTGATTACTGTTTTTTTGCTTCCCTCTGGAATATGTAGAGAGTGGGTCGTATGCCCACCTCCCTTGTTCTCTGTAAAGCGCATTGTGTTGCCTCTGGGTATGAAATGCGCTATACAAATAAAGCTTTGATTGATTGATTGATTGATCATTCAACCAGCCAATCAAAGCACACCAACCACAGAGTACCACCCAAAAACACAAAAAAAACCAGCCCTATTAAACAATCCTTGCCTCCTGTGATGAAGTATACTGTCAGTATGGCGTACTGCTGCCAGCCAGGAGAACGCTACAGGAGTTTGACCTTTATGCAGCATGACAGAGTGGCACCTTTTCATTACTTAACCGCCATTGAATGCCACAGCACTAGTGTACATCATCCTTTCTCAGTATGGGGGTGGATAAGAAATGTTAATAATGATTTAAAAAATGTTAAGCTCATGTGGAACAGTAGGTGCCGAAGTGAACTGGGAACTGGGATAACTTGTATTGGGTACTGGCAGGGGCGTCATGCAAACCAAAAAACCGAGGGGGCACGAGATAGCGAGGCGTTATTTGCGCCCGCAGCCCGCGCAAAATTATAGTGTTTTTTGTGCATTTTTGCAGTTTAAAATCAGGACACAGCACACTACCACTACCAGTTGCCACTCAAGCGGTGTGAAATTAAACTTACCGGTAGCGTTCTTTCAAGGACTTTCAAATCTACTTTTTTTTACATACTTGGCATTGGTCCGAATTATATACTGTATACTGAAGTATGAAGTATATTGAATCTGATATACTGAATAGCCTAATATTTGGACGACCTCTTCATCAGTTAAGGACAACCTTAATCTAAATGTATGCAAGCGGACCATGAAAACATGTTTATCTGAGACGAGGCGAGGGGGGGGCTTCCAGGTCCAGTGTTAATTTGGAAGAAACCAAATCCACCGGGAAAGAGGGTGTTTGGCTTTTTGAAAGAGGTTATGGTGGCTTTTCGAGGTGGTCTATGACATAATTAATAATACATTCAGCTCAGTAGAGAAAATAATCATATCTGCGCATTGTAAAATGTAATGGTAAACAAACAACAGAAATGTAAAAAAAAATCCTAATCTGAGGGGGCACGATCCCCCTCAAGTTCTATAGGCATGACGCCTCTGGGGACTGGGATCTCTTCACTCTGTACCGCAGCCAGAGGGAAAGCCTGATCCCCTGACAAGAGAGGAACTGGGACACTGAGGAAGAGCTACACAAGAGATTGAAGGAGAGAGAGAGGGGGGTGGCAGGGGGATGGAGGGAGGGACAGAGAGAGAGAGAGGGGGCAGAGGGAGAGAAAGAGGGAGAGAGGGAGGGAGAGAGAAAGAGAGAGAGAGTGACTGGTGTTGCACTTCACTCTTAGTTCACCTGTTTATCCATGTAATTCACTAGGGTTCATCTGGTCCTGGCAGTCATGGGCAATATCCAGTGATGGTGTTTTAAAGGGAGGCCATAGTCATAGGGCATTGGAAGAGTCTGGGACACTAACACACCGTATAGGAGAAAATATGACCATCCACACTCCATAATAACTAAGCCTCACTGTTGAGAGATGAGGTAATATGAAAGTAATCCAGAGGTTATTGGGTACTTTGCAATGGTCTCGGAAACCCATTATGCCTAAAATTACTATGTGGCAAAATTGAAGCAAAGGAGAGCAGAGGCTGTAAGTGTACAGTATGAAGCAGAAAAAATAGAACAGAAGAGGTACAGAATAAAATCAAGAATCAAGAGTCATAAATATCCATGCATAGTGCACACAAAACAACAATAGCAATAGACAAATGAACCAGCCAAACAGCAGCCTACTAACACACATTACTTATCCCTCTTGATTTATGATAGCAATATAGCAATATTTAAATGTTTACACTTTCAGGAAAACCATACTGTTGCTTTGAGAAAAAGCGTCAGACTTCAGCAGCAGCAAAAGATGAATGTAGTGAAGTGAAATGCAGTTTGACTCAATGGATACAGTATAGTTTTTGAGGGTTAAGCCTTGTCATTCATTTATCACTGCCCAATCAGCGGCTACAGATTACACACCTGGCCCAATCAGTGGCGACAATCAGATTCAGGGAAGATCAAAGTAGGTGTGAGAATGACTCAATAAAACAGTCTTGCCGGGTACACTGCCTAGTAAATGTTCAGATATCTGGACAATCAGATTCAATCCAGACTCCTCCCCTATCTGGGTGTCACTTTTTTCAAAGTCCCCTTCACTACGCGAATCAACAGCAACCTCAGAGGGGGAGCTGGCGACCTACACGCTGAAAACGGCACGTTTTGATGAAGATTGCAACGCACATTAAGGCAGACCTGTTTGGTCCTTTAGGTGGATGATTGTAAAGATATACAGAATATGTTTATAACATGTGCTGTCTAATACAGTAGGGATGTTCTTGCATGTTGGCCCACCAGTTATGGGAAAGGTTTCATATTCCAGGCATTCTGTCCAAGACGACTGTGATTGGCTTAAAGAAATACAGCACCCCCCCCCCCCCCCCCCCAATGGTAAAGGGTGCAGCCAGACCTTTCTCCAGCGCTGTAAACTAGAAATGGTGCTCAGAGAGCACAGACCTCTGCCTCCGAATGCATTTTGTGGCACTGTGCATGGCAAAATTGAATGGGTTCTAAATTAGCCCATGCCCTCTCGGAGTGGGTGGACGTGTGTGTGGAGAGCGGACGTGTGAGAGCTTGAGCGAGTGAGTGTTTTTCTATCTATCGTCTCGCGTTATCTTCTTCTTTTGCATGTGTGGTAATTGTTCGGCTTTTGTTACAGTGGTTAGTGTGCAGATAGTTGTTGTTTGGGAAGTGTGCTTTGCGCGCAGCCGGTCGGCTGGTCGGTGTGCAAAACGCCGGTATGGAGTTCGCTAATCTCACCAGGAAACATGGCCTTAGAATTGCCCCGGGTTTCAACGTGCTTGGTGGAGGATGATTGTGTGGCGGTCGGGAAGGTTATAGGTTGTTCCAGCATTAAATCTGCCGCTAGAATGAATGGTGGGGTTGTGATTTTAGTTGACAGCAGGCGTCGTTATTGCCGATAGTTTTGTTGCGGCTTCACCACTCTCCACGCCATCGAAGCGAGTCACGATTTCAAATGCCGTGAGGATTTTCTGATAAAGGAGCTGTCTAGGTATGGAAAGATAGTCTCGCCGTGTAGGAAACTGTCATCCGGTTGTAAGGAAGCGGAGCTAAAACACGTCTCGCACAGAAGGCAGGTGTTTATTATTCTGAATAAAAAGGACGGAGATTTGAATGTGGTGTTTAAGGTAAAGGTGGACGATTTTGATTAACTCTGGGACTTTGAAGTGTTTTGGGTGTGGGGGGGGGGTCATTTGGTGAGGGCCTGCCCTAAGAAGGGTTCCTCTGAGGGGACGCAGCGGGAAACAGGGGAAAGGATGCAGTCTGGGCCTATGGTTAAAGGCCCAATGATCGTCACACAATTGAGTGTGTGAAATTCGTTCTCCGCATTTGACCCATCCCCTGGGGGAGCGGTGAACAGCAGCGGTGCCGCGCTTGGGAATCATTTGGTGATGTAACCCCCCAATTCCAACCCTTGATGCTGAGTGCCAAGCAGGGAGGCAATGGGTACCATTTTTATAGTCTTTGGTATGACTCGGCCGGGGATCGAACTCACGACCTCCCAGTCTCAGGGCGGACACTCTAACCACAAGGCCACTGAGCTGGTTATGGCTATGGGCGAGCTGGGTAGTGAAACGGGAACAGAGCAGGGCCTAGATGTGAATGTGGAGGGAGGGCCGTCCAGACAGAGTGAGACCACTGCCCATACAGATGAACAGGTGGGAGGGGTGCAGACTAGACTCTTATTTTCCAGGACTTTTCTGACACAATCTTATGTGGTGGAGGAAGTAGTTAGAGATACTGTAGGTGTAATGGAAATAAATTGGATCTAGCTATCAAAAGTAAAAAGGATTTGCCAAGGTTCGCTCAAAAAGGTTCAGTCTGATTTATTAGGAAAACATATTATTGCAAAAGGACTTCAGGACAAAACACAGGAAAATGTTTCACCCAGCAGAAGTAACTGGGTTTGTGCTTGTGCGCTGTTATAAACAATGTTATCCGGATATGATGTTCTAAGATCTGATTGGCTAACTCATCAACACGTCATCAACAATGGTCGAGAGGTCAGACACGTGATATGGGAAAAGGGCGGTAAAATCTGAAAAGGTTTCTGCACAAACAATGAAGACAATGGGAAGTCCCTCTAGTGCAGACAGGAAGTCTGTGGTGTGTCGACCTCCTGGAGATGTCCTGTCCTGTTATAAATGAGGTGAGCACAGCCAGGGGTTTAGCATGTGAAAGGTTGAGGGAGGTAGAGTGAAACTGTACAACAAAGGACAAGGCTAAGGATAACAATTTCTATGACATAGAAATTCTACTTACTGTGAGAGCAAAGTATGAATCTATTACTTTGTTTTTTGTTCATGTGTATGCTCCAAATGTAGGGCGTGATAGAGTTCAACTTTTAGCTGACCTCAATGTGGTATTAAATCAGTGTGGGCCTGAGGAGGTTTTATTTTTGGCTGGGGATTGTAACTGTACAGAAGATGATGTTTTAGACAGAAATCATGCTGAACCCCATGCTCCCTCTAAGTGTGCCATGAGGCAGCTGGTGGAAACGCACAGCCTGGTTGATGTATGGAGGGCGATGCACAAAGAAGAGAGACAGTACACATGGGTTCATAGTAGGGACAACTCTCTCACAATGGCACGGTTAGATCGGTTTTATTCAAATAAGCATCAGGTTGGTATGTTTACCTACCATGGTTACAGGTAGTGTGTTTATTATTTATAAGTCAGACAGAAATCTGCTTATTGGCATTTTAATACTGCTCTGTTGCTCGATGCACATTTTAGATAAACTTTTGTTTCCTTTTGGAAGGGTTTTAAATACAGGAAAATCGAGTTTACATCTTTGAAGCAGTGGTGGGATTATGGGAAGGTGCAAATTAAACAACTATGTCAACAGTATACTCTCAATGTTTCTCGTGACATTGCCAAATCTATGCGAGATTTAGAGAATGAAATTGTGGAGCTGCAGTGTCTTGCAGAGGCCAAAGGAAATAGAGGTCGTGTTGAAGAACTCAAATCTACAAAGGCATCGTTAGCTGACCTGCTGGGTGCTAAAACTCAGGGGGCGCTGGTGCAGTCTTGTTTCCAAAATGCTGCTTTGATGGATTCACCATCAAAGTGTTTCTTCAGTCTGTCAAAAAAGAATGAACACAGCAGGTGGATCCATGCTTTGAGGTCAGCTACTGGAGAGATGTTAACTGACGCCAGTAGGATTAAGCAGAGCTGTGAACTTCTATTCCCTGTTGTACACTAGTGAGTACAGGGAGAATGAAGGAGCTTTGAATTCATTTTGTGAGGGGCTCCCTACGGTTTCAGAGGAGACCAATAGGGAGGTTGAGGGTCCCTTAACCAAAGAAGAGCTGTCTGTGGCTCTGCAGAGCATGCAGAGCGGCAAGGCTCCCGGGATCGATGGGCTCCTGCCGGAGTTCTATAAGAATTTTTGGGCGGAGCTAGGTGATGACATCACTGAGGTTTTCACTGAATGTTTTAAGGATTCTCTTGTGCCTCAGAGCTGTAGGAGAGCAGTTCTGACTTTGCTCCCAAAGAAAGGGAATTTACCTGCGTCCAGTCTCGTTGCTCTGTGCAGACTGAGACTATAAACTGCTCTCCAGAGCTCTGTCCAACAGGCTGAGGAAGGTGATGGAACAGGTCTTCCACCGGACCCAAACCTATTGTGTACCTGGCAGGCTCATTGTTGACAATGTGGCACTAGTTCGAGATGTGATAGAGGTCTATACGTCCTTGGATTTAGACTTGTTGGTCTTCTTTCATTGAATCAGGAGAAGCCGTTTGACAGGGTTGAGCATCAGTACCTGTGGAAAGTGTTGGAAAGGTTTGAACTCAACCCTGGCCTTATCTATATGATTAAGGTGATGTATGAGGGCATTGAGAGCATGCTGGAAATCAATGGTGTGTTGTGTAAGCCTTTTAGGGTGTATAGAGGGGTGCGCCAAGGCGGTTCAATGTCTGGTATGTTATATGCACTATCAATTGAGCCAATGTTGCACAATTTCCAGTCCTGTATTAATGGTTTGGTTTTGCCTGACCTTGATACGCCCATTGTGTTGTCTGCATATGCAGATGATATTGTTGTTATGGTAAGACACCAACAGGATGTGAATTGTGTTAGGGAGATTGTGGGGAGGTTTGGTGGTTTGTCTTCTGCTAAAGTAAACTGGGCGAAGAGTGAAGCCTTGGTGGTTGGGAGGTAGTCCCTCGTGTTCCCTAAGCTCCCGGGAGGGCTTCAGTGGAAGAGGGGGGGTCTTAAGTACTTAGGGGGGGTTTTAGGTGATGATCAGACTGTGGGGAAGAATTGGGAGGGAGTGGCAGGTTAGCTAAGTGGAAATGGTTACTGCCAAAGTTATCATATAGAGGAAGAGTTTTGATAATACAATTTGGCAGCATCCACCCTCTGGCACAAGCTATCATGTATAAAGCCCCCTGCAGGGTTGTTGAGGAAATTACAGTCTATTTTGGTTATTTTTTTGTGGGAGAAGATGCACTGGGTACCACGGTGTGTGTTATACCTACCAAATGAGGAAGGAGGACAGGATTTAGTGCATTTAGAAATCAGAGTAGCAACTTTTAGACTGCAGTTTATACAACGTTATCTCTGTGGGATGGGGGATGTGCTATGGAGACCCCTTGTGAGTAGCATTCTGAGGAAGGTTCAGGTCTTGAGTATGAGTGGATCCCTCTTTTTCACGGAATGTGTTGCCGAGAGTACCAATGATTTACCACCATTCTATAAGGGACTGGTCAGAGCCTGGAAGATGTTTAGGTGACACAGATTAGAGCCTACAGCATCACTGTTTTGGCTCTTGGAGGAAACCTTGATACATGGGGCCAGGTTGGACATTCAGGGTAGTTGTACGCCTGGCCTCAATCGGAGACTGTGCTCAGTTGGAGCTGTCAAGCTGAAGCACATAGTGGACGCTGCGGGACCAGCACTTCAAGACACGCAGGCAGTGCATGCTGGGCTTGCGGTTGCATCGGCTTACTAAACCCTGTGTCTAGCACTTCATGAAGTGTGGAGATGTGAGACTAAGTGGAATGCAGCTCCAAAGACTCTCAGCACTTCCTGTGAACATATGGACCGGCAGTGTATTTGTAGAAGGCTGGATTCATCAGGAGTTTGCTGTAATAGCTGTACGACTTACAGTACAGTATGTTTACACCTCCCCTATGCTTCACTCATCTTTTGTGCAGGGATTCAATAGAGGAAATAGGCTATTCTTAACAATGACAACAACAATTTGTCCAATTACCCTGCTTGCCCAGATTCACAATGGCTACACAATTACACTTTCGTTGAATGCAGTCCATCTATAAAAACTCAATGGGAGAACGACCTTGGTTCGCCTCTCACACTTGACCAATGGAACGGGATATTGAATTGCTCAAATTACCTTTCCAAATGTGTAAGATATTAAGTAATCCAAATGAAGATAGAACATATATCACACCATCTACCACCACATATGTGCTGGCATGGATGTGGGATGAGAGGCACCCTGATACACCAGCTGTGGCACTGCCTAGAAGTGAAAGTTTTTTGGTTAAAAGTTAAGGATTATTTATGCTCATTATTCAATTTAAATTTCCAATTGTCCCCAACAACATGTCTACTAGGAAGCAAGGTAGAAGGAGTACAGCTACCCAAAGAATTACAATACCTGTTTGGACTAGCTTTTCTGTCAGTAAAAAGGTTAATACTTATTAATTGGATTAATTGGAAGGCGAGGAAACCAAATTGTTTTGATATTGACAACTGGATAAAATATTTCTTAGACTTGGCATCAATGGAACAGGCTGCAACAGTTCTGCAAGATCTGGAAAGTTAGCATACGATCCCGTTGAAATGGATTCTGCCACTCATGGAGGAGTAAATATGGTCAATAAATAAATAAATACATGTTTCCATCTAAATTGAGGTAGCATGTGTGCCTGACTGCTCGCGTGGTCACCAAAGCTCACCCCGCGGGGTTGGGTCCGGGTAGGAGGAGCTCTGAACATGCAGCACGCTCTGACCCTTCACTGTTGGGATGGGTGGAGGTGGCCGTGCTGGACTGGGTGCACATATGCGCAGCTTGGTCCTTTGACACAAAAAAAAGAAGAAAAACTAAAAGTGTGTACTGTATGTGAATATGTTTGTGTATGTATACATGTGTATGTGTGCACAGTATATATGTGTATGCATATAAATTATGAATACATAATATACTATAAATCTTTCCTGTACTGTCTGGTCTGGCTCTGTTGAGACGTGCCTATAGGTCTCAGCTTCACAGAGCCAGGCCACCCCCCTCTGTTGTCTTTTGTGTACATTGTATGTGATTGTTTTGTTGTTGTTGTTGCTCTTGTCATATTATATGGTGTACTGCTTGTCTGCTTTTTGTTTGTCCTTTGTGATGAATGTGTTCTTTTGTTATTGTCGTCGTTGTTATTGTGATATTGTATAAACAATTTTAAAAAAGTAATTAAAAAACAAACAAACAAAACAAACAATGGCTACAAAAACCCATGAGCACAGTCTGAGGAAACACAGAATTCAAACTGCCCCCCCACCAGTCGGAGAATGCTTTAATTTATTATCAACTGAGCTTAGTCAGCTGCATGGGGGCCTAACCGTGGCCAGGCTCCCTGAATGTTCAGGGATAAATATTGAGAGGCACCCTGATACACCAGCTGTGGCACTGCCTAGAAGTGAAAGTTTTTTGGTTAAAAGTTAAGGATTATTTATGCTCATTATTCAATTTAAATTTCCAATTGTCCCCAACAACATGTCTACTAGGAAGCAAGGTAGAAGGAGTACAGCTACCCAAAGAATTACAATACCTGTTTGGACTAGCTTTTCTGTCAGTAAAAAGGTTAATACTTATTAATTGGATTAATTGGAAGGCGAGGAAACCAAATTGTTTTGATATTGACAACTGGATAAAATATTTCTTAGACTTGGCATCAATGGAACAGGCTGCAACAGTTCTGCAAGATCTGGAAAGTTAGCATACGATCCCGTTGAAATGGATTCTGCCACTCATGGAGGAGTAAATATGGTCAATAAATAAATAAATACATGTTTCCATCTAAATTGAGGTAGCATGTGTGCCTGACTGCTCGCGTGGTCACCAAAGCTCACCCCGCGGGGTTGGGTCCGGGTAGGAGGAGCTCTGAACATGCAGCACGCTCTGACCCTTCACTGTTGGGATGGGTGGAGGTGGCCGTGCTGGACTGGGTGCACATATGCGCAGCTTGGTCCTTTGACACAAAAAAAAGAAGAAAAACTAAAAGTGTGTACTGTATGTGAATATGTTTGTGTATGTATACATGTGTATGTGTGCACAGTATATATGTGTATGCATATAAATTATGAATACATAATATACTATAAATCTTTCCTGTACTGTCTGGTCTGGCTCTGTTGAGACGTGCCTATAGGTCTCAGCTTCACAGAGCCAGGCCACCCCCCTCTGTTGTCTTTTGTGTACATTGTATGTGATTGTTTTGTTGTTGTTGTTGCTCTTGTCATATTATATGGTGTACTGCTTGTCTGCTTTTTGTTTGTCCTTTGTGATGAATGTGTTCTTTTGTTATTGTCGTCGTTGTTATTGTGATATTGTATAAACAATTTTAAAAAAGTAATTAAAAAACAAACAAACAAAACAAACAATGGCTACAAAAACCCATGAGCACAGTCTGAGGAAACACAGAATTCAAACTGCCCCCCCACCAGTCGGAGAATGCTTTAATTTATTATCCACTGAGCTTAGTCAGCTGCATGGGGGCCTAACCGTGGCCAGGCTCCCTGAATGTTCAGGGATAAATATTGAGAGGGCTCAGATAAAGACAGTCAGTAGTGTATATGACTCACACAAACGCCAAGACAAACTACTCAAGACAAACTACTCAAGACAAAGTACTTAAACAATGATGTCTTGATAAGGTAGCTTAAGTAAATATTGAGGGACAAGTATTGAGTCTACCTGTCAGTCAGTCAGTCAGTCAGTCAGTCAAGGTTTATTGGTCACATACCACATCATACAGGTACAAATAGCACTGTGTACAAATGTTTTTTTCCTCAGCTACTGTACAGTACCAGATTGCGCAACACTAAGTAAAGTACCTCTTTGCATCTTCCAGTGGTATAGTACAGTCTGGTACACAATACAGTCAGCAGTTTGTGATGTATTTTAGATCAGATGTATCTAAAATACGTTTGTATGAGGCAAGCTGATGTCTGTCATAAATGGACAGCTTCATAACCCCAATCAATGATTGATTGCCTATTTATTCTCCACATTTTATATTAGCATTCACAATATAATGTTCTGTCTGTTCTCTCAGTCACAAAATTCACAAGAGCACATTGCTGACTGGCTGATTTGTGTTTTTGTGCTTTCTTCTTGGCAGCAGAAGATAGATGGATGGACTTAATTACAGTTTACCAAATTAGCATGTGTCACTCTGCACACACCACCCACTTTTATGGAAATATAAATGCAGAAACCCAGCCTGAAGCCTAGCTTCATAGCACCGATAGAAGAGGTCATGGTTATGGTATGGGATGACCTGGCTACACAACACCTACTGTAGAGGTCGGGTCACGGTATGGGATGACCTGGCTACACAGCATCCTGACAGAGGTCAGGTAGGGGTCATGGTATGATATGACCCGGCTACACAGCACCCTAACAGAGGTCAGGTAGAGGTCACGGTATGATATGACCTGGCTACACAGCACACTAACAGAGGTCAGGTAGAGGTCACGGTATGATATGACCTGGCTACACAGCACCCTGACAGAAGTTAGGTAGAGGTCACAGTGTGGGATGACCTCTCTCTACACAGCACCTACTGGAGAGGTCAGAGGTCACCTTATGGGATGACCTCTCTACACAGCACCTAGACGTCAGAGGTCACGGTATGGGATGACCTCTCTCTACACAGCACCTACTGTAGAGGACAGGTCACGGTATGGGATGACCTCTCTACACAGCACCTAGAGGTCACAGTGTGGGATGACCTCTTTCTACACAGCACCCAGAGGTCAGGTCACAGTATGGGATGAGGTCCCAATACTTACTGCTGCTGTGTAACAAAGCATGGACGCGTTATCATCCAACTGCTGAACACAATGAAACAGCAACTCTCTCTACAGCAGCTGTTGAGAACAGTAACACTGATGTTGTTATATTATGACTCTTGATTCTTGATTGTATTCTGTACCTGTCCTGTACCCCTCCTAAGGATTATTAAAGTTATATCGTATTTTATGTATTCAACATGTCTTTACAGTATAGCTGTTCAGAATGGTATCACTGATGTGTATTCCAGGCCCAGTCTGATTCACGCTCCCAGAATGAAAGATCCAGACCTGTAGTCTTGGCTGCATGCCAGAGTGTGAGACCTACCTGGACCTCCGGTACGGCCCGTGGGGCCGGGGGGGCCGGGGATTCTGGGTGCTGAGGTGATTCATGATGACGGGAGTCCAGGACGCCTCTCCCCCCGGGGACACGCAGAGCCTGATTGCTCTCAGACTGACGCTCAGCACTTGCCTTTAGGCTGTGGTCACTGATTCAATTAATTCATCTGACCCCCCCCGAACCTCACCCCCCACCCCCCCACCCCTGGCTGAGGTCACCCCTGCGAGATGGAGGAACCCTGGCCTGGCCGGCCTGCTGTGCTGAATGAAATATTGATCAGTCTCCATACCCAGCGTTCTCTCTCTGCCTGACCACAGCCACTTCTGTAGAAGACTTCTCTCTCTCTCTCACACTCGTTCATCTGTGATGCAGTCTGAAGATGGATGTGAGAGTGAGGGGTAGAGGAAGGGGAACTGAACTAAATGAAGAGTAACTATGACAAATTACATCTGCCTTGTTTCCGCATGTAACAGCGAGCCACATCGGTGTTGTACACAACAAGATAAATGTTTGCCTTAACTGAGTGCCTCAGAGACAACGAACAAATCCAATCTCCGTGCTATACTCAGCAGCACAAGTGAATGGTTGAAATGCTACTTTTCATTTCTACAGGGTTTCAAGGTTGTGTGTGTGTGAGTGTGTGTGTGTGCCTAGCATACTACTTTAAACAGCTGTATTTATCATGTATGTCGCCATCGATGCTAGAGGAACAGGGTTAAGTAAAACGGCGTGCGCTGTACTGTGGGGCAAACCTATCCTCCTTTGCAACCGCTATGCATACAAATTTCAACACCATAAAAAATGTATTTCAAAACTCGCAGCAAACCTGATTTTCACACCCCAGCAGCCAGAGAAAACACCATTATTATGAAAATGCTATCCCTCATGTCTACCAAGGAATAATACGATGCAGAATAACTACAGTAGTAAGTAGTATGTACTTTTTATACTTTATATTTTATTTATATAGCACTTCTCACAGAGAGGACTCACAAAGTGCTTCACACAGGTTAAAATGCATACAAAAATACACACAGGAAACAGGACATTAGTCATAAACGTACAGTCAAATTAAGTCACCAAATGCCTGTCTAGACAGCTGCTTCTTAAAAATGTCCACAGAGGCTGCAGCTCTCAAAGCCTGAGGAAGAGCATTCCACAGTCTGGGTGCCACAGACTCAAAGGCTCTGCCACTTCTGGTCTTAAGCCTGGTGAGAGGGACAACCAACAGAGCTTGATCAGCAGACCTTAGTGTCCTGCTGGGAGCATGTGCATGGAGCAGGTCAGACAGATATACAGGTGCTCTATACTGTACGTAATTACAAAAGCCTTGAACTGGATCCTAAAATTAACTGGAAGCCAGTGCAAGGAGACAGGACAGGGGGGCGCCCGGTAGCTCACCGGGTAAGGCGCGCACCATACTAAGGCTAGTCCTTCGCGTGGCGGACCCGAGTTCGATTCCCAGCTCGGGTCCTGTGCCTCATGTCCTCCCCTTTCTGTCTCCCACATTTCCTGTCTCTCTACACTGTCCTATAACAATAAAGCTGAAAAGCCCTAAAAAATATCTTAAAAAAAAAAAAGGAGACAGGACAGGAGTAATATGAGAAGTTCTACTGGACCTACGGTAGTCAACAGTCTGGCAGCAGCATTTTGGACAGGCTGAAGGTGTTCCAAGGATGGTCAAGGTAAGTAAATAATTGCAATAATCCAGGCATGATGAGACAAAGGCATGGATACTCATTTCTAACTAAGTGAGATACAAAAGGTCTGAGTTTTGCAATGTTTCTTAGGTGGAAAAATGACTTGATGTGCTTGTCAAGGTGCATAGCCTGATCAAAAATGACATTGACATTTCTTAGGTTCAAGTGGACATTACAGTTGAGGGACCCAGTACAGCTGGCCACCTTAGAAGCAATGCTGTCAGCACCAACAAAGATAAGGTTACTGGCCATCCAGTCCTTAATAGCAGACAAACAATCATGCAATACATTAAAATTATCGGTCATGTCAGTTTTTAAAAGAAAAGTACAATTGAATATCGTCTGCGTAACAATGGTATGAAATGCCTTCAAATGTGCTGATAATGAGGCCAAGAGGAAGCATGTACAGAGCAAACAGAATCGGACCTAAAACCGATCCCTGGGGCACCCCACAGGATAGGGATGTGGACTCAGCAACAGCCACAGAGAAACTTCTACCTGAGAGATGCAGAGCCAAACCAATGGAGGATACTCCCTGAGACGCCCGCCCACTCTCTAAACCTGTCTAGCAAGATGTGGTGATCCACAGTATCGAATGGCTCACTGATATCAAGCAGAACCAGGATGGAACATTTGCCGGTACCAGAGGACATCATAATAACATTTGTGATTCTAAGAGGAGCTGTCTCTGTAGAATGTTTCTGATGAAAACCGGACTGGAATTTGTCAAAAATATTGTGGTTATTCAAGGCAACAGTGAGCTGATTAGCAACAACTTTTTCTAAAATCTTTCTGATATAAAGGGCAGCTTAGAAATAGGCCAATAGTTGCTAAGTAGAGAGGGGTCCAGGTTAGGCTTTTTAAGGAGAGGCTGAACAACAGCCAGTTTTAAATGGGAGGGAACACAGCCAGAAACCAGCAAGCTATTAATGATAGAGAGCATATAGGGGCCGATGGAGCTGATTACATCTTTCAGCAGAGACGTTAGTGAGATGGGCAAGATCTCACAAGGAGATGGGCAAGAAACATCCCATAATTGATTGCCGGTTAGGGCAGACTGGAAGGGGGGGAGGTGGAAGGGATTATACTAGACCTAACACTGGCAACCTTGTCCAGAAAAAACGAGAGAGAATTATTGCAGTAATTATCAGAGATTACAGGTACAGCAGGCGGTAGGGGACTGACAATATTCTTTATGGTGTCAAAAAGGACAAAAAGGACTTTTTCGCCAACTCGAGGAGATACGATTTGTGAAATAGGAAGCCCTCTCCACCTTGACCATAGTGCTGAATTCGGTTTTATGTTCTTTAAAATGAATTCGATGGACCTGGAGATTTGTGGACTTCCACTCTCCGACAGTTGCGTCTAAAGCAACACATGAGGGCGGCGGTATAGCTCAGTTGGTAGAGCGGGTCGTTCAGTGATCGTAGGGTCGGTGGTTCGAATCCCGGCTCCTCCTGACTACCTGTCGAAGTGTCCTTGGGCAGGACACTGAACCCCCAATTGCTCCCAATGAACAGGCAAGCGCCTTGCATGGCAGCTGCCGTGAATGGTGCTCCGGGCCAGTGTAACAACTGGATGGGGAGAGTGTTAAAAATGCAGTACCTATGTCATTCATTTAGCCAAGGGGATGAATTTGCAGTGGTGACATTTACATCTAAAATGGCAGAGCGAGTTGAAAGTGTGGACTAAACAATCAACATCAAGAGGCTGCACCACACTGCTGTCAAAGGCAGAGGAGAATTTCTCTGTAGAAAGGCCATTTAGCATGCACACGTTCGTCACCCACTACTGGTTAAACAATCAGTGTTAAAGGACAAATTGAAAAGTATACATTCACAGTCTGTCACAGGCAACTCCTCAGTCCCACACTGTCTATGTCTAAACCAAGTATTTTAAGTCCAGAGTGTCACCCTTAATGAGCGTAAGGCCTTTGACATGTTGGGAAAAAGTAAAAGATTCACTGACACCTAGGACCACTCTACCTTGCAACTTTATGAAAAAGATAGTGGATTTATCTAGATTACTTACTGCTCATCCCACACACCTCCCACGAAAACACTAAGTTAAATTTATACCACACATTTATCACATATATCAAAATATATGAAAACCCTCATCTATTCACGTGCCATTTAGATAATCTAAAATCCTGGAGGATATACACAGGGGGAGGAGAGCAAACATAATAGCCATTTGTCTGTGTACATATTTAATGCGGAGGAATGAGCGACGACAATGGGTCTCTCTCTCTCTCAGTCACTGCCAGTAGGAAAAGGTCGGTGGGATCATCAGAGCGCACCGTGAGCCCGCCTCGCCAGGCTGTGCTGGCACTTCCCATCAGGCATGAGGAGACGCACGCTGCAGATGGAGTTTCAGGGCCCATTTAAATGCCACTGGTTTTATTGTGCTGGTGAGGTGTGAAGTAGCACACTCTCTCTATCAGGCCCCGATTCCACCCTGGACATGGTGTTGGTCACAGTAGAGGATGCAGTTGACATCTAGTTCCACTATCTTTATCTGTCTGGCTAGCATTAGGACATGCTGCATGTTCACTCCCGTGTACATGGTCTCAGGACAGCAGGAACACGGCACCGACTCAGACCTCTACGACTTCTTCAAAGGAGAGAAAAATGAACAGATAATTTACGACACCGAGGCCGGACGGAGAATATGTTCCTCCCCAGACTGACGTCTTCGTATGTAAATGAAGAGGCCTCCCCTCTCCCTAGTGCCTCTCCCTCCTATTTTCAAACCAGGATGCCCCTCCGTCACCTGAAGACCACCCTGGGTCCGTCAGAAATCCCTGTGATTGCTGTAGAGGTCCAGTGCAGCTACTAACCCCGTCTTCCTCTCTCCTCCCTAATGTCTGTCCCTCTTATACTACACCCAGGTCCCGGAAAGTCCCCCCCCACTTTTCACAGTCAAGGTCCCCTTAATGGCTCCTCCTGAGGCCCCCTGCCATCCTCGTGTCCAGCTCCATCCTACTATGTGCCGCCAGATGTTTCTATCAAGTCACCCCCCCCCCCCCTTTTTATTCTTGTCTCTCTGCTTTGGTCTCCCCACTTCTGCTTCTAGGCTACTCCTCTGTAACTATTTATCTATTCTACTGATAGTCATTTCTTTCCTATGAAGTATTTAGCCCAGGTTTATTGCTCTGTAAATGTTCTTAGCCAATAGACTTACACGTTTTCCAGCAGTTTGCTCGATCGTCTCGTTGAGAGGTCAGGGAAGAATTTATACTGCTCACTTATTCGGCCCTTGGGTGAACTGGTTTTTGCTTCCTTCTTCAAAATGTAGGGGTAGGATCTATGTCCATCCCCCCTTTGATCTCTGTAAAACGCATTGTGCTGCCTCTGTGTATGAAATACGCTATAAAAATAAAGTTTGATTTGATGTGATTTGAAGAGGTGGGTCATAGCCAATCCAAGTATTACCTCTTAATTAATATGTACATGAGGAGGTGTGTCATAGCCAATCCGAGTATTACCTCTTGATTTATATGTAAATTAAGAGGTGGGTCATACCCAATCCAAGTATTATCTCTTGATTAATATGTAAATTAAAAGGAAGGTCGTAGCCAATCCAAATGCTACAACGTATCACCTCTTAAACCATTGTAATAATACCAGACTGTGAAGATTAAACATGAAATATAATTTAAATCTATCATCTCTCCAACAGTGGAAAGAAGCTTATCACTTCTGTTAAGCACTCTATAAAATCTCACTCAGTCATAGGCTACTTGTGGTGTGATAATTTCTCGAGTCGTTTAACACAGAAAAGTAATAGTCTAGTAAAGTGTCCCTTGTCATCGCAGGGCTGACACATCACAGATGTTCAATGCACTCTGCCATGCCTAGATTATGGAGACAGTGATCAACGAGTCCCACTCTAATAAGCTTTAGTGGCATCAAACATTGCTTAAAAGCATATCTGTGACAGTCATTCCCATTGTGTTGCAATTTCATGTCTCACCTAACTCAGTGATATATGTTGCATTGAAGGTGCATTTTGAGAAAGTGGTTTTAACACTTTAAACAAAACTTTCAGGAACCCGTCATACAGTAGGATGGAATGCGGGGGACTCACTCATCATCAGACACGTCGCTATCCCAAAAGGTATTACGTATTTATACTCAGATGCGAAAATCCATGGCTTAATCCAACATATTCCTGCCATCGTTGAGAGAGTCCCTTCTGCCCACACAGTGATTGTGCATGTAGGTACAACATTTTTGATTTATAAATGGCTGTACTTTAGCTGTTTCTAAGGTGGAAACATTAGGTTTTCGTCACCTTGTTAATATGGGATTTAGAGCTTAGATCTGAATCTAGGATAACACCAAGAGTTTTAACCTCAGGCTTAATCCAGGATGTCCGTTTCCCCAGATTTTTAAACAACATTTGTCTTTTTGTTTTTGGGCCGATCAATAGGATTTCAGTTTTGTCGTCATTTAGCTTTAGTCTAGACCACTTTTACAGACTCCTAGATTTTTCACACAACTAGACTGCCGGAGTGGAAACCATCTGTCTCAATCTGACGTCCCGTAAACATGACAGCATTGGGAATTCTGACCATGTTGGGTGGGGGGGGGGGGGGGGGGGGGGGCGGACAATCAAATCCAACATGCTTGAACATGATTCATATTGGCAAAGAGTCAGAAAAAGGCTCAAGTTGATCAGAGAGGAATACGGCCATGTGTGTGATGGCCGGTTGAAAAGGCTGCGCCCGGCTTGCACAGCCATTACCATGAACGGAAACAATAACAACCATTACGATCATCTGGAGCTTTCAGGGAGAGTGAAGGATACTGAAAATGACACATCACATACAGTATGGCTGTATGAATATTAAAGACCCCCTCATCCCCCAAAACAGTAGTTAAATAAAGCTTGAATATGAAGGCTGTTTAGGGATGCACTATTGAAGATAATTACATTTTGGTAAATGACCTTGCCCAAGTGAACGCAACCCTCTGAGCACAAGCATGCAAGCCAAGATAAGCTAAGATATATGAAGGACATTTCAAAGCTGAGAGTCAAAGGAAATAATATGTTTAAATGACGCTATGAATATTAGCCTGGTATATATTACAGTAACAGCCAGGGGGGGAGAGAAGAAGCTCTTAGGTTAGAGAAATGTGGTTAATATAAAGCCTTGCATACTGTGGGGTGAATTCCAGGTGGTTTTGATGATGAAAACCAAATACATTTTTGCCCTTTACAGGTGATGTAATATGGTGTAATCTTAATAATGCTAATAATAATTAATTCTATTTATAAAGCGTATTTCTAAAACCCAATGTGCTGTACAGTGGAAAAGACAAAATATAAAGAAACATCAAAATCAATAGTTGAATTAAAAAGTTAATAGTTGAATTAATCAACCAATCAAAAGTTAAAAAGTCAATATATGAAATTAAAAAGTAATTCAAAGTTGACATAGGCAGCCCTGAAGAGTTGAGTACTGAGAGATTTAAAGGTAGCCAGAGTTTCTACACTTCTGACTTGGTCTGGCAGTGCATTCCACAACTGCGGAGCAACAATGCTGGAGGCTCTGTCTCCAAATGTCTTTAGCTGGGTCCATGGTTAGACCAGGGAGTTGGAGCTAGAGAAGCCGAGAGTGAGCAGATGTAATGAGCTCAGTTAGGAACAGGAGGGCAGGATGTGGATGGCTTGGTAGGTGAGGGTGTTGATTTTTGTAGTCATTGCGTGAGCGGATTGGGAGCCAGTGGAGGTTGTATAGAACAGGAGTGATATGGTCAGGAGGTTTGGGTGAGGACACGTGCAGTGAAGTTCTGCACATACTGCAGCCTGTTGAGAACTTTCCCAGAAGCCCCAGCAAAGAGGGCATTGCTGTAGTCCAGGCGGGTGGAGTACGTTTTTCAAATGAAACGATCCTGGTGATATTGTTGATGTGACTCTCATAGTTGAGTTGATTGTTGAAAATCACACCCAGGTTGCGGATCGAGGAAGAGGGGAGCATTTTCACTCCATCAATGCTGATGTTTTTCAGGGTGTTGCGGGTTCCGATGAGGATGAGTTCTGTGTTGTTGCAGTTTAACTGAAAGAAGCTCGGCTGCATCCAAGCCTTGATCTCCAGAAGGCAGTTGGAAAGCAGAGTGGTGGCAGTAGTGGTGTTACTCTTGGTGGGGATGTAAAGTTGTGAATCGTCGGTGTAAAAATGAAAACCCAGACCTTATTTCCTAATGATGTTTCCAAGCGTGAGCATATATACAGTATGCAAAACAGGAGCGGCCCCAGAACCGAACCTTGTGGCATCCCCTGGTGGACCACAGCAGAATCTGACCGACAGGATAATGCTGACATAAGGCAGGTAGTCAGGTAGGACCTGAACCGATCCAGTGCTATTACAGAGATGCCCAGGATGTTGTGTAGGTGCTCTAGGAGGATGGAGTGACTAACTGTGTCAAATGCTGCACTCAGGTCCGGAAGCACGAGTGTACTAGCACTCCCAGAGTCAGCATTAAGAAGCAGGTCATTGGTGACCAAGACCAGTGCAGTCTCTGTGCTATGCTTCACTCTGAAGTCTGACTGGAACTGCTCTAGGAGATTGTTCATAGCCATGTGGTCCTGTGGTTGTTTGGGCACTGCTCGATCCAGGAGTTTACTGAGCAACGGCAGAGTACTGTAGATATTGGCTGGTAGTTGTTTAGGTGATCAGGATTTGAGCCAGGCTTTTTGAGAATAGGAGTGCAGTGAAGGATGGTGCAAGACCAGATAAACAACTCTTAATGGAGGTGGGGAACAGATCAAGTGAACATGTCGTAGGTCTCATTGACTGTGTCATCTAGGTCACTTCATCCATGCTGACGGTGGCCAGGGAGGAGAGTTCAGGCCCCAGATGTATGGTAGGAGCAGGGATGGCAGCAGGGACAGGAGAGTGCAGAATGGCAGCGTTAATGTTGTCAACCTTGTCCCGGAAAAAAATGAAGGAACGTATTACACTGATCTGCTGAAGCAGAAGACAGACCCTGGAGTTGCCATTACCGGAGTGAATGAGATTTGAGTGGTGGGAAGAACATGCAGCATTGAGAGCTGAGCGATAGTTTCTTTGGTGTTTCTCATACATCTGGGTGTGTATGGTTAGTCCACTCTGTTTGTACTGCCGCTCCAAGTGCCGGCCGGCTGCTTTGTGGGCTCGTAGTTCATCGGTGAACCAGTGGGCAAATCTAGAAAAAAGAGACAGCATGTGTTTTCAGGGGGGCTACATAGTCCAGAACGGATGACAGTGTGGAGTTGTAGCTGACCACAGAGGCAGTGATGGGTTTTGTCTAGAGTATAAACCCCTGAAGTCAAACATCCAGGTGGTGCTACACATTGGTAGTGGAAGAGGTAAGCTGATGGAATCATACAGCGATCACAACATGATTAAAAAGGTGATGACTTTATCACATCTAATCTGAAAAATAATTATAGGCCTTGGAGCAGACATTAATTATTGTTATCTATCAAGTTATCTAGCAATAATGTTTATCTCTTGCCTTTTTAAGAGTAAGTTTAGGAGTTTAAGAGTTGTACTTGTGGTGTGAATGAGAATGCGAAACATACTCTTGTTTATGAATGTTGTTGTTTTCTTCAGACATGTTCCTCATTCATTGTTCTTTCAGGTCTGGCAGCATTTTTCGCCTCTGTTAGCTGAATTTGAACGCACCCCAGGTGTAGGACCCATAGACACAATATTTGTTTATTTATAAGTTATGCATTTTATGAATCCTTACCATGATTCTGTTTCTGTGAAGAGAAATAGGCCTACTTACCTGAATACTTATTTGAAGACCACCACAAATCATGGTGTCTAATTGCGCACAGGTGGGAAGCACAGTTTTCGACCCCACTATGTGCTTTTGTCCTTCGTTTTGCTGAACAGATTAAAACAGATACAAATGTATGTTTGTTTCAAAGAAAAACACCTGGTATGAAGTCTTTATTGGATTGCATGTCAGAACATGCTTCCCAGGATAGTGGCTCAGGCAGAAGCCGCTATGTTAACTTTCATGATACTTTGATGATGATTCATTTTAGTGCAAAATGCCCATCGTGGTTGTTCTGTCTGTCTGTCTGTCTGTCTGTCTGACTGTCTGTCTCTCTCTCTCTCTCTCTCTCCATCCATCCATCCATCCATCCATCCATCCATCCATCCATCCATCCATCTATCAAATGTCGGGGATTAAATCAGTGACCCATACAGCAAACTCTGTGGGGCTACAGTTACAATTTACCATTCAAATCATCACCTTGGGCGTAAGCCACAAACCAAAACAAATCATTCTTCTTTCATGCCACAACCCTAACCAACTATCGATCTGACTGTAGATAAGGCTTAGCTTTAAGATGTATGCCTGTTGAAAAGGCACTTTGACACAGTTGTGTAAACAGTAACAAAAGCATGCTAAACAGTATGTTCTACTGGAGAGAGCAGGAGGAAGGTGGCATCATTAAGGCATCAACAACGCACCGTTAAACAGGACAGGATCATTGCTGAGCATTCACCACATACATTACAATATTTACATAGTCACAATGACATGCCATACAGTACAACATGCAATGTTATGACTGTTTATTACCCGAATAGTGTACGTCATCTGAAATAAGCAATCATGAATTAGCATGAGAAAAACATTCTGCCTTGTTACAGGTCTGATGTCATGTTTACTTTGTGTCAAGTGATTTTCTTGGTGTCCATAAGCTTTGATATTCACAGGGTTCCCATGGCTCATGGAATTTCTGGAATATTATTTTAAAAAGTATATTCCAGACATGGAAAGTCCGTTTTTTTTGGGACCATGTCCTGGAATATTAGGGGATTTTGTTTGTACTGTAGCATGTGTAAATTTTAGTTGCCATTTATCAAAATGTAATATTTTCCAAGCAGTATTTTTCTTTATCAGGTTATTCCATGTGTTTCCTGTATTGCGTGAGTGGTTCTTATGATTTTTCAGCGCCCATTAATCCTCTTCATGCTCGTCAGCAGTTTTTCTGTTCATTACAGGTCATGGTAATTCATCTTTTTAGTCACTGAAAGTCAGGCAAAAGTCAGGGAATTCGACATTGACTTAGAGTGGGAACCCCGTACTCATCATCCATGTGTTCACGATGGTTAGCAGGCAGATCTGAACACATGGCATCCAGTGTCATCATCCTCTTTAGCTGCTATCATGATATGAAAAGCTGCATACTTGTTTTATATGTGTGCATACTGATAACACCCATTTTCACACATGACAGCTCCACAGTTCAGCATGCACGCACACACGCACACGCGCACACACACACACACACACACACACACACACACACACACACACACACACACACACACACACACACACACACACACAAGCACAAACAGGGTGGGATTAGCACAGCCTCAGCCAGACTGACCCCTGGCCAAGGATTAAAGGCCTGGCTTGGCATGCATCCAGTTGTCAACTCACACCATGTCAGGTTGACACTGTTTTAGTATTCAATCAATCAATCAAGTTTGATTTATATAGCGCCCTTCATGATACCCAGAGCGCTTTACAGAGTCCAGTATTCATTCAGACACAGTCATACTGGTGGTGGTAAGCTACATCTGTAGCCACAGCTGCCCTGGGGCAGACTGACAGAAGCGTGGCTGCCAATCAGCGCCTAAGGCCCCTCCGACCACCACCAACATTCATTCACACGTTGCATGTCTTTATGATGGTGGGGGAAGCCGGAGTACCCGGAAGGAACCCACACAGGCACGGGGAGAACATGCAAACTCCACACAGAAAGGACCTGGAACGACCGGGATTCGAACCCAGGACCTTCTTGCTATGAGGCGACAGTGCTAACCACTGAGCCACCGTGCTGCCCAATATTACCGAAATATTACTTTTTAATGCCCTCTTCCTCACCCTTTCTGCACACTTCCCCATAGATTCATTTAGCTTAGTGATTAGCCTTTATGCAAACTTCCACATAGGTTCATTTAGCTTAGCGATTAGCCTTTATGCACACTTCCCCATAGGTTCATTTAGCTTAGCGATTAGCCTTTATGCACACTTAGGGGCTTCCATAACCCAATAATTTTACTTCTCATTTGTCTTCCTCCCTATTCATCCTCAAAATGCTTGGCGCTGACCCTAAGCTGCGCAGCAGCTATAATTGCACAGGTTATTGCATTGTAATAATGACAGCAAAAAAGAATGCCATGACTTCGCCAGATGGGCTAAAAGCAGGCGACAGTAGCTGTCCAGTTCAGAGCTAAATCATAGACCATCAATTAAATGATACTAGCAACTTGTATGTATTATATTGCAAATTATGGGATAGTATATTCTTATCACAAGCTGCATAGGTAAACTAACAATGAAACCGTTATTTTGGCTATAAAAGTCAGCCGTAACTAGCTGGTTAAATTGGGGGCTAAATCGTGGCTATGCAGACCTTCGCCGGATGGGCTAAAAGCAGGCTGAAAGCAGGCTACACTAGCCGTCTAATTCAGAGCTAATATGCATACATAGGCCACGTCAATTAACAGTGGAGGCAGTGGGCTGTACAGTCTCCAAATGATCAAAACAGTCTCCTGCTTTCTAAGTGGTTTTAATAGTCCTGCTTCTTTAGATTCCTGCATCAGCTCCATGGCTTTCCAACACAATGTCTCCATCTGTTTGTCCTCTCTTCAAAAATATTAGCAGTCATCACTCAAAATTATTTTACATGATTCATAATAAAATATCTGTCTGATCTTTCATCTGTCTGAATGTTTCATCCATGATTCCCAGAAATTGTAACACAAATGATGATGACCTTTTAGCTAAGCTAATTTCACCTATGGGATAGGCCACCCAGGTAAACAGCAGTAAATAAAAACAGTTGCTCACCAACACTATTATCCCAAGAAGACAGGTCAATTATGAATGAAGGTTAGCCCACGTTAGCATGTGTAGCCTCCTCTCTCAGCTGTGTGTACATACATCAACCTCAACCCATCCCCATCCCTCATCTCAGAAGGATATTCATCTGTCCTCTGCATGGCACATCACATGGGCGTGAATTGAGCAGGCTTTGCAAGGGAGGCCAAATCCCAGAGCACATGGATTATTGGGATTGTAAATAGGAGGGGTGGAAGTACCAAGACCTTGAGGGGAATTTATCCAGGAAGACGGAGCTCAAAGGACCACACTGGAGAACAGACGAGGGAGAGTAGCTGATCTGCTGCTGACAGCAGAGGTACTTAGAGGTCTTTCTGGGTTTTGTCATGTAGGCAATTACAGCCGGTTTCTTTCTGAGAAGCCTTTTCATGTTGTAACATCACAGGTCTGAGAGGAGACATGTTCTGCTAACTAGGTCAGGGGATTTGGGTTAACCCTAACCCTTTCTGTAGTTTTTATATTATGGAGGATAGATAGAAGGGCCAATGACGGCTCACAGAAGTCTGTCATCGAGGACAGGACCATCGACCGCTCAATGAAGTGGGCCTTTCAAAAGCTCTATCTGATTTCGAGAAGGGTTCCCAAAGTGTATTTTACTTGATTTCTTCACTTTTATAACTTTATCTTATTTTTATTGGGTTGAATCTATCACCATCTAATTGTCCCTGCTTTTATGTTTCTTTTATTTATATTTTTATGCGAAGTACTCTGTGCATGGAATTCCCTGTTGTAAAGCACTTTGAGTTGCCTTCTGTGTATGAAAAGTGCTAAACAAATAATGTATTATTATTATTAGGTGGGCTAGCTTGTAGAAGCTAGCCCAACTTGTGATATTCCCAATATTTCTTTGTTTATTATAGTTCTCCCCGTTTTTTTGGGCCCTCAACAACTTCTTCATACTTTGTGCTAGAAACTTCATTAAAACTTTAAAATGTTCATGATGTTTAGCTGTTTCCCGGATCCATTCAGATTTTGGATATTTTAAAAAAAATAGTTTTTAAGTAATTTAACTTTTAATAGTTATTTTTGTACCATTGAAATTGCTGGTGCAATGTTTAGAAACAAGCAGCTGTAGCTTTGAAAATATTCACACATTTTGTAAACTGCTGGCACTCCTACAGTTTTAACAGCGCATACACATATTATACATCGAAATGTTGCTGATTCGTACAATGTAAGTATCTAAGTATCGCTGTATGACGATTTGTTCGGCAACTGCGCTCCCCATTGAAACGTATGGCAATGCACTAACTTTTGAGCTGCTAATTTTGCATTTTTTTCTACTCTTTTACTTTTTTTACTCTTTTTCTAACTTGTCCCTATGCCTACAGTTTTAACAACTCATACACATATTATACATCAAAACGTTCACGCAACTGTGCTGATTCGTACAATGTAAGTATCTAAGCTGTGTGGCTTATAGTTTTCACTGTGTGACGATTTGTTCGGCAACTGCACTCCCCATTGAAACGTATGGCGAGTGAGTCAACGAATTCTGTGTGTTCTGTGCTTTGGTGCTGTAGAGCTGTGCTGCTGCCATGGCTGTATTAATAGGCTGCTGCGCTGTGGTTGCTATGGTGACAGTTCACAGGAGAGAGCTTGAAGGTATCTTCAATCAATCAATCAATCAAAGCTTTATTTGTATAGCGCATTTCATACTCAGAGGCAACACAATGCGCTTTACAGAGAACAAGGGAGGTGGGCATACGACCCACTCTCTACATATTCCAGAGGGAAGCAAAAAAAACAGTTATCTCCCGGGGGCCAGATAAGTGAGCTGTAAAAATTCTTCCCTGACCCCTCTCAACAAGGCGATCGAGCAAGCTCCAGAAGTATGTTTGTCTACCGGCTAAGAACATTTGTAAAGCAATACATTACATTAAATTACATTTCAGAGTAAGAGAGGCTAAAAAAGCATCATAGGAGAGACATTGCAAATACTGGTGTGTGTTTGCTATGGCCCAGGCCTAAAGCCAGAAGTGGGCTGGTGTATGTCTGTGTGTACGTGTGTGTGTGTGTTAACTAAATGCTACGACATCCACAGCAGACACGGGGGTATCTATCGGACTCCGGGAGGTCTGCTGGTGACAGTGGGGCATCCACTGGACCTGGTTAGAGGATAGGAGGGAGAGAGAGAGGCACCTTCTTAAAGGTACACACACCTTTTTATGCTCTTTATTTATAGTTTTTGCATTATGACCATTTGTGTGTCGACCATGTTCACCATTCAAACTAATGGCGCTCCACTCTAGCTTTTGAGCTGCTAATTCTGAATTTTTACCTGTTTTCTAACTTGTCACCACTCCTACAGTTTTCAAGCTAAATGGACATATTATACTGTATCTCAAAATGTTCAGCTGGTTCCCAGGATTCCTATGATGTAAACATCTAAGCTGTGACATTTACACCTTTTGAGCTGGAGCTGTCTGAATCTGGTCATGCTTTCCCATACAAACAACTGATGGAATGTTCAGAGTGTCAGTTGTGATTTGAACTTGGGTGCATGCGCAGCCTCTCTTAAAGATACAGACACCATTCTATGACTACTGTAGCATTATATTCCTACCTTTAGATGAATGATACAGATTAGATGTAACTCTAAACAATCTGGAGCTCAAGGCTCTCAAGACAGTGAAGATGATTGTAGACTTTAGGAGGAAACCAGCCACCCCGCACGTGCGGACACACACACACACACATGCACACACACACACTTCCACTCTCCAACTGGCCAAGCTGGTGCTTTTAAATCCCCTCTCTGGAAGCTGAGGAGGACCATAACAATCTTGTCTATGTCTTGAACAAGTCTTTATGCCAGCTGGGTTTCTCTTCACTTCACCTAAACACGGTCGCTGTCAAACAGCTACAGGAGAAAGTACAGTATGGTTTCGCCTTTGTTCAGTTGACTGATGGATTCATGCACAGACAGGCTGTGCTGTTTAGTTGTTGATTTTCTTCAATTTGATTTTTGGGGGTCAAGCATGAAAATGTCATTTCTGATTAATCTCATGTGGCATGTAATTATCAGACAATGTATTACCACACGTTGATAAATGATGGATTAATAATTAACTAACTGCAAATGAACAAATGAGCATTAATTAATCTTAGAGGAAGCCCAGGTGTGTGTTGGGGAGCACTGTGTCAGACACGCTCCATGTTCTAATCGCCAGAGAGGCCAGTGACGAGGCAACACCCCCATCTATCTCACAAGGGCGCGAAGGATGCCTTCTTAACATTCAGTGAAGACACACCGGTGAGTGATCTGTGTCCACACCCATAACGTGTGCTGCAGTCACAGCGCTGTCAGCTGACACGCCCGCCTCTGTTGTAGCCGTCGCTCCACATTAAAATCTTGTGGAATCAGGGGTGACTCTCACTGCTGAGTGATGAGGAGATAGAGCTGAAGTCAGAGAGAGAGAGAGAGATAGTAGAAAGAGAGGAGAAGATGGTCTAATCAGTGTAGATCTTCAAGCTGGGGGTATTCCGTATGCTTCTAATATCTCTTGCTTTTCTCCACACCACATTTCCCATTAACCTCCATGGGGGGGGAGGATAGCCCTGGGCTTTTAGCACAATTACCTCCACCTATCTTCTGTGATACCAGCTCTTTTGCGATATTGGGATTCTAGTCTCGGCAAAGTTTTCCAACTGCACCTAAGCAGATTTGTTTGCTGTGTTGTTTGGTGGGCGAGTGGGAATGACGTAGCTCGACTGAACTAGTGTGGAGCATATGCCCATTTGAGAAACATTAGCCAGGTTCAATCAAGTTGGATTTATATAGCGCCCTTCATGATACCCAGAGCGCTTTACAGAGTCCAGTATTCATTCAGACACAGTCATACCGGTGGTGGTCAGATACATCTGTAGCCACAGCTGCCCTGGAGCAGACTGACAGAAGCGTGGCTGCCAATCAGCGCCTACGGCCCCTCCGACCACCACCAACATTCATTCACATTCATACGTTGACAGTGTTCCCACAGCTGCCTTCCCTCCCTGAGCACATTCAGTCCCTCGGCTGAGCTGACATGCTTTAGCCGTCTCTACAGCTCGGAGATTCTACTGTAGTCTAAATGACAGGTTCATGACTTCACTCTCCACTAACAGACCCATGACCTACTGTATATTGTGAGGGCGCTGGAGAGTATTGAGCGGAAGAATGGTAAATGGACTGCACTTATATAGCGCTTTTATCCAAAGTTCACACACACATCCACACACCAATGACGGCAGCTGCCAGCCTGCTCATTGGGGTTCAGTGTCTTGCCCAAGGACACTTCGACATGTTGTCAGGAAGAGCCAGGATTCAAACCACCGACCCTCTGATCAATTGGATGACCCACTCTACCTCAGGAGCTACAGCCGCCCACAGAAGAAGAAGAAGAAGCAGAAGCAGCCGGCTTTCTCAGAGGTCATTAATGTTCACAACAACTGAGGCTATGAGAGTGTAGACTGGCTTCCTGCAGAGCTCTAATAAAATCTCTATCATGTGCCTTAATTGAGCATCTTGACAGTTAGATTTCAGTCCCGTTTATTTATTTGTATTTTTTGAAAGTTTTTCTTGTCATATTTCAAATGAAGCAGGGTAAAAAAGTAAAAGTTGGCCTCAGAGGGTGACCAGAGATATTCACGTTCACAGAGAGCTGGAGAGAGCAGGCTCCTGTAGGGAGCTTCACTCTCCTAGAGAGGACGTGTCAGATCATACGACAAAAAGAGCTAAATATTAAAGTCGCACTGAAATGAAAAAAGCATTCTGTCCCATTTTGGTTCACATAATTGGTCATAGTGTTCACATATTCATTCATTCATTCATATTCATGCCAAAAACAAAATTACAAAATTCTACTTTTGTTGTAATCTTATATCAAAGTATATAATTTCTTACTTCCTGGAAAACGGTAGGTCACGTGCAATGACGACAACAGGTACCTTAGATTTTAGGCCAATAATCTCACGACATCCACCCGTCAATCAACTCTATCCTTCTATCGAATCTGTCTAAAGTTCTTAAAACCCGTCCACTTGTCAATGTTCCAATCAAATTCCTCTAAACATATGTCCCACCCTCATAGCTTGTTTGCGTCGGAAATACGTCAAACGATTTAGATGATCTCAAACGTCTGTTTCAGTGCGACTTTAAGTTCTGACTGAGAGGCTCTGGGGGGTGTCGTTTTTGAACTTCAAAAGAATGTCAACTCAATTCCAAATATATTGAAAATATCCAAATAATAATCAAGCATAACACTGCCAATATTTCAGGAAAGCTTACCATAAGATGAAAATGTAAATGACATAACCATGGTTAAAGGAATTAAACGGTCACAGGATTTGATGAGCTTATTTTCAAATACCTGTAGTCTTGAAACAAACTTTTTAATCTCATGGAAGGATTTTGAGCACCTAGATTACAGTGACAATTCAGATAAAAGACTTATAGAAAGCCATCATACCCCTTTTAACTTCTGAAGCGCGTACTTTCTAAATCCTTTGATATTCACTCTGATGTTACTCTTTACAGTAGTCAAGGACACAGAGGTGAAGAAAAGACCACCTTGTCAAAGATGAATCCCGCTGCATTCAACAGATATGGCGTGTCCTGAATCCAAAGCCACACATAATTCAAATGAATCTAACCATGCATCTCTGTCAGATAGGGCTTCCGGAACGGTGGCATCAGAAACAGTCCCCTATTTCTCCCCAGAACGTCTTCCTTTACCACGCTGTGTGTGTGTGTGTGTGTATGTGTGTGTGTGTGTGTGCGCACGTGCGTTCTACTGGTGTAGCGGTGGCACCATGGCTAATGTAAAAGTCGCGCCCCACTATGTAAGCCAGTCTATCAGGCTCACATAGACGCTTCTTGACAGATTTCATCAGGCGTTCACTCACTCCGTCACCCAGAATCCCAGCTGGCCCTGGAGCTCCCTGTCTCTGTTTGATTTGAGAGAGGGAGGTGGACAGCGAGGACGCCGTCCCCCCATCAGTCTTGGTGGAACTAACAGGGCCCCCGAATCACAATCTCATGCCACAGCAATGAAGTGCGTGTGTGTGGATACTGGGAATGGGGCGGGGGGGGGGGGGGGTGGGGGGGGGGGGGGGGCTGTCAGCTACTACACAAACTCACAGCCCTGTGCGACTAGCACCACCAAGTCATTTGTCAAGGTTTAACGCTTTGTCAATCTTAAACTCTTGGTGCTACTGTTTGTCTGTGCAGGAGGCAGTTCGGAGAAAAGGGCTCTACGACAATGTTAGAAAGCTGGCGCAGTCAGTATGTCTGATCGTGTTGCTTTTACCCTCACTTGACTTTCTCTGGGTCTGATGGGCGCTCTGACTTACTCACACACGTGAGTGACACAGTTCTCATAGCAAACCCCACTTTAGCCAGCTATGTCACTGAAAAACTAGCAATTCAATCACGTGGATGGGCGGTATTTATGCTGAGGAGTGAGCTTTTAACCGATTCCACATGGTTACACTTGCTTCAACGGTCTAAGCATGTGATAGTGATGATCATGTTGCTAGCTGTATCACCCAGTTACATCCAACATTCCTGACAGGCACACTTCATGTTCAACCTGGTTTCAAGTGGCGATATCGGATGCACAGACAGACTGTGTTTGATTGCGTGAACGGGAATGGAACGGTGAGCAGGAAGAGCCCCAGTAGTCACTAGGTGAGCCTCATACTGGATGATTATTATTCAAGCTTGAGTGTCAGTGGAAGCGCTAAGTATTTGTCGGGAGGAAAATCTGATAAGTGCGTCTGAAGTAGTCTTGAGAAAGGCTTAAGACAAAACGTCGACGATAAAAGCAGAGTGAGATGAGTGTGGGAGTGAACGTGTTTTCTTATCTTAAAATGTATTTGAAATGTGTTTAAGAACAAAAGAACAAACTCAAAATGGGTAATGTCAACAACAAGTGTATATATACTAACTATAGTGCAGTGCTGGAATCTGCAGTATAGGGTTGTGGAGAGGTGTGATTCTTGGCTGCGTCTATGCACCTTCCATTGCTATCGATCATTGGTCGATCCCCAAGGGGAAACTCATGTTACAGGTTGTTGCCATTAGCTTAATCAACCCGTATGTGGAGTGAGTAAACGGTAAACGGTTGGTCGAGACCCCTTCAGTCTCCAAACAAACATAACGTCATTATGAACCATGCATGAGAGAGGAGAAGATGAAACGCTAATGCACAATGATTAATGCAGCCTTGGGAAAGGTCTCTTGGAAATAGATCATGATAAACAATTGAATATGAATATCAGAGAATATCCAAGTGTCAGTTTCTTGGATTTATAGATCCAACTAAAGCAAGTCCAATAGTCCAAAGCAAATTGCTCATATGTGTATGAAAACCTACCTGGCAATCACTAAATCAGATTCTGGTCTTGCCTTCATTGTCCTGTGTTGTACAGTAACACATTAGCTAGACTGCAGAATGATGCTATATATGGAACGTTATCATGAAGCCAGTCACAACTGTGGTTACATCAGACCGGCTTCCACTGTTATAGTAGGCTTCCACTGTTGTAGCAGGCTTCCACTGTTGTAGCAGGCTTCCACTGTTGTAGACTTCCACTGCTGTAGTAGAGTTCCACTGTTGTAGCAGGCTTCCACTGTTGTAGCAGGCTTCCACTGTTGTAGCAGGCTTCCACTGTAGTAGCAGGCTTCCACTGTTGTAGCAGGCTTCCACTGTTGTAGCAGGCTTCCACTGTTGTAGCAGGCTTCCACTGTTGTAGCAGGCTTCCACTGTAGTAGTAGGCGTCCACTGTTGTAGTAGAGTTCCACTGTTGTAGGCTTCCACTGTTGTAGGCTTCCACTGTTGTAGCAGGCTTCCACTGTTGTAGTAGACTTCCACTGTTGTAGGCTTCCACTGCTGTAGCAGGCTTCCACTGTAGTAGTAGGCTTCCACTGTTGTAGTAGGCTTCCACTGTTGTAGCAGGCTTCCACTGTTGTAGTAGGCTTCCACTGTTGTAGCAGGCTTCCACTGTTGTAGCAGGCTTCCACTGTTGTAGTAGACTTCCACTGTTGTAGCAGGCTTCCACTGTTGTAGCAGGCTTCCACTGTTGTAGGCGTCCACTGTTGTAGACTTCCACTGTTGTAGCAGGATTCCACTGCTGTAGGCTTCCACTGTTGTAGTAGGCTTCCACTGCTGTAGTAGTCTTCCACTGCTGTAGTAGACTTCGACTGCAGTATAGTGGGGTTGTAGTGTTGTAGTTGGTTTAGCTCTGACTGAACTGATTGGACCCTGGAGTAGCAGGACAACATTCAACACTGGTTGTAGATGTTGGAAAAGAATGCACAGAAAAATGAGCAACAAAATCACTGGGATTCTTTACAATTTAAAATATGTGTTCTTTTATTTAACCAGGAAGATCCCATTGAGAGTAAGAATAGGAGACATGGCCAAGACAGGCAGCAGCATACCAGTAAAACACATAGTTACAGACAGACAACACAAGTAGAAACAGATTTAAAAGAACTAAAAACCAAAAACAAGCAGAGGGAACTCAAATTTCCCGAGTCAGTTTCACGCCCAGGTGAATTAAAAACATTGATAATTAAGACATTGTCTCTAATCCTTTCTTTCTGGATTTACACATTTACGGATTAATTGATTCTAATGGGTAACAATCCAGGGTCAAAAGAGCTCATGTCTAGAAAATGGTGGACATGAACTTAACAAGCGGATCTCAACACAGCTATAGGTTGACTAATCACAACCGGCACAGTGGCCAGTCTTTGGCAAGCGGGCGAGCGATGGCGATGCCTGCCAAAGTCTGTTCTGCATTCGGGGGGGGGGGGGGGGGGGGCTCAACAATGGATGAGCTCTGAAGTGAGAAGCCAGGACATCGCCTCCAGCCCACAGAGCAAGACTCTCACTGGTTGTGCCCGGTCAGCCGAATGCATATGCCATGAAGCAGGAGTGTGGTGGGCTAAGCGTGTGCAGCGAGGCAGAGACGACACGCCGGCTCTGACAGCATTACACAACAGAGAGTCTCTAGTTATGTTCGGTCGCTGAGCCATACTCAGCCTGACCTGCTGCTTTCATACCTGCTTGTGAGGTTGTAATTGAATAGCATGTGAGCTGCGTTCCAGAATGACCAATTCCACATCACAGTGTGCACTATTGATTCATTTATCAAATTAGAATTAAATACAGTGGTTTTACAATGAACAATAAAATCAGTGTACTGTCAAAGGTACACAGCCGGATCGATGTGGCCAGCTTTTCTTTTCCTACTTGCATGAACATGAGGTTGTGTTCAGTCTCTAGTGGAAAAAGACTCATTACTAAAAGAAAACGACAACCAAACTCGGACTGAGTCTTTTCATTTGCTGCTCCGTACTCCTGGAACCTACAACAAAGCACTTTTAAGTGACTATCTCCCATCCACTAACCGTTCTAAGGACATGACAAAGGACCATTTAGTTTTTATTTGTAACTGCTTTGCTTGATGAAATGTGTGTAGTGTTTTATTATCCTATTTCATTGTTTTTGTATGCACTATATGTGCTTTATTATTGTAAACTCGGCTCCACTGAAAATGAGGGTCTCCCTCAGTGGACTCCACATTGAAATAAAGGCATGAAATGAAATGGAATAACAAAGAAAACCAACAGTAGAATAATTTCCAGGACATCCCTATGAATACATGCCTGAGCCCCACAAATTAATCTCTGCTAACTAAAATCTGAGATCAATACACTATTAGGAATGTTATTGGGAATATTGATTTTTTTGGCAACAGTTGACGATCCAATGTGCTATAGCTAAAGACCTGATTTAAAGTAAATATTTTTTTCAGAGTAATCTTTAGAATTTGTGGCTTACCTCTATATGTTATACATAAATGACAGCTTTTGACATACACCTAAATAAGTTGTATGTTATAAAGGATGAGATTATATCTGCATGCAGTACATGAAATGTACCTCAGCCATCAAAGTCTTCTGACTGATATCACGCTGCACCTACAGCCTTGATATCCACTGTATTTCATTCATTATAATGACGAATACCCATCTCTATTCAGAATCTAACTAGATAGGATGGAATAGAATAACAGAACATCTAACAGTGAAATACAGATGTATACTCAATCGCGGGTGGTTTTAAATGGGTGCCAAATCAAAATGGCCGACCAGCACCATTGCTCACTGGTCGTGTGCGTCACTGTGATTGTTTAACAGAAGCCGTTCTCTTGCCAAGATTGGACCAAACCAGCTAGCCAGGCTGCTGGCAGAGCGTTGAAGGTTTTATAAACAAGCTCCTGATTACAGCCGCATCATTACTAGATTACCTTAAGTAAACACACCTTTCTGTCATTGAGACAGCTCTGTGGTAGTCTGCAACCTCAGGCATTCCAGAAGTATGCTCAGCCTAATATGCTTCATTCAGTGTAGCTCATAGCATGAGTGAGTCTTGTGAATCTCTCTTATTAGTAAAATATATTCAAGATACAGTAGTAGGTACATATTGCATTTAGAAACTGTGTCACAACTCTAGATGCTACTTATTTAATCCTATGCTGGAACATCAAAACCTGAAAATAGAATAATCACAATCACATAGTAGTACAGTATGGCGGCTTGGTGAGAGGCATATCATACAGATAGTTATAGGGAATGTAGTCTCGCATAACCAGACCTACAGTATCTCACTTCCTTTACGCTGTGCCAGTACTGGAGAAAGGTCTGGCTGGACTCATTACCATTCGGATAGGGTGACAAAAACTCTGTATTTCTTTAAACCACAATCTAATGTTTAACTGTTAACTGTATTCTTTTATGGATTTTAAGGCGACCTTGAGTGTCCTGAAAAGTGTATAAAATCAAATAAAATGTATTATTATTATTATTATTTGCAGTCTTCTTTGGCAGAGCATTTGCTAGGTTGTTGTTGTTTTACGTAGTTCGGGAGAATCTCCCATTGCCACTGATTGGCCGACCACATGAATCGGCAGCACTAACTGGGGAGTAATAAACGAATGACAAGGCTTATCCCCAAAACCTACATCAGTTGAGTCAGACTTGTGACCTTTAATGATCCCAAATCTCAGTGTGGCATCTGATCCAGTCTGAACCGTCTGCAGGGCATGACTAGGACGTTGGGGACTCCAGCCTCAAAGAGAAAGAGAGACTCACTTCCAGCCCCACTTCCAGCCTGACACGTGGTGCCGTTCCCAGACAGTCTCCCCAGGGCTGGTTACCCCCGGCCCTTACCCAGACCCACACCCTTCCTATCGCGCTCTGCCACATGTAAGTCATTTACCAGCTATCCCCACTGCTATTTCACACCTCTCTCTGCTGCTCCCTCCATTTTACCCGATTAGGACAGGGCTTCTGTCATCCCAGGACGAAGCCAGATGCTCTGGCATTGTGAGCGGCGTGGCAGATGTCCATTTGGATGACGAAGACAAAGTGGAGATTAAAAGAAAGGAGAAAAGAAAGATTTGTCACAATGCCAAATAATGAGTGTGAAAATGCTTAATCTTCTGGGAATGGAGAAAGAGCCATGTACAGCAACCGTGTTCTACACTCAATGTTCCCATTCACATTTCTCATGCGTGCCAACTGCTTAATACAGGGTTCCCACACCTTCTGCAACATCAAATTCAAGGACCTTTCAAGGACTCTCAAGGCCCAATTCCCTCAGATTCAAGGACCCAATACGGTATAGTTTCAGACGCGGATCAAGATGCACATTTTTATAATAAGTACTGTGGTGTTGTGTAAAATATTGGAGTAATTACGGTAATGTTACGTAGAGTCACGCAGGGCTCGTGCAGGTAGATGCCCGCATATATGTATGTGAGGTGCCCTGTTGCTTGAATAAAGCTGGTTAACTATATCTCAAGTTGTCGAAGAATTTCGATTTCGCTAAACCACAAGAGTGGGAGCGGTGGATCCGGAGATTCGAGCGCTTTCGGCTCGCAAGCAACTTAAATGCAACATCAGAGGAAAACCAGGTGAACACATTGGTTTATTGCATGGGTGATGAAGTGAAGGATGTCCTTAGAGGGCTGACTTTGACTGCAGACGAGAGGAAGCGTTACACTGATGTGAAGGAGGGCTTTGATGCATTTTTTGTGCCCAAAAAGAATGTAATCTATGAGCGAGCCAAATTTAATCAGAGAGTGCAGCAACCTAATGAAACGGTGGATTATTTTATCACGGTGCTGCACGGTTTAGCCGAACATTGCAACTATGGGCAGTTACGTGAAGAGCTCATCCGCGACAGGCTAGTTGTGGGTCTGAGAAATACCGCCCTGTCTGAAATGCTGCAGTTAGACAGAGACCTGATGCTGGGGACTGCCATTATGAAGGCAAGACAGGCAGAAGAAGTCAAAAGACAGCAGTCTCCACCTGCGGGGAGAAAATGGCAGTGCAGCTAGGGGCTTGAATGTTGATGCGGTGCATGCTAAAAGCTACAAAAAGCTCAAACCCTTTCGCCCTCACACCCAAAATGGGAATGCTCTGCAAAAGATGCTGTATGTCACAGCTGTTGCAAGAAGGGACACTATGGGAAAGTATGCAAAAATCCCAATGCAAGATCTGTGCATGCAGTCACTGCAGATGAACCCAGCTTTTTCTTAGGCACAGTAGATGCTGCAGAAGACCCGTGGTCGGTGCAGCTCCAGGTGAGAGAGAAAAAGGTGCGCTTCAAAATAGACACAGGCGCGGACGTCACTGTCCTCCCAGCTGAAGTGTACTATCACATAACAGCAGGACAAAAAGTGGAGAGCCTAGCAGAGGCAACGCGGCCATTACTAAGGCCAGGTGGCACTGCGCTCTCTGTGCTGGGTGTAGCCAAAGAAACACTGCGCAGAGGCCAAAAGACTGCCACGGAGTCTATGTAGTGGAAAACCTACACACCCCACTGTTAGGTAGGCCTGCTATAATCAAGCTGCAGCTGGTGTCCAGGGTAGACAGCATCACCATGGAGACGGTGCAACAAACGTACCCAAAGCTGTGTAGTGGACTGGGTCTGGTACGAAGGCCATACTCAATCAAATTGAGGCCGGACGCTGTGCCTTTCTCTCTACAGTCACCACGCAGAGTCCCTCTCCCACTCATGGGCACAGTCAAGGAGGAGATTGACCGCATGGAGAAGATGCGTGTCATCAGCAAGGTAGAGGAGCCAACGGATTGGTGTTTAGGGATGGTTGGTGGTCCCAAAGAAAACAGGCGCAGTCCGCATATGCGTGGACTTCACAAAGATGAATGAAGCAGTGTGCAGGGAAAAATACATCTTGCCCACTGTTGAGCACACTTTGGGTATGCTGGCCGGTGCCATAGTGTTTAGCAAACTTGACGCAAACATGGGCTTTTGGCAGAAACCACTGACAGAAGAGTCTGCAAAATACACCACATTCATCACACCTTTCGGTGCTATTGTTTTAATCGCTTACCCTTTGGCATCTGCCCCAGAACACTTCCAAAGGATGATGGTGACAGAAGTAACTTGTGGCCTATAGGGGGTGCTGTGTCACATGGATGACGTCCTGGTCTGGGGGCGGTCACAAGAGGAGCATGACACGCGACTCCATGCAGTGCTGGAGAAAGCACAGGAGGCTGGCATCACACTCAACCTGGAAAAATGCGAGTTCCTGGGTCATGTGATCTCATCAGACGGGGTGCGGCCAGATCCAGAGAAGACGAGAGCAGTGCAGGAGATGGAGGAGCCAAGAAATGTCAGTGAACTGAGAAGTTTTCTGGGCATCGTCAATCAGCTAGGGCGCTTCCTTCCCAACCTAGCAGAGAAGGACAAGGTGCTGCGGGACCTACTGTCCAAGAAGACCCATTGGTACTGGGGGACAGAGCAGCAGTCAGCCTTTGATCATCTGAAGAAAGAGCTCTCATCCACACCTGTGCTCACACTGTACAACCCAAACAGTGACCTGAAAATCTCTGCAGACGCATCTTCTTTTGGACCGAGGGGAGTCCTATTGCAGAAGAGCGACACCGTGTGGTCACCGGTCGCATATGCATCACGGTCATTGACACCAACGGAGCAGAGGTATGCCCAGGTGGAGAAAGAGGCCTTGGCATCAACATGGGCTTGCGAAAGATTCAACAGCTTCATCCTCGGCAGACTCTTCGAGCTCGAAACCGACCACAAGTCGTTGGTGAGTCTACTGGGAGGGAAAGCATTGGACGAGCTCCCGCCAAGAATACAGAGATTTCGAATGAGGCTCATGAGGACCAACTATACAGTCACACAAAACCCTGCTGACAGCCGGCACCCTCTCTCGCTCTCCTCTGAAAGAGAACAGTGGACAAGCAGATGCAAGCCTACTAGAGGACACCAACATCTATGTGGACTCTGTCATCAGCGACTTACCTGTCAGTGGAGATTATCTGAGCAACCTTCGTGAGCAGTTGAAAACTGACAGCACCTGCTCTGCACTGATGGAGTACTGAAGGGCCGGCTGGCCAGACAAGAGCAGACTGCAGGGAGTGTTGAGACACTACCGGGCTGAGCGGCCAGTGCTGACTGTACACGATGGACTGCTGCTACGAGGAACAAGGCTAGTCATCCCGGCAGCCATGAAAGACGATGTGCTTGGAAGACTACATGACGGGCACCTAGGAGTGACAAAGTGTAGAGAGCGAGCCAAGCAGACAGTATGGTGGCCAGGACTCAGCAGCCAGCTGAACGAACTGGTGCTGAAATGCAGAACCTGTATCCAAGAACGAACAAACGCCAGAGAGCCCCTGATGCCAGCCAAGATGCCAGACAGACCTTGGCAGACCTTGACCTCTTCACTCAGTCCACACTGCAGCACTTCCTTGGCCACGCCCATCACCGTGAGTGGAGCCTGTCCTGGCCCAAACAGTGCTTTCTTCCCAGGGGTGAGGTCGCTTGTGTCCTCTTGTGTTATCTCCCTGTACAGCTGCTCAGGTAACACTGTAACATCAGCCCCTGTGTCGATCTTAAAAGCCACTTGTGTGTGTCTCACTCCGATGTCCACAGTCCATGCGTCCTCACCAGCATCTACTGTGCCCAGGAACATTGTCTCTTCCTCCTCTGTGACTGCGCTCACTGTCCTTGATGACTTACACACTCTGCCGTAGTGACCGTTTTTCCCACAGTTGTAGCAGTCTGCATCCCTAGCAGGGCACTGAAATCTGCCGTGGGGAGACGATTTTCCACAGTTTGGGCATAACTTTTGGTCTGCTCCGCCTTGCGACTCTTGTCTAGCCTTGTTAGCTGGCTGTTTCTTCTTCCTGAATTGTAGTGCATCTACATTAACTCTGCTGCCATTCTCTCTTTCGCCCCTGAGATCCAACTGTTGCCTTTCCATATCCTCAGCTTGTCTGGCCATACTGATGGCTTTAGCTAGATCCAAACTTCTTTCCATTTGCATTTTCTTTGACAGTGCAGCATCCTTTATGCCCACCACTATTCTGTCCCGTAACAGTTCCTCATGTAACAGACCGTACTCACAGCTTTCAGCCAGCGCATATAAAACAGTAATAAATGCGTCTGCAGATTCTGTTGCCCCTTGCACCCGTAGGTTGAACTTGGCCTGTTCATATATGACATTCTTCTTTGGTACAAAAAATCTGTGGAAACCATCTCTGACGCTGTTGTACTGCTCTCTCTGCTGGATGGTCAGGGCTAATGACTAACAACAGTTAGGTTGGCTGAACAGCCAACAGGTGGCTATGTTAGCCGAAGCTAGCCACAAGTTTTGGGAGGTTTTTAATGGTGGCACCGCTCTCTCATCTGTTTGTCCCCCAGAGAGGCTATAAGCCATAGCCCTCCCGTGCCCTCCTCTCTTCACGTCAATCAATCAATCAATCAAAGCTTTATTTGTATAGCGCATTTCATACCCAGAGGCAACACAATGCGCTTTACAGGGAACAAGGGAGGTGGGCATACGACCCACCTCTACATATTCCAGAGGGAAGAAAAAAAACAGTAATCACCCGGGTGCCAGATAAGTGAGCTGTAAAAATTCTTCCTTGACCCCTCTCAACAAGGCGATCGAGCAAGCTCCAGGAGTATGTTTGTCTACCGGCTAAGAACATTTATAAAGCAATACATTACATTAAATTACATTTCAGAGTAAGAGAGGCTAAAAAAGCATCATAGGAGAGACATGGCAAATACTGGTGTGTGTTTGCTATGGCTCAGGCCTAAAGCTGGAAGTGGGCTGGTGTATGTCTGTGTGTACGGGTGTGTGTGTTAACTAAATGCTGCGACATCCACAGCAGACACAGGGGTATCTATCGGACTCCGGGAGGTCTGCTGGTGACAGTGGGGCATCCAATGGACCTGGTTAGAAGATAGGAGGGAGAGAGAGAGGCACTAGGGAGAGGGAAGGCAGAACAGGGTTAGTAGCACACAGAGCCATAAAAGCAACACAGATAAACAGGCAGCCTGGAGCAAGCTCCTGGAATATATTTGTCTAATGGCTAAGAACATTTATAAAGCAATAAATTACATTAAACAAAATTTTCAGAGCAAGAAAGGCTAAGAGCATCAGGTCCAGGCCTAAGCCCGATGTGGACTGATTCGTGTCTGTGTGTACGTGTGTGTGTGTGTGTGTGTGTGGTCAACTAAATACTACGACATCCACAGCTGACACTGGGGTATCTATCGGACTCAGGGTGGTCTGCGGGCGACAGTGGGGCATCCACTGGACCTGGTTAGAAGGTAGGAGGGAGAGAGAGAGGCACTAGGGGAGGCAGAAAATAGTTAGTAGCACACTGAGCCATTGAAGCAACACAGCTGTCAGAACAGAACAAGCCTGTTTCAGGGTGACCAGCTTCTGTACACAACTTGATATACATACAGTGCATAGCAGGATAAACGTATACAGAGCGTGCTCTGTATAAATGTATACAGAGCACGTGAATTGAAAGTGAAACCTGATCCCTCTAGACTCCACTCTGTGCTGCATGCGCATGCGGAGGGGCAGATCAGACACTTGTTTGAGTTTGATGAGGTGCTGATATGCGAAAATTAACTTAATAGGTAAAACGACGTTGGGGCAGAAAACAAGTATGGCGTTGTTAAAGTAATGTCTCGGTGAATACACGGTGTATGCTTGAACACCGAGTAACAACAGTAAAACCGAGTAATACCGGTAACACTGACAACTGTGACAAGCCTACTGCTGTTGTAACAATGCAATTCCCCTTTGGATTAATAAAGAACCTACCTACCATACCTACCTATCTGGATCTGATCTAGAAGATCTAAGGGCGCGAACCTTGGTTCGAGTCGAGACCACCTCTTGAGGTCGGACCAAAGACCGAGTCTTTTATCCGCGCACCGTGGTCCAGGAGGTTTCACACCTGTCAATTTGGTTCGGATCAAACTGGAAAGTCTGAAAGTCCGGACTAAACAACGTAGGTGTGAAAGGGTCCTTAGAATGTCAAACTGGGTCCTTTTTCTTTAATCATCTTGGCTAGTCCATTAGCACACCAAATCACCTGTAATGACTCTTCGCCCTTAGTTCTGAGAGTGTTGGGGTCATAGGAGGTTTTTAATGGAGGTGCCACTCTCTCTGCAGTTTGTCCCTTAGAGCGCTACTCTGGGCTGCAGCATGAAAGCAGGGCCTCTATCTTTGGTGCTCAGGAGCTCAACTGACTCAGACTTTTTTTTTTGTGCTGTTAATGCTTTGACCCTGCTCACTGCAAGCCCTGCTTCTGCCACACACAGCAAAGCCCAGATTGAGCCAGAAAAAAAAACAGACAAAAAAATATTTAGCGCCTTTCCCCCACTATTTCAAAAAAGAAGAGAATTTCACCTTTAGATAAACACAGTTAAAAGTTATACTCAAGTAAGTTTGCAAAAGAGGGTGAAAGAAAGTGAATATTTTTGGTTGAGCATTTGACGCTCAGATGAAACAAGTGAGTGAGAGATCTATTTCAAGCCTAAAGCCTAGATTATACTCTAGCGCATGTGCGTTCTGTAGCCATCTCGCTAGATGCTAGTCATTCATGGTACAGCGGCCGAATGTGACATCAGTGTTCAGCACTTCTCTGATTTCCCTCCATGAATTTAGACATACATTTTTGTGTAGTCTTTAGAAGTTGGATCGTACAGGTGTCTGTAAATTATACACATATGTACTTACTCACCGCTAGCGAATTGTTCCATGCTTGCCTTGCTTGATTGTTTACAAGACAAAGGATGTGACAAGTTTGACCGGAAATCCCGCCCTCATGCTCTGAAGACCAATCAAACGATATGAACTTGTCAGGTCGTGCCATTTTTCTGGATCTGCGCAACACGTGGGTGAGCCTCCCTGCAGCCTCTGTGTCTGTATGCAATCCATTCATGCATAAGCACTCAAGTCTATTTTATGCTTATATCGAACCGTTACAATTATAAGGCTCCATCTCCGTTTTGGGGAGCTTAGGGGATATATTGAACATCAAAGTTAATTGTAGTGTAGTTATTTTTTTAAGTAGGATTATGGGCTTGTTAAGCTATAGAAGTGGAGTATACTACATAATAGTTCCGCCGGCTGGGATGGGAAGACTTTGATGTTCAATATCTATCAACTCCCCAAAATGGAGACAGAACCTTTGAATTCTAAGGTCACGATTTGTACGTGATAAACGGATGGCGCACAGATGCACATAGCCTCTGTGTCTCTGAACCTTAGTTAATGATGTGGTAAATATTGACTTAATTTGGTAATTCGATCATTATATCATAAAAGACACTTCAAGTCAGTGTGGTTGGATCAACTTAATGACTGTGCTGATTTACTAAATCAGTACAACCAACATATGAAACTGGGATCAACTAATTGCCTGTCAGACTAACACTTTTCCACCAGGCAATTAATTAGGTTTGAGCTCTTTATAGTCAACGACAGACATAATCACATCCGCCAGCCATGAGAAATGACACTGATACTAAAACACATGAACAACATCATATCTTCCAACAAATTAGAGGCTTCTGATAGTGATTCAAATGTCAAATCTTCAAAACATTCTGTGTCTCAGATCTCAAGACATTATCTGTTTTCCATATTGGCCTAGGCTCGATCGCATTACAAGCAGGCCTCTCAAGCTTGCCTGGGAAGACAGAGTGTGACAGCCAACAAGACCGTCATCAAGCTCATTAAAGCTAACATCTCCCCAAAAGAGGGGGCATCTCTCAGCTCAATGCGCCACTCGTATGGTTTTTCTATGGCGGTGACTCTGATCTAAGTGGTTTGGGCTCGCAGGCAATAATATGCATCTCAAAGGCGCCAGCCAATCCCCTCTCTGCATTGTGTACTACAAGCCCTCTCTATTACCCACTTTCATTCCATTTTTGTTACACAACATGCGCCACAGTGCCGACCAATAAGAGCTTTTACACTGATTGGCAGACAGAGAGAGTTGAGAGAGAGAGAGAGAGAGAGAGAGAGAGAGAGAGAGAGAGAAAGAGAAAGAGAGAGAGAGTCTTATAGAGTCTGTAAGATCTCCCATCTCTGGTAAGCTCCAGAGGGTGTCTGAAGAAACGCTGTCAGCCCACGTGCAACTATCACACTTCTTGTAGGATAAAAAGTCACTTGATACTGTGTGCCAAGTGTTGAGCACAGCAAATGACCTACATAAAGCTTTTTCAAGTGGGGTATTGAATCAACGGATTACATTGTCACAGACTGCTCTGCGTTATCTCCCATCTCAGCATGGAACAAGGCATTAGAAACCCATGTCATTAACCTGTCTTTGACGGATCATTACCCTAGCATGACACCTCAAAGATTGGCCATGTACAGTAGTTTCTGTGGTACTGATATGACTCAGGCAGTGATTTACTGTCCACTGGCTGGATGGTTATTCATCAAGATTGCGTGACGCAGCATGTCATGACATTGGGAGACATAAATTGACATGAATGATTCTGTCATCCTTTATGTGCTGCCTTCAGTAGCATTCTGTGGGCTACGTGAAGTCTAGTGAAATAGTACATAAACAAGGAGGGCAAACACTGTGTGTGTGAGTGTGTGTGTGTGTGTGAGTGTGTGTGTGTGTGTGTGTGTGTGCTTGCTTGCATGGCCTCCCCCCACCCTGCTTAGTGATGGTTTCACAGTCAGTTAAAGAACCCAGGGAAGTGATTTTAACGGGCTGACATTAGATAAATGTGTGCACTTCTCCCTGTCCACCAAAAGATTTACAGTGTGCGATTTTTCTCTATTTTGTTTTTAATTAGTTAAAGTACCTTGTGGTATAAGATATTTGGGACTGGTAAACCTTGCCAAGGTGTATGAAGACAATGAGTGACTATGCAGGTCAAGACCGGAGCATCAGCAGCTGACTGCCTATGCACACTGTTTGCAGAGCTAGACATCAGAGAGACAGAGAACATAGATAATCTTCACCGCCACGACCCAGCTCCGAATCTGATGTCCGTCTAACCACTGACACAGTTCATTCTCAAGAGACAATATACAATCTCACCTTTCTTCTAAATTACGGACACGAGGCGCGGGGGGGGGGGGGGGGGGGGGGGTATTCGACCACACGTGACACACACATTGTACACAGTGAGTGGCAACATGGCACAGAGCAGACACTACACTGAACCCCAAATTGCTCCCAATGAGCAGGCTGGCACCTTGCATGGCAGCTGCCGCCATTGGTGTGTGAATGTGTGTGTGTGAATAGTGAATGCGAGGCCATTGGAAAGCGCTTTGGATAAAAGTGAAGTCCATTTACCATTAGTCTGGTGGATGAGGTCTGATGGATGACCCTACGTCATTTTGGCGTGAACACCTCTGCGCCATTGGAGGTGAACAGGAGCTGTCGGATTCACCTGCTGGCCGATGCAACACGTAGAATCAGGACACACCATCGGCCAGGCTTGCTGAGAGCCAGCTAGGGTCTGAGCCAGAGTAGTGCCCCCAGCTCAGTGGAAGTAGATAAAGCTACAGTAATGTAAGATTTGAAACATTTAAATATCATCACTTTGCAGTGATAAATTGAGAAGGATCAGTGAATGAGCACCTCTCTGAAACCACATCTTTGTAGACTGCTGTTTGGCTCTGCTATAGCAATTATAAAATGATGTCGGGGACGGGGAACGATATGATACGATATGATACGATATGATACGATATGATACGATATGATACGATATTATACGATATGATACAATATGATACGATATGATACGATATGATACAATATGATACGATATGATACGATATGATACGATATGATACAATATGATACGATATGATACGATATGATACAATATGATACGATATGATGTCGGGGACGGGGAACAATACCGAGCATTATCAAGCTTGGATCTGAGGGTGCCTCCTCCCACAGAGGCGTGACCTCCTTCCATAGAGGCGTGGCCTCCTCCCATAGAGGTGTGGCCTCCTCCCACAGAGGCATGGCCTCCTCCATAGAGGTGTGGCCTCCTCCCATAGAGGTGTGGCCCCCTTCCACAGAGGCATGGCCTCCTCCCATAGAGGTGTGGCCTCCTTCAACAGAGGCATGGCCTCCTCCATAGAGGCGTGGCCTCCTTCCACAGAGGTGTGGCCTCCTCCCATAGAGGTGTGGCCTCCTCTCACAGAGGCATGGCCTCCTCCCACAGAAGCGTGGCCTCCTCCCATAGAGGTGTGGCCTCCCATAGAGGCGTGGCCTCCTCCCATAGAGACGTGGCCATTCCTGGTTCAAAGCATGCATATTTAGCAACACAACAGCAGACCTGTAGCGCAAAAGTTATTAATACTGCTAGCTTTAAATAATTAATAACATATTTACTGAGCTTACATGTAGGTTAAAATCATCTTTCATTCTGTGCATCCCAGTTTCAGTGGAAGCAGGCCATTAGCATTTCCTAGGCAGAAAGGAGGCTTGTATTTAGGGGAAATTTATGTACAGTAGGCAAGACTGTTTCACACTCACATCATGGAGGCACTTCATTTTGAGCTGTAATTATCTTAGGTATTGAAAAACAAAACATTTAAAAGCGTGACTTGCCGGTTGGTTCCGCTTGCACACAAACCCACAAAAAAACTGGAACAATGAAGTGACAATGGCCAGTGGTGTGTTTTGGCCTGGTGGGGGCTCATCTGGTACTCCGGAGCTGTCATCATGACTCTTAGCTCTAATGCAGAGGTGCATTAGTGCCCTGCAGCCTGACAGGCTGACAGGTCCCTCGTAATACTTGACCAAGGGGTCAGGTAGGTTGTCAGAAAACCTGGACAAACCACCTGGACAAACCTTGTAATCTGCTGGTGGAAACCTGGGAGCTATGTTAACAGCCATGACAGCGCCTCCAGTGAGTGAGCTCAGTTGTGAGAAATAGTTGTCAGTGAGCTTTCCGTCCTCTGGCTATGCTGGTGATAAGGTGGATGCTATATATTGCGGTGGACATTTTAGCATCGGATAGATGGATTTGATTTAATGCCGAAGTAGAGAGAGGATGTGGACTGCTATGGGGTGCAGTAGCCTATACGTTTTCGAAACATCTGGCAAACAAGCCCTTTTCCCATCCGTTCTCATTCAGCTAAATTCACCTCCCGTACCCCCCCCCCCCCTCTCTCTCTCTCATTTTCTACACTCCCAACCCCACTCTCGTCCATTTCAATTTTTCTACAGATTGGGACCGTTCTGACTGCAGTGCCCAAAAGGACCCTTCTGACTGCTTGTGGGTGATTGTACAGATCGTGCTTGATTCTTTCAGAAAATATCAATTCCAAATCCTCTGGCACTGTGAAATCACACCCCCTGAACCAACATGACAAACAGACAAGGTGAATCACAAACGTCCTTCTCTGATTTACCAATGTGTGTATCAAATGTGGGGCAACGGATAACTCATTGTTGTTGGTCTTTTCACCATTTATGTTGCTATTTGTTGCTTTAAGACTTAAGACGTGTCTATTGTTATGTAAATTATAATCGTTAGGCTTTGGAAAGGGAAGATGAGAGGGGTGGGGATGAGGGGTTAGTGGGAGAAAGACAGAGAGAGAGAGAGAGAGAGAGAGAGAGGGAGAGAGAGAGAGAGAGGGTGGGACAGAGAGAGGGGAGAGACAGAGAGAGAGAGAGAGAGAGAGGGAGAGAGGGGGGGACAGAGAGAGGGCGGAGAGACAGAGAGAGAGAGAGAGAGAGAGGTTTGATGGATGGATGGATGGATGGATGGATGGATGGATGGAAACTCATTTACAGATCAAATGCATACCTACAGGTATGTGTTCAAGGCAAGACCCCCCATAGCATCATAGAAACTGAGCAGCTAGGAAATGTATGTAGAATGAAAATTGCACTGAGTTCAACAAAACCGTCAGGTTAATGCATTGTTCATCGGTAGACCTATAGCCGTAGGCCATTTCATGTTAGAGGTCTCATTTCATACATGAGAGAAAATCAATAACCAGTCGGCGGTGAGCTATAATGACATTCCACATACGTAGCATAGCCTACTGGTGTGTGCAAACATACATTAAGCTTTCTACTAAATGATAAAAGTGACAGTTCAAGGTCACCCGGACAGTTGCTTAAAATCCGAAGACATTTTGGGGGAAAAAACACTAGTGCCTCTCGCGCAGCGCGCGCGCGTCACTGAGACCTATGCGCTCTGGTCAAGCACACGCACACTAATAACGAGGAAAAACACGCACAAATGTATTTTCATAACCTTAGATAGCTTACAGTAGAGACAGACATCTATGAAGCAACAGGAGAGAAAGAGTTATTATCTGAGATTCCATGTGCGCCCCATAATATAATAGATTACTTGAAATAAAAGTAATGTCACCTATTCATGAAATTCAAAAAGTGGACCTAAAAACTGAACATCCTAATCGGCTAAATAAAAAGCTGACGGCATTTTAGCACAATGGCACAGCATAACGCACAGGCATTCGTTGCCAAAGTGTATTGTCGGGGCGCACCATTTAGCGTAAAAGAGCATCTAGACCTTTCAGCCGTTCTGTGATGCATACATGTAAATATGTTACCTGAGTTTTCAGCGGCTCGCCGTGTTCAATGATGCTTATAAAAGGAATTTCCAAAAATGAGGCCATAAATTCCACTTGTAGGATCTCTTCCTGGGTCTGTGGGAAGCTGAGCACAGCCGAGACCCCCTGAACAACGATATCCTGACAAACACACCTGAAAAGAGACTCCGGGTCCCCGTTGACGGGCTCCCGGGGCACCGCTTCCAAACTCAAGTTGTAAGGTAGAAAGTTGTCCCCTGTCCGGGCGATACCGGCGAGGGCGCGGTTCAGGGCAGCCTGCACCCTGGCCGGTTGTCGGGAGGGGAGAAGGACACCGAGGCGCACGGTGTGTCCGATCTGCGCCAGTATATGGCACGGCTGGGGATGGGGGTGACAAGGGCCGGTGAAGAAATGGAGAACGCCTTGCAATCCGAAGTAAAAGTATGCCAATAATCTTGAGGAGATTAAATGCATCCTGCTGCGCTCTCAAACGGAATGAGGTATTGTCAGAAGATAGCATTGCTTGCCTTGTTTCTTTTCTTCCCTGCTTTCGGTAAGGTCCTGTATTGGTTTTTGTTGACGATGATATGACTGGTGATCTACAGATGGAGTTACAGTGCGATTAGGAGGAGGGGAGGAGGGGGTGAACGGTGGAGGCGGAGATGCAGCCGGACTGTCATTCTCGGAGAACACTGTGCAGTCGTGACCGAGACGAGAGGTGGTATTGGACGCGGAACCGACAAGTGAAACACAGGCATGTTGCTAAAATCACAAAAAGACGAACTTGTTGGTTTTTTTCAGATGTGTATTTTGGTTTTGTAAATTTCTTTCTAATGAGTGAAAACACATAATTAAATGGATTGGCTATTAGACTGGGCTACATGGCACAGTCCTGGACTTTATCGTGTATATATCCCTGTAAAAGTGAAATAGGTTGTTTTAACATTAATAGGCTAAATGTATTCTGCACTTTTGACAAATAAATGAAAACAAACAGCCGTGATTGTAAAATATTCTTCATTTCCCTCAATCTAAGATAAAGCATATATGCAGGGCATAAAGTGACCAATTTCTGGCCACTTTCATAGCACCAGCAGGCCTGTGGGTAAAACAAAAGCTCTGGGATGTCCAAAATGAAGTGTGACACTCCTGATTGGACACATGAAGTGGCAGAGCTGCGTCTCCGTCGGGTGAGTATGCCACCGAGAAAACGAGTGGATGAATCTGCTGTCCAAGAGAAAATACAAAATCTAGTCGGACAGAATCCAATCTATGACTTTTGAAAACTGCACGGAGTCAACATGGACAGTTCATCCAGGTTTTGATTCGTCACCCTCCGCTAAACGTGTATTGAGATTTCGGATTGGCTAATTCAAACTTCCCGTAGTGTCAACGTTGTCTATATGCAAATTTGCTTGGTTAATCATTATATAGTTGATATTAATAGGCCTACACAAATAAATCAATTCTGGGTCAGACGTAGAGGGCCTACCCGCCGAGGAGGATAATCATGATGACGATGGAGATGGAGCAGAGAGCAGAGCTCCCGCGTGGAGCCATACAGCCTCCAAGCGCGTCAAGATAATGAGAAACACATTTACCTGTTTCCCTTTACCCCTTATAAATGGATTTAACCTAAAGTGGAATGACACCCAGTGACACCCGAATTACTTTAAGTTCATTTAGGCTTTAATTTCATTATCTTAACAGATTCCTAATGAGCACATCTGTCACGTTGCCCCTATGAAGACACGCTCACTGCATGGTCTCTGATCACGTCAAATGAATAAAATATGAAGAGGCTCATTTCATTTATCTTACAAAATTACAAACTCAACATCTAAAATCGAAAAAATGATTCAGGCTTACTGTAACCTAAACAAGGTGGAATTGCATCATTTCTAAAAGTTCCTTCAGTTTGGTTAATTTATCACACTTGAGAGCCCGTGGGTCCGTTGTGGTATGGTCAGCGAGTATTCTTATCTATCTATCTATCTATCTATCTATCTATCTATCTATCTATCTATCTATCTATCTATCTATCTATCTATCTATCTATCTATCTATCTATCTATCTATCTGTCCGTCCGTCCGTCCGTCCGTCCGTCCGTCCGTCCGTCCGTCTAAATATATCTATCAGTGATTAAATCTGTGACCCGGCCATAGCCCACAGTAAACTCTGCAGGGCTGCATATGTAGGCTATACAAAGCATACAAAGCAGGCGCGCAGTGGTATTGCGATATGCGGAGCTCGCCCACTAAGCGCTGTCCGAGTAGCTCCACTCCTGGGTCCAGTTTGGCTGATCCCTGTGTCCACGTTAGAACACGAGCTATAAAAACAGTAGCTAATGCTTGCTAATAATAATGACAGTAAGAATGTGAGCTAGTTGGCTAGCTAGTAGTGTTGTTTGCTAGTTGCTTGTAAAACGTTGTTGTTGTTTGCTAGTTTCGCCAGCTAGTTTTGCACTCCGTGTTGTCTCACCAAAGTTGTTTGACCCACCCAACCTACCCTCATAAGCGCTCGCAAATGTATACCCCTCTTCCATCACGTCTTCCAATGTGAACAACCAACAACAAAACTCTGAGAACAACCAATCAAAAACTTAGGCCTATCCCACGTCGCCTGCCGACGTTTACTGTATAACTGTATGATGCCGTCTAGAAATGACGTTTGGAGGCGATGCACAAGTCTGCCGGGTGAGACCAGGCTGGTGCATCATGCTTATAGCCACAGTAATGACCTCAGAACTGCTCAAACGCAGTTAGCTAGATTCAAGAGACTGAGAGGAATTCAATGATGTCCATGTCTTGACATTTTGGTTTTATTTTAGGCCATTGACCGATAGATCGATGGGAAGACAACCAATTTCATGCAACAGCGGTAGCCTACGTGATTTTACACGTGCATGTCTTCATCACCTCCACTGCTATCCTAGAGGAAACACTCATATAACTGTCAAACATTAGCCGGCCCTTGGTAACATGGGTTGACTGTAGCACTGGACGGGAGTGTATCCTGCCACGGTAAACTAGAATGCTAATTCAAGATTCAAGATCTGTTTTATTGGCCATGTATATAGTTCACACATAAAAGGAATTTGACTACGGTAATGGCATACACTGTTGCAGAAGACATAGGACAGGGTACAGGACAGGACAGTGCAAGGCTATCTTGGCCGGCATTATATCTGTATAGAAGCTTGTAAAGGTTGGCAAGATGGCGCCTGTGTTGGCAAGCCGTCTGCCTCGTCTGCTCAGCATACTGTTTGCTGTTTCTCTGTTTGTTGCTGTCGGACTGTCTCTGCTCTCCTAGTTTATGATCACCAAGCTCTCCTAAACATCAAAGCACTGTTTGGGTGAAGCTGCAAGTCTCCCTCCTGTGCTTTCAGACATTCCCGCACACCAGCGGCGCGTCCCCTGCGCTTTTTCCCGGAAGAAAACGCTTCAGAAGACGGTACAAGCGGGCTGGCGTGCTTGTGAGACTCAAGGCTTACCTGCTGGCTTCCTCGTGCGTGGCTGATCGTAGTCTCAATCTTGGGGTGACCTTTGACAGTACTTTTAAATTTAACAAACAGGTTAGCTCTGTCATAAGAACCAGCTTCTTCCAACTAAGGCTTCTTGCCGAGGTAAAGGGCTCTCTCTCCCCCCAAAGACTTAGAGAGAGTAATACATGCTTTTATCAACACTCATCTTGATTAACAATTATTATTTTTATTTTATTTAATAACATAAGACAGTACATTAGACAAAAACTACACACACAGATAAGCTCACGCTCGCTTACCTACACCCACCCCGACAGCGAAGGGTCTGGGTTGCTGCGTGTTCAGCTCCCGTACCCAGACCCAACCCTGCGGAGCCGGTTTCGGCAGCCACGCATGAGCAGCTAGACTATGATTGACAAGTCTTTGTATGTCGGCATTGACCAATCACTGACGCGTCGCCTGCAGCTTGTGCAGAATGCAGCGTCTCCTTACTGGCAAGCAAAAGCGCGACCACATCAGTCCCAATCTTGGCCTCGCTCCACTGGGCGTTTTAGAATTGATTTCAAGATTTTGTTGTTTGTTTTTAAAGCTCTAAATGGACTGGCACCTCAGTATCTTGCTGGACTCCTGCACTTTCATGCCCCAGCTAGAGAGCTGAGATCCTCTAATTCACCGCGTGCCAGGCCAGTTGGCGCGCCAGGCCACCGGGAAAACGTCCGGTGCTCCCGATGGCCAGTCCGCCCCTGACGTGGACACAGGGGTGAGGCACATTTAGTAGGGCAAGCTCGCCTGGAGGCTCACGGGCGGGCAGGGTAATTACTCAGTGCTCACTGCCCATGCGCCTCTACACTGGACACAGGCCCCATCCATGAGGACATGGGGGTCAGACGCAGACACAGGAGTCAAATGAATCCCTGACAATATGAAACATTTTGAAAAGTTGACTTAATATTGAACTGGGGAACATATGCCCCTGGAAACATAGAGCTGGGAACATGGTTAGGATTTTCCTTCTATGGAGGATGACATCTTGCATTACTTAGTGCTTTATTTACACAAGTGGCAAATTCTTTATTTCTAAGTAGAAAATAATCAATCAATCAAAGCTTTATTTGTATAGTGCATTTCATACCCAGAGGCAACACAATGCGCTTTACAGAGAACAAGGGAGGTGGGCATACAACCCACCTCTACATATTCCAGAGGGAAGCAAAAAAACAGTAATCACCCGGGGGCCAGATAAGTGAGCTGTAAAAATTCTTCCCTGACCCCTCTCAACAAGGCGATCGAGCAAGCTCCAGGAGTATGTTTGTCTACCGGCTAAGAACATTTATAAAGCAATACATTACATTTAATTACATTTCAGAGTAAGAGAGGCTAAAAAAGCATCATAGGAGAGACATGGCAAATACTGGTGTGTGTTTGCTATGGCCCAGACCTAAAGCCGGAAGTGGGTTGGTGTATGTCTGTGTGTACGTGTGTGTGTGAGTTAACTAAATGCTACGACATCCACAGCAGACACCGGGGTATCTAAGCTGTAATAATGCTGAAAGGCTTGAGATGAATGACTGGTGAGACTTTTCCTGTTGTGTGATATCCTCTCACAGCAGGGGCTCCAAGCCTCCTGGGGAAGTGGATATTGGCAAAGCACAAACAATAGCTTGACGTGTCTCTAGGTACTGTATCTCTCTGTCTGCAACCTGGAACTCCCTGTACCGTGGAAATTAAAAGAGAGCTGGAGTGTGAAATGTTGTTTTTGACAACAAATTAAACACATCCCTGGTTTACACAGGTTCCAGTAATGGGAATGAGGTGACAATATGCTCGAGCTGACAGGGTCATCTCCCAAGCTTGTCTTTTATTTACTTACTGTAGGTCAACCCAGAGGAGTTCTGGAGTCTCTGACCAGATGCTCAGTCTTCACAGGTATGTGACAACTGTGGCTGGTTGATCAGTTTCTCAAAAAAAAAAAAAACATGGCGACTTTCACAGTTGTTTATTTCACTTCATACAGCTTGACATTACATTACAGTCATTTACCAGACGCTTTTATCCAAAACGACTAACTATAATTGCATTTAAAGTAGGAAAAGCCAATGTACTACTATTTGCCAAAACCCAAAAGACCATCTCCCTTCTAAAACAAGTGACTAAAAGCAAAATATAGTGCTGAAGGCAAAGTGCGAGCATAGCAATCTAAAATACAATAGGTGCTTAAGAGGGCTGATCGTTGTACCACCACTGCGGGGCAGCTTGAGACACACAACACGTGCAATGTGTGGCAATGGGCCACGACACATAACTCAAGCGGTTGCCGATTAAATTTGTCCTCTGCCTTTAACCCATTTGTGCTGTCCTCCTCCAGGGGCAGCCAGGGGCGGTGGGTAGTGTTGATAATTATTTTCTTAATATACTTGGATTAAGAATAAGAGCACGCGAGTGGTCGATTCAGTCTGGGTAAAACAAAGACGAGAGCTTTTATTCTTCAATACGTTTGCAAGCGGTCTCTCACAACAGGAAATGGATTCCAGCAGAGAGCCCCGTCCAATAGAGGCGGAGCCCTTTTAAAGGGACAGTGTCGTGACATGATGTTTGACCAGCTGCTCTGGCAGACACATATGGCAATGAGAACTTAGTTAAGGTGTGATTCCCACAAACATTGTAAAATAATTAAACAGAGGAAACAGGAACATCAATAGAATAAGATAAACAGAAACCTATCTTGGCGTGAACACATGGTGATGAGTTGAAATTCTTTAACAATTCCCCAATCTTGTGGGTAAAACATCCACAACAATAATAAATGAAAGAATCAACCATGTGGAATCAAATTATAAAATATCATCATAAGCAAGGTAAAAAGATAACATGATACTAATCTAATACAGATTTCATATATTCATGAGTGGAAAAAAAAACCTCTTTCTTTTGAGAGGAAAAAAAACTTAACTTCAAGTTTCAAAACAATTCAAAATCCTTATTTCCAATGGCACAGACTTGACTAAGTTCTTGAGTTGAATGAAGGTCTAATTCAACTTCTCCTTTGAACATTAATGCAGTAATGGGTATCTCTGTAACAGTATTCAAACACTTTCCAATACACTTAAGAACAATGCCAATAATAATAATAATCAAAATAATAATCATAAAAATGATACCTAGAGATCTGAGAATATTTCCAGAACTTGAAAAAGCATTATCGAAAATTCCCCAAGCATTAAACCCATGGACAGTCTTTAAAGTCTGAATACCTTTCATGTTTGATTCATGGAACTCTGTTAATGTGGCATTTGGATCTGAGATGAATGAACAACATTCTGACCCTACAATCGCGCATGTTCCTCCTTTACTAGCAAGAATTATATCTAAGGCAAACCTATTCTGTAGCACAACTTTCTTCATTTCATTCACCTCCTTAGCTAAGGCTGAAATTACTCTGTCCGATGCATTCAAGTGATCCGCCAAGACAGCGGAGAGAGTCATGAGTTCAGTTTGGGTGTTATACATGCCATAGTTAGGGAAAAATACACCAAAAATAAACTGAAAGGGCGATATAGCACGACGATGTCTATAATTGGATTGATGATGAATTACCTGCATTTCAGCGTGATCCACCTTCCTAATCATGGGGATTAAATGAGCAAGATAGCATCTTCCTACACTGTTGCTATTTAGGTTTGAATAAGCTGTATCGCCACAGACTAGAAATACCCCTTTTTGAAGGCCTATCGCTGAACCTGGATACAAGAATTCGTAGATAGGAGCAACGCAGGAGCTAGTGCCTAGATCATTAATTTGTGTCCTAACTTTTGTGTTGTATCTGAAAAGATCAATACAGGCTGTAACCTGTTGAAGAGGTACTACTTTGAATTGGTCGACTTGATTTTGATGTTCCATTTCTTGAGGATGCAATTTTGTTTGTGCTTTAATGATACAATCGATAATTTGACATTTTAATCCAGAAATGGTAATTGAATTTCGCCAATTAACTGTAGTAGATACAGCTGTGCAAGCTAACCTAGTACTCGGTGCATGATTGTCTATTTGGACTAATATAACTTGAATTTTGTGAACCAATCCCTGTCCAGCTATTTCAGAAAAGTGTGTAACCTTGAACAGAATAAGGCGGGAGAAATTAGAAGGTCTATGATTCTCATTAAGCTCTAGTGTCAATTTGCTTAGAATAACCTCTTCAATCCCTGTATAGGAGTTACCTAGTCTATCTAATCCTACATGAAAATGACAAGCAGAGGATTGTCCAGGAGCAGAGAAAACATGAGTAGCTAAACCCTGCCAGTCATAGTGTGACCATTCTGCTTGGGTTAAAGGAATTGGATAGAATATGGGCGCAGCAGTACTAAGAGGTACATTTTGACAAATCCAACAGTTAGCGTAGTTCATTCTATGTGCAAAGTCTCTGACTACACTAATAGCTTCATTAGGATGCTTCTTTTCCTGTCCAATTGACTTAGCTGATTTGGTTAGGTGCATAGAGCAGTTAAACACAGTACCTCGAGGATAATCTGGAACAGATCTACAAATGTCAACTCCATAATTCTTTGTTCTTGATACTCGCATAACATCTTTAGCTAAAACACACCAATAAGGAGAGTCTTTCTCTACATTAACTTCAGTCACAGTTACAATAGTAGAACCTGGGAATCGTTTGTTACTTTCAAATCTCACATAAGCAGTATGCAGCATCTTCCATCCATCTTCGTCTACCGTATAGACCCAACAGTCAAGTGGAGTGCAACGCTCAACGGGACAAACGAATACTGGAGTGTGTTCTTGTCTTTTCCTTCGTTCAATGGTTTCAGTTTCAGGAGAGAACTGGTCCGAGTTCTCTTTCAAGGGGGGTGCGAGTAGGTGTGTGAGGGGGAGTGTGGTTGGATTATGATTGGGCGTTGCTGGGGCAGGGGTCAAAGTTGTCATCATGACAGCAATGAGGAAAAGATAGGGTGTGTTATCCTTGGTCTGATTCCTCAGATGAGGAGACCAGAGAGTGAGCTTTCGCCCTGGTGGTGACACCGGGTAATGCATCTTGGTTGTTGGAATCTTTTGGCCGGCTGGCCTCCTCTTGGTTTGGAACCAGCCTGCAGTGGGTGGCGTGTACCCAAGACGTCCTCTCAGCTACTTTGATGGCCGTCTGGGTTGTCAGCAAGATCTGGTACGGGCCCAGCCAACGAGCACTATTCCACGCCTTCCGTTTCAGGTCCCGGATCACCACCCATTGGCCTGGCTGGAGGTGATGCAAGAAACCCTCTCTGGCATCCGGGATGGTCGCCTTCACTCTGTTGAAGAGATCTTTTAGTATGTTGTTGAGTGCCAGACAATACTGTACCATGTCCTGTTCACAGGACATCAGAGTCAGCTTGTTCTGGGGAAAAGGTTTGTTAAACATTCTCATAGGTCTACCAGAAATGATTTCATAGGGGGAGAGCCCCGTAGTTTGGTGGGGACGGCCCCTCATGAACATCAAAGCTAAAGGTAAAATTTTCATCCATGACAGATTTGTCTCTGCCATCAGTTTGGTGAGCTTAACCTTCAATGTCTGGTTAGCTCTTTCTACAATCCCGGCTGATGCAGCATGGTAACTGCAGTGCGTTCGGAGGTCAATTTGCAAACTCTTACAAATCTCATTAATCACATTATTCACAAAATGGCTTCCTCTATCAGAGGAAAGTTTCAAAGGCAATCCCCATCTGGGGATTATCTCTCGGAGGAGACTCCTGGCCACAGCGATTGCTGAGGCATGCCTGCAAGGGAAAACTTCAGTCCACTTAGAAAAAACATCAGTTAAGACAAGGCAATATTTATACCCTTCGCATGGTGTAAGTTCAATAAAATCCATCATCACATGTTCCCACGGAGACTCTGGTCTCGGGTGAGCTGACATTTTCATTTTGATACCTTTCCCAATGTTGTTTTGCATACAGATGATGCATTTGGCACAACTCTGCTCTGCAAACACAGTGAACCCTGGCGCATACCAATACCTTTGCACATCATCCACAACTCCTAATTTTGAAATATGATCAGGACCATGCGCTAGTTTGAACGCATACTGGAAACAAGAACGAGGTAAGACTGGTTTGTTATTAGGTCCTAGCCATAACCTGCTTTCATCATTGAATGTGCATTTGGTTTTCCACTTCTTCTTCTCATCAGGAGGAGCATTCCTGTAGGTCGGCAATGTCGTTCAGAGACATGGGAGGAGAGACCTGTGAATCCACAGATGAGAGAGAGAGCATAGACAACACAGGAGCGCAAGAGGAGAGTGCCGCCGCTTTAGCAGCTGAGTCAGCAGCCGTATTACCTATGGACACAGGATCCGAGGTTCTAGCATGAGCTTTACATTTGCATACTGCTAAACTGGATGGCAACAACATTGCTTGCAATAAATGGTTAATCAAAGTATTATGAGCAATGGGTTTACCACTTGAGGTAAGGAACCCACGATTCCTCCATAGCATCGCAAAATCATGGACTGTGCTAAACGCATATGCACTGTCAGTGTGGATAGTAGCAGACTTACCCTTGGCTAAAATACATGCCCTGGTGAGCGCAAATAATTCAGCAGCCTGTGCAGAGAGATGGTTAGGAAGTCTGGCTGATTCCAGCACTGTAACAGCAGTAGTAACCGCATAGGCAACAACAGGCTCACCAGCTTGTGATCGCTGGGCAGAACCATCCACAAAGAGTTCAAAATCAGGGTTAGACAAAGGAACATCAGTGAGGTCAGGGCGTGGCTTACTGACTAAGTCAATAACAGCCACACAATCATGTGGATCTCCGTCATCTGGTGTTGGCAACAGTGTCGCTGGATTCAGGACAGTACATCTCTGGAGAGTAACATTAGACATGGTTAGTAACACATTCTGATAGTGTAACAGTCTCGCTGGATGCAGGTGTGAGGTCTTTGCCTGTAAAAGTAAAGCAGAGACAGCATGTGGAACATTCACGATCAGTGGTCGCATGGCTACCACGTCGACACATCCCAATACTGCTTCAGTGGCCGCCGCCACTGATCTAAGACATGGGATTAACCCTCTAACTACACTATCAAGCCTTTTAGAGTAGTATGCTACCGGTCTGTACCGGTCCCCATGCTTTTGGGTTAAAACGGCGGACATATAACCGTCCTTTTCATTTGTGAAAAGGTGGAAAGGCTTTTCATAGTCAGGGAGACCTAAACAAGGGGCTGTAGACAGCCTCTGTTTAAGGGCCGTTAGAGTCAGTCGTGCTTCGTCAGTCCAGGTGATTTGGTCAGAGGGAGAAAGGTTGCGTCCGTGGGCCAGATCGGACAAGGGTTGTGTGAGCTCAGCGAAATCCGGGACCCAGGCCCGGCAATAGTTTGCAGTTCCTAACAGAGACATCATTTGTTTTTTGGTTGTAGGCATGGGCAGAGCAAGGATAGCCTCCACACGGCTGCTACCTAAAGATTTTCCATTTTTAGAAATAACGTGACCTAGGTATGTAACCTGTTCACGCACCAGCTGGATTTTGTGTTTGGAAACCTTATGGCCATTCTCTGCTAAATAAAACAACAATGCGTTTGTGTCTTTGACACATGACTCCTTGTCTGAGCTAGCAACAAGCAAATCATCCATATACTGGACAATGATGCTATTCTGTGGTGGAATAAATCCTTCTAAGCTGCGCGCGAGCTCTGCATTGTAGATAGAAGGACTATCAACAAATCCTTGAGGCATAACATTCCACACATATGTTTTGTTCTTGAACTGGAAAGCAAACCAATGTCTGCTATCAGGGTGTACAGGTACAGAAAAAAATGCATTACTGAGATCAATAACACTAAAGAAAGTAGCTGATGAAGGAATGGAGGCAAGGAGGGTTACAGGATTAGGACAAAGAGGAGTCCTAGCAATGACAGCTTCATTAACACAACGCAAATCTTGAACAAAACGCCATTCTCCTGAGGCTTTGCGCACAGGGAGGATTGGAGAATTGACAGGAGAGCTGTCAACCTCAGAAATGGCTCCACGCTCTAACAAAGATGCATGTACCTCTGCAATACCTTCTATAGCCTCTAGAGGGAGCGGGTACTGAGCGCGCTTTGGTCGGAATGAACCTTTAGGGGTAACCACAACAGGATTCACGTTTCGAATTTTCCCTATATCAAATTTGTCCTTTGCCCATAATGAATTTGGAAGTCCTTGTAACACAGATAAATCTTCAGATAAGTCATCAGATTGTGTCTGGAAGAAACATGATCCTTGGATTCCCCTAGTGACTGGAATAGCCCAGGTGTAAGGAAATGCTCTTACCCCCGTCTTGGCGGAATACCTCATTTGATGAGGATTTCCGACCCAGTCCGTTATTGTCATTATGTCCATCAGCCACGCATCAGCATCCCTCCTATTAACAAACTCAGAAACAGCAAGAGACACATGAGGCACAGAATGACCATCATACAGCTGTTTCTGTGTACCGTTAAGGTCGACAGAAAGAACTGCATGATCCGGTCCAACATACAACACATTACACATCAATGTCTCATCCACTTGAGGCAACATCCAAGTGTCCTCAAACCCATGGTCTTGGCTTAAAAAAGATGTTGATGCGGTACAGAGCAAGTTATCATGAGGGCTGAGCGGAGCATCGTAGCTATAACATGTCCGTACTTTTGAAAACAACTTTTCCAAATGTTGTGATGTATGAGTGTTACAATCAACATACCAATTATAAGACCAATCGGTAGGCGCGTCGGTGTACATGGTTGTCACCTCCGGAGGTGTCATTGTTGATGATCTGAGTATGGTGACACCTTCTGAGGAGCAGGTCATCTGGAAACCTAGCTTACATAAGAAGTCTCGCCCACAAAGATTCACTGGACAACATTCACTCAAAATGAACTGGTGTGTTAGCTGACAATCATCTACTTCCACTTTCAATGGAACAGTCACTCTTTCATTCTTCACAATGCCTGCAGCACCAACAGTTTTAGCCAGCTCCTCAGTCACTTGAGGACGCTGTGTCATGCTAGCAGTACTAATTACAGAAGAATGAGCACCTGTGTCAGCCAAAAAAAACAAACTTTCCCCATTAACAGTCATAGTTACAGTAGGATTATCAGATGGTTTGGTATGCAGATTAAGGTATTGATGAATATGAATGATTCTCTCCTCATCACGTACACACTCACTTTCCCTAGCTTTCCCTACCTGTCCTACACCTAGTCAGAAACCACTTCCCTGCGGAGAACTGACAGAGACTCCAGGAGGGGGTGCAGATCCCCATTGGTTAGGAGAAGACCTTTGTACCCTAGCGTATTGTCTACATTCCCTCCAGAAATGCCCTTTTCTCCCACAGTGATTACAGCGCTCATTTGATTTGTTAAACCTGCTGGTTGGTTGTGAATTACCCTGATTCCCTCTATTCTCCCTTGATTGTTGACGCTGTCCATCTCTCTGCTGTGGCTCTGTGCGAGCATTGGAGTTGAAGTACCTAACCTGTGCAGCCTGCAGCTTCACGTCAGAGTCCTTCTTTTCAGCAGCCTCCCTTTGCTCCTTTAGCAGAGTGAAACGTTCGGCAAATCTGAACACACCCACGACCTGTACTAGCGGTTGTGTTTCCCAGTTTACACACGAAGTCCTGACTTGGTCACTAAGGGCAGGGAGAACATTGTTCATTAATTGTTGTTTCAAAACAGTATTGTAGTCATTGGCATGCTTATTCATGCCCGAGTGAAGAGAAAAAGTTTTCTCCAGGCGTTCATAAAAATCATCGAAAGATTCATTCAGCTTCTGTTTACAGGAGGAGATCAGGTCCCAGTTAGTTTGTGGAGGGAACCGGAGCCTGATTCTCTGCAGCAGCTGTAACACCTGAGGTGCAAATAAAGGATCATCAAAAGTCAATTTATCATCAAAATTTCCCCTTATATCAGCCCATTTGAGACGTAGCGCAAGCCTCATCACAGCCTCAAGTTCCTCAGAGTGCGGTCTGTACATCTGAACAGCTGCATTCACATCTCTCTCAAAGCTGTCAATGTCCTTAGCAGGATCAGGTAATGAGGAAGCCAGCTCCCGCAGCTCATCACAACGGAAAGGTCTGTAGACATCAGAAAAAGGGCTCCATATGGCGTGACCTGGATGGCCCAGAGGTGGTTGAGGTACAGGATTAATGCATCTAATCATTGGCAATAGCATCTTGCCTAATGCAGAAGAGAGTTGTTGTTCCTGAACCTGACCAGTAGACCTAAGACTATAGTGCTGATGGCCCTCGACTGTTTCAAGAGCAGGGGGAGAAATAGTATCAGGGGGAGTCAATAAAGGAGGTGAGACTTTGGCTGAGGTGTCATCAGGAGTCATAGAGCCAGTCAATGAAGGGGATGAGTCAGTAGAAAGGGAAGTTTCAGGGAAGGAAATAGCCAATTTAGACTGACTGTGAACATCACCAAAAGAAGACCCTGCCGGAGTACTGTTATGGGAATAATAACCTGGAGGGGGTGACATCTGAAGCAACCAAGGAGCTTGAGGGTGGGCTCCAAAAGGAGTTCCAGTAGAGGGAGAGGGGAGATGTGAAACCTGAGAGGGGACAGATGACGGACCAGCAATAGGGGTCGTAAACCGTGACAATGCAGGACCAGGGGGGGGGGGTTGAACCATGGAGGTTGGCGGAAGTGTCGGGACTGGAAGAGGGGGGGGCAGCACAAGAGGGGGGGGCAGCACCTGGGCTAGAGGAGGGATGATGCCCTGCTGAGCCTGAGGGTTTGGAACAGGGATGGCCGCATTTGGATCAGGATATAAACGACACGGTTCTAAAAGGTCGTCGTTGTCTGAAGGAGAAATTAATTTCTTAACATAAACAGCTTTAGCAGTGACAGAGTTCTTCCTAGCCTCCCTTTTGTTGCGGGCAGTTTCAGCTCTATCAATTGAGTCATTTGCAGCTGTTTCCCAAGCAAGAAAGTGAGACCAGTTAATGGCATTCTCTGATTTCCTACCTAGCTTAGTTAATTGAAACTCCTTAAGCTGTCTCTTAACTGTCCCTAGCAATTTAACAGACAGTGTACCAGACACAGGAGGAAAATCACTATTTTTAGCCCATAAAGAAATTTGCTCACACACACTCGGATCATACTTTAATGCCACTATCTTGGCAGCCCCCATTAAAGGTTCCCTTTTTGGTGCACTAGCAGTACTTCCCATTTTACAAATACAAACAAATATCAAAATTACAGTAAAAAAACAAGAACTGCTGTGTTGAGAGGGTTTTTTTTTTTTCTCCTGTTACTTTTTTTTTTTTTTTTCCCAAAATGGCAGACTTCAGAAACCAAAATGGTGGATCCTCAATGTTTGAGGAAAAACAGGACCTCTCTCTTTTTTTTTTTTTTCACAAGCAGCAAAACAGGAAGTCAAACCACGTGCGCACAAAGTTAGCTAAGCACGTGGGCTAACCAACATGTGGAACCAACCACGTGGACGAATCAGCTAGCACAGAGAAGCTAATCAGTGAACCAATAGCACAAAAACCAAAGCTAACAGAAATACAAGATACGTAGCTTGGAGCAGAATTAAAAGAACAAAGGATGAGCACAAGAGTGCCGTAGAAATCCCAAAATAACCCCTAACACTAAACACAAAACAAAGCCAGCAGAACACCAAACACAGAAATGCACCCAAACCGTAGCTAACATGTACAGAAGGACAACACCAAACAAAGACCCAGAAAAACAGGATCAGAAACCCAAGACAAGACAAACACAATGAAACAAAACAAGGCCTACTCGACTCACTTAACAAAAGCAAATCACCCGGGGTTTAAAAGTTCTCGAAGTGTAACAGCCACCTCCGTGTAAGGCTTTTCGAGAGTAATAACGCTGTGTAGTACTCCACTATTCAGTACTGGGAACGCTGTAAAATGCGTCGCAAACAAAAACCTAACCCTGGTTAGATATATAGGGCAGGGAGAACATTAGGTATTTTAAGCGGGCACGCGGTCAACAACCGGCTTCAAGAACAGAAATGCATGTACAGAAATGCATGTACAACAACCGGTGCGAATAAAACTATGGTCAATGTCTCCAGCTGAAAAACACAATCGTACCACTATAATTTAGATTCACAACGTACCAGACCTTTCAGCGAGCTGCAGAGGAGAAGGGCATCGAGAAAACAGCCAGCAAGTTACGCCAGTCGCTCGACGTTTGAGTCCCCAAGTTAAAAACTCGTCGCGGATCCACGCATCGCCTCCGGAGCACGCGAAAAAGACTCGTAGTTGTCCCAGAAACCGCAATTCGGTTTTACAGACCCGTCGCCAGATTGTTGATAATTATTTTCTTAATATACTTGGATTAAGAATAAGAGCACGCGAGTGGTCGATTCAGTCTGGGTAAAACAAAGACGAGAGCTTTTATTCTTCAATACGTTTGCAAGCGGTCTCTCACAACAGGAAATGGATTCCAGCAGAGAGCCCCGTCCAATAGAGGCGGAGCCCTTTTAAAGGGACAGTGTCGTGACATGATGTTTGACCAGCTGCTCTGGCAGACACATATGGCAATGAGAACTTAGTTAAGGTGTGATTCCCACAAACATTGTAAAATAATTAAACAGAGGAAACAGGAACATCAATAGAATAAGATAAACAGAAACCTATCTTGGCGTGAACACATGGTGATGAGTTGAAATTCTTTAACAGTAGCCTCATCAGTGGCGCCCGGGGACCAAGTCCAAGTGCTCAGTCCAGGTGCTGGTCAGAGACAGGACTGAAGAGCATCTGTTTTTCTGCATGCTTTTCATATTGGGGGGAACTCAAGTGAGCATGGGGAGAACATGTAAACTCGGAAAGGCCCAGGAGATAGCCCATGTGGGAAACAAACTCAGGATCTTCTTGTCATGAGGCGATGGTGTAACGCACCCAGCCACCAGTGGCGTTTTTAGCTCAATGCCAACCTGGGCGAACCCCCCCACATGGCGCCCCCCCCATCACCCACCCATCCCCAACGGGCCTTTTGGTATGCCATTTTGACAAACATTTATGATATAGTCATGCCATATAGCATTTTAACAGGAAGAAGTAAGTTGTTCAGTTGTTCTGAAATTTTACATTTTTTTTTCAGGTGAGCCCTGGCCAAAAGAGCAGCACACACAGCTGCATACAGATGAAATAACAATACATTGAAATAGAGCGACAGACATGGGTTAATAGTGCAGAAAATGTGTTTATTAAACAATTGCAAATGTACACATCGTATAAACATATTCACACATGAGTATGCAGTTTAGGTGTTCTTGACTGGTGTCGTGTGAAGTCAGCAAAGCACTTGCATGTTTCCAGTCTGTCAGTCCTGACTTTGTTAAATGGATGTCCTTCTATGAGAAGTCCTTCTATGAGAGTCTTTTTGAAATACTGGTGGTGGCAACTTCTTCCTTTTGCATTTCTCGGGAAAACAAAGTTAGGTGTTAAACAGTACTTATTTCACCGAACATACAACAGCCATCCCTTCACGCTGTAAACCTCAGCGAAATTCGGATTCGGATGAATTTCGCAGAGGTTTACAGCGTGAAGGGATGGCTGTTGTATGTTTATGTGCTCAGATACTTTGATTTGGGTTAGACAGCCATACAGACAGGTCAGCTGGACATTAGACTATGTGCCATCGTCTTTTGTATGCTACAGTATAACCTTCTGTAATAAAACAGCTTTTGATTGTCGCTCAAATCCTGTGTTGGAGAGATTCATTTGGAACACACCTGGAAAAGGGACACTGGACTGTGTGGTATTGTGAGAGATTGGGGGTCAGGGTTATTGGGTTAAAGGGTTCGTCTTTTATTGAAATCAAAACACAACGCAGAGCTGAATAAGGACAATAATAAAAGACAACAAAAGTCAACAATTTGTGCCGTGATAGCCCGGATCGGACATCAAACCCTAACATGTCCAAGACTGGTCGTCAGCCAAAGCAGACAGCTACAGCCACGGGAGACGCCTGGCAGTGCAGCTGTGACCTGAACGACCCCGGACAGACAATCAGACCTAACTGGGTGAGTGGGTTCGATATCCCAATCATAAAAACGAATCAGTAAATCTCAGTATACCACACATAGTCTCTCAACACGTAAAACGAACCAGTGCTGGATGTGAATGTATGTAGCTACATGTCTAATGTTCGTAATGCCAAGGTATCTGCAAAGGTGCTTGCATTGTTTTGTCTTGGGAAGCATTCCCCTATATCCAAGGAGTTGTGCACAATGGTAGCCGTCCACATGAAAGAGGGTGGATGACGTGTTTATCCTTCCTTAAAGAAGATCCACAGGGTTTCCGCCCTGGGGTCCGTCCTCATGAGAGAGTGGATGATGATGTGTAGCCTTTTAGGAACCTTTCCTTAAGGAAGACTCGCCGGGTTCCGTCCACATGAAAGAGGGTGGATGACGTGTTTATCCTTCCTTAAAGAAGACCTGTGGCATTTCCATCCTGGGGTCCGTCCAAGTGAAATAGGGTGGATGATGATGTGTAGCCTTTAACATTTCCTTAAAGAAGACCCGCAGGGGTTCCGTCCACGTCCACACTCCAGACTAAGGGTGCGTTCATTTGTGGTCGGAGGTGGCAAGTCGCAAGTGGCAAAATACCTACCTCCGACCTGTGTGCATTCGAGCTATAGCGAATGATACGATGATGATATGATATGATACTGACGTCAGCCGGCAACTGGGGGCTGAGAAACATATCCGAATTTGCGATGAGGAAGTGCGAGTTCATGCTGCGTTTTATTTAATAATTCTTAGTAGCAAGTCGCAATTTGCCACCTCCCAGTTATAAACGAACGCCCCATAACAACATTGCAGCTTCAGGCCTAGCACCCCAAAATCAGGGACAGTCGTGACAGCTGTTGTTCGAGCAGGGCGATGAGCTAAAGATCCATACGGTTTAGGTGTGAGGGCTTACTCGAGGGTGAAGAAAGCAAACTTGGGGAATTACACGGTAATATTCCAATTTGCTCCCACTGTTTGGATGACTGTCGCGCTGCTAAAGGGCTAGAGAGAATGGGTGCTAGGACCGTAGGCAGTTTAGAACGAACCTTCCCAAAGGTCAAGTCTGGAGTCCACAGTGGTTCTTCTATAAAGAGAATAACCTCTATATATGATCTGAGAGAGAGAGAGAGAGAGAGAGAGAGAAAGAGAAAGAGAAAGAGAAAGAGAGAGAGAGAGAGAGAGAGAGAGAGAGAGAGAGAGAGGAGAGACATGCTCTCACAATCAGAGAGTGGAATGCATAATGCTGTCGCAGTTTTCTTGTGTTTTTCTGTGCTAACAGGTGTAGTTGGAGAGAAGGACTTCCGGGTTGACTTGGGACACGGTGGCCACGTGTGCTGGAGTTCAACAGGGAAGACTAAACTACTCCGGGTGGAGAGGTCGACGACCAAGACGGGACACTTGAACCTTCACCCCACATACACTAACCTTTTCATCCTCCATTCACAGCTTGCTGGTTAGGGAGAGAAGCTGATGTGAAGTGTGTGGGTCATTTGTCAGACTGTGAATAAAACTCCAGGTTGCACTTGAGATATACTCATTAAAACTGAGACAGGGGTATTGTTAATACTCTGGGTCGGGGACCCTTGAATCTGGAGTAATTTTCCCATTCACAGCAGAAATTCACACAGCAATACATGAAGTGATGTGATAAGATAAATATTTTTGCTTTGCTTTAGAATTGTAATCATGCTAGAGGAAGGTATGATTATGTTATGGTTTAGACAGTAACCTGTTTTAGCGTAGGCATGTTTCCATGTTTGTTTCAACATTTCTCTTGATCATTATGATTTTGCGTGTTCAGGTATAATCTAGGGGGAATTGATGAAAATGACAGTTTTTTTTGTTTTTTTGGGGGGAGGGGTAGTTTATTTTTCATGTTATGCTTCTGATCGGCAAAACATCATTCAGTTGCAAGAAACGTGGGTAATTCCAAGTCAAGTTGTGTTGGCCCAGTTCCCCCTAGCCTGTGTGAATTCAGGCATTGGTGTCCCACCTCAGCGGTCTGAGGAAGACACAATGCTCACCAGAGCCAATCAGAGCTTCTGCTGGCGCCCCAGTCCATACAGCAGTCCACAGCACATTCTCCAAAAGGCAATTCAGGTATCGATCGCTTCATCATATCAACTGGCTTGATCTAATCTCTAACCTAAAGTGATTCTTCTAGCCTAGTCATCCACATACTGTAGAATGAACGTGTTTGTTTTGTTCAAACTGTGTGACATGAGGAAGGTATCTGTTCACTGGCTGTTAGATGTCCCTGGGGTCAGGTCAGTGGTTTGTACAGCAGAAACCACATATTACAGTCCATGCTTAAAACTGTACAGGAAAACCTGCTGTACCGTCATCTGTACAAGAGGCGTTCAAGAGGAAGAGGAAGTCATAGCCTGGTATTTCAACAGGGCTCATCTTTGGGGTGACTATAAACAATGTGATGCTTTTAGCCTCCTTTTATACTAGGGTTGAGCTGATAATGCCACTGTTGTCTTATCGCCGTCTGAACTAATAGTCCCAGAGGCATTAGACGATGGGGACAGTCAGTGGGGGGATGTTCAATGGGAATTCAATGAGACACTACATTTACGGAGGTTAGAGGGTAAATGTAGTTTTAACTGGATTTTGGGCTCAATATCATATTTCACCAGAAATCATTCTTTACTTTTTCCCCGGAAAAGCAGGTTGTTATGCTGCTGTGTTCTGTTGGCGTGGTAGCCTGGGGCCAGAGAGACAGGTATACATTCAGGAGAGGAATGCAATCACTCTAAATAAATCAAATTTTTCCTTCTTGCTTGTCAACCTTAAGTTAAGAAAACCCTTATTGTCCATTACATTTATAAACATATAAATATGGCAACACGGTATAAAACCAGACAATGAGAAACAACTAAAATGCATAAAGGACATCATTTGAAGCCCTCATCGCATATCATTTTATATAGAAGTCATTATTAAAGCCATGGTAGCGTTCTTTTTTTCTCTTTACAGCCTTATCATGTTGGAAACCATAGTCACTGACATGGCCAAGGTTGTTGTGTAACTTCTGTCACAAATACTGTAACAGGTATGTGCTTGAGCTGCATGGGTTCATTTCCCAACAAACCAAGCCACACTTGTCTGTCGACCTCTCCGACCTGCATCGGTGAGGATGTCTTGCTTTTTAAATGTCAGATAACTCTGTTAACTCTCTCGCTGTGTTTCGCTGAGCATCTGCAGCTCCTTGTGTGGAATGTAACAGGACGGATGCAGAGGGAGGGAGGGAGGGGGGGGAGGAGCTGCTTGAGATTTCCTCCAGCCAGGCCAGTCAGGTGGTTCATCAGGGGTCTGTAGTCAGACAATTAGACCCCAACACAGTCTCACACACAGTCACACTCACTCACACGCTCGCACACGCACGCACGCACGCACGCACGCACACACACACACACACACACACACACACACCACAGCTATAGCAAACAAACATGGTGGCGATGCTAACTTTTTCAGCCTACACAATAACAACGCTCTATGTCTGTATATAATCTTATTTTCCTTATTTTTCTGAAAGCAAATACATATTTTTGGTAATTCTGTGCATGTGCTGGCAGTTTGGCATTTCTAATACACTGTCTGTCAAATGATAAGACCACCTCAGGTAGCCTATTTAAGAAGTTTGGGAGCGTGGAAAGCAAGCCATAAATATTCCATCATGCACAAGCAGGAGTACAACCTCAGTGTCAAATGAGCTGCAAGCAGTTTACATAATGCAGTTACATCGTAGACAACACTTCCTGGGACAGGAAACGCAGGTAGAAATTCTGTTTGTGTCTCGGTGACTAGCCGGACTGGAGGGCAGTGAAAACCCACATTCACATCTCAGTTAAACAAACACTCATAAACCCTCCTGGGCAGACTTGGGCAGAAAAAACCCACATTCCCATACAATGATTTGCACTAATTCTAAATCAGAAAAAAACATCTCAGTTAAACAAACACTCATAGCCCCTCCAGAGCAGACCTATACATAAGCCTAACAATAACCCCTGGTTAGGATAATTCAGGGCGATGTATGTTTTTCTGCCAAGAATAGGAGCAATTTGAGCGCCTGATCTACACAGTGACGCCAGGGGGAAAATTCCTCCGCGTATCACAAAGAAATTCAAATAAAAAACAGTCAGCTGTGTCTGAACAGTGACCTCGATGCAACTTCCCTACTGACACATAACTGTGTGAGTGACACTTTGGGTTCACCAAGACAGATAGAGTAGGAGTAGGTGTATGATAAACAACTGGAACTGACATTCCAAAAACAAGATGGTGTCAGAATGCAGGAGGCCACCTCCAAAAAGGGAAGGGAGAGAATATTTAAATCCTAATTAAATTCCGACCTCTCTTTTTGGGAAATCTAGAATGACCTACAGATGAATGTTTTCCTTTCAACTGCCACAGAGTGAGCCCTTAGTCACTCACCTGAAGCTCATTCAGTTAGTAGGTTATAAAAGTAATGTTTTGCTGTCTGTGCCAGCAAGCTCAGTGTCTGGTTCCCTCCCCTCCTCCACACGCTGTTTTCAACAGCGTCTACGACAGACAGAGACATGCTGTCAGCCTCGCTCCCCTGCCTCCGCTCTCTACCGTCGCCTCTGTGAAGCGTCAACGCTTGGCTCTCCCATAATGGAGCTGTCAGCGCTATATAAGGTGGAACGTAATCCTCGACGCGGATACTCCACAGACTCCACAACTCCTGCTGTCCTGCTTCAGGCACTTTGCAAGTAGGATTCAGACAAGAAATATGCTACAATAAGAAATTGAAACTGGTACATTTTATGGTTAAAAGTAATTGTTTTTTATTGTTAACAAAAGGTTGTTCTGAAAGTTAAAAGTTCTGATGGGGGGTGGCTGTAGCTCAGTTGGTAGAGTGGGTTGGGTCAGTGTGATCACAGGGTCAGTGGTTCGAATCCCAGCTCCGACTGTCCACATGTCGAAGTGTCCTTGAGCAAGACACCTAACCCCAAAATTGCTCCCAATGAGCAGGTTGGCACCTTACATGGCAGCTACCGCCATTGGTGTGTGAATGTGTGTGTGAATGGGTGAATGAGAGGCCATTGTAAAGTGCTTTGAGTGCCGCTAATGTGGAAAAGCGCTATATAAGTGCACTCCATTTACCAATTTACCATGATATTCTCCTTGAAGCGAGGATGACATTTTACAAAGTATAATTCATATTTTGAGTAGATACCATTCTTCTCAAAAAAGCAGTCACTCAAACTGTCATTGCCAATTGTCATGAAAAATTCATGAGAGCCACTGGAAAGTAGTGTGTAAAAAATATAGTTCAAAGCTCTTACCTATGAGGAGCATGATCACAGACAGTCCGCTCTGAACCTGAACCAAACAACCATTTAACTCTGGGATTTTGCCATATAAAGCAAAAGTGTCTTGTTAACCTTGAATAGAAAACACATTACATGCTAATGGGACAAAATCAAAAATGTCTACAAAAATAATTTATTGTTCAACATTCATGGCATCTTTAAAGATTTACTCTCCTCTCTAATCATCAGCTACAGTATAAACTGCCGTGTTATCTCTGAAATAAAGTCTCCAGGTGCTTCCATCTATCAGGTCTCACGGGCCAATGAGACAGCTTCCATCTACTGTGTAAGGGCTCAGGAGCCAATGAGACAGCAGTTTTACATGTTTTACGAGTTTTACGAGTCAAAAGGGTCAAGTCCATCTCTACGCAGCTGAGCATCTCTGTTAGGTGTTAACAAGGCTTCATGATGGTGGGGGTTTACCACTCAATTAAGTGAAATAGCTTGAGTGCCCTCACTGTAAACTGTTTAACATGGTGAGGGACTGTGGTGGTTTATAGCTCATTTATAGTGTTTGTCTATCGCAGCAAGAATCACAGGACGCCACACTTTGCTTCACTTTTTGCTACAGTAAAGTGGAGGTCAAGTGTTGTAAAAAATAAATAAATCAATAAAATAAAACTAGGTGGCGGGATTACATCTCCTCACTGGCCTGTGAGCGGCTAAAGATTCCCCAGGCAGAGCTGGTTGATGCTGCTAGGGAAAGGGATGTCTGGGGCCCCCTGCTGGAGCTGCTGCCTCCGCGACCCGACCCCGGATAAGCGGATGAAGATGGATGGATGGATAAAATAAAACAGTCATAGTGGACAGACAAAGGAATAATCTTCTATTTTTACTGTACACTACATCTCTGGGTTCTGTCATTCGCTCGCGTAGCTTCTCCCACCATTGTTATGCCGATGACATCCAGCTAGTCATTTCCTCGCTCTGACATGCAAGTGGAGGCATGCATTGCTGTGTGCTTGTCTGGCATCTCAGAGTGGATGGCAACCAACCACATCAAGCTCAACCTGGACAATACTGAGCTGGTTTTCCTCCCGGGGAAGTGCTGCCCGAACCGCAACCATGACCATCAATATGGACGATACCATGGGGACGCCAGCTCGGAATGTGGGTGTGACCCTGGACGACTAACTGTCATTCTCGAACAACATTGCATCGGTTAGAGATTCTTGCTCTACCGCATCAACAGGATTCGTTCTTTCCTCAATGACGAAACGGCACAGGTGCTCATCCAGGCTCTAGTCATCCATCGCCTGGACTACTGCAACTCCCTCCCTGCTGATTCCCCGGCATCGGCCATCAGACCTCTGGAGCTTGTCCAGAAAGCTGCAGCTCGCCTGGTGTTCAACCGCCCCAAGTTCTCCCACAAAACCTCCCTTCTCTGTTCTCCACACTGGCTCCCTGTAGCAGCTCGCATCCAGTTTGTGTAGTTTCTAGACTCACAGTGTGAACAGAGGGATGACAAGCAAAGATACAGTAGCTGGAAGATGTTCAATGACATAAGCCGCTTTAAAACCAGAGAATCGATTACTGTAGGCCTAGGTGATGGCACAAGGGAGTCTGACAAACGTGATGATGGAACCGCGAATCAGGCATGAAGAGCAGAAGAGAAGACAGATGTGAGACTTCTCGTTTTGGTTGTGTTCAATCTTCTGTCTCTATTTTTCCCAACCGCATCCCACTGGGATTCTCTGTAGGCACATATGCTCTTCATCAAGAATTTGGGGGATTAATGAAGGTTAGAGAATAGGCTCTGATCTGTTGGACATTGGGAGAGAGGCCACTTTCTTCGCTTCATTAAGTGCTTACAGTTTATTGACTCTAATTCACTCGTCAGGTACAACGAACAGTAAAATGGTTATTGTCTGTGTTATTTAGGGGAGGTCAATTCAAGGAACTTGTGTTCACTTGTAAGGGGGCCACCACTAAAAAGGCTCATAAATCTCATAGAATGGCTTTCAGGGGCAATTTCTACCACCGTGTCCAGCAGGTCTGTGGATGAGCCCCATAAAGAAGGTTAGGCTTGTTGGTTGTTACAGTAGTTCAGGTTCATGTATTAAAGCCTACGGACATTGACCCACACTGTCTGCCCATCACGCCCTCTCTCTCTCTTATTCTCGCCCTCCTGTCCCCTCCAACAAGGCTTTATAAGAATAATTCCTTAGTGATTTTTCCACAAATGGTCATGTTTTATCCCCATTGTGGGACTTGATGAGAGGAAATTTGCAAATGGGATATTCTATACCACGCTGTTTTTAAGGTGATTATGTGCTAACTGTAGGGCAAATGCACTCTTATTTGAAGGTATTTCCATCCATACTGATAGAAGAGCACTTTTTGAACATCATCAGACACAGTGGTGGTTCTCCTGCAGTTCTGCTTTCTTGTCATCAGTCTTCTGACGGCCATGCATGCTCGAGTCAGGCTGAGATCAGGTAATTGAGTTGGCCAGTCAACATGTTTTTCCCACAATGCAATGTACAAAGGTGCATTAACCTCCTACTTCTACTACTACTACAGTACAATACTATTAATATGTACTACTACTGTACTACTACTACTGCTACAATACTAATATCTACTGTATAGTAGTACTACTACTACTACTACTACTGCTGCTACTACAGTAGCTACTAATATCTACTGTATAGTACTACTACTACTACTACTACTACAGTGCAGTACTACTAAATGATTCAATCCAACATGGATGAAGATTCCCTACTAATAAAAGCTGACAGTGATACTTTTTCCATCTCACGGTCACTTCAATCATCCAAATTGCTGGAGTAGGCTACACTGCCAAAACAATCAAAATGGCTGACTGCCAAGCAACTGCAAATACTTAAGAGTTCACTGTATATTAACAAATCAATGATTCATTTACAGCATTTCTCATAATTTTCAACCTGACTGATGCACACAAAGAGAATGTGAATGAGCTAGTGAGACAGAGTGATGAAGAGATCGGTACAGAACTCTAAACAAAAAACAACACAACAAGTAGACAACATATAATTTTGTTTCCCAGACAAAAATGCTAGATAAACACGTGTACACTCTATGCCAGGGTATCTTGATTATTCTGAAAGAGGAAATAAATCAGTCCTGTAGGGGACATCATCAGTTCTCCTACTACAAAATCAATGAGGAGGCAGCGGAGCAGACAGTGGCAAAGTCTCAGAGAAATTAGATATGAGACACTGGGGATACTCCAGCTCGATGGAAAGTCTAGTCCCTTGTGCGCCCCTGGGTGAGGTTCTGTCTCTGGCTTGGCTGATGTAATGAAACACAGCTACGGAATTTGAATCATTTGGCATAAGTTATAGGGCACGTCACAAAGGGCTACAATTAATGGATTTGGGATGTTTCTGTTGAAGGTTTTAAATCCCAGTGAGTGGACTAATGAAAAGTGTAGGTATAGAGGATATTGGTGTGTTGCACTGTAGACCTCAAATAAGTTCATATTGAGTCTGTTGTTAGGGGATAAGCAAGCAATAGGTTGGAGAATCGTCAACCCAATTACAACAAAGCAGGTATATCTGAGTGTTCAGATTTGAAATTTGAGTCATCAAATTTCAGGGCCATTCAGCGAAGCCATGATTATCGCTGGCGCCCAGCTGGGAGGCCACAGCAATCAGACATTTCACATCCCCACAGCCTCACATTGATTCAGTCGGGAGCGATACAGTACATGTAATCAGGTCGCATTGGCCAACTGCTGATCTCCATACTCAGTCCTGGCATCCCCAACCCCTTCTCCTCTGACTGCTTGGTGCCAGCAGGGAACACAGCAGAAATCGGAGTGAGAGTTTCCCTCCAATTCACATTCTCATGATTTGTCTTGGCTCTGGTCCCTGTCAATCAAATACTGGAAGTCGTGTGTAAGCCAAAGGTTAACTGGCTTCGGCCCTGAAGGGAGCGCAGTAAGAATCTGATAAGAAACTAGGGGTGAATGTAGGAAGTCTCCTCTCTAATATTGAGGTCATACTAGGACTCAAAGTAGCACTTTTATGCACTGCTACCTTTCTTGCTTCACATCTGAAGGTCATCGGCACAACTGCATCATTCTTTTAGTCGAAGAAGGTACTTCCGCTCTCACCAGGCAGGTCTCTCAGAGCCGATACTCATTCCATCCCTTTCTCAACAATGCACATATTCTTCCATTTGGACAACTACAAAAACTCTATTTCAGGCCATGAAGATCTCAACTCAATATCTTCACATTAATGTTTGCTTGTCCAATACTGGATGGATTGTGCATTGCAGAATATGGGCTAAGAAATACACCATACATAATGTTTTTATTATTATTATTTTATTTAAGTTCTTCAAAAGGTACAAGTTTTCTTACAGTCATGATAAAACACACACACACACACACACACACACACACACACACACACACACACACACACACACACACACACACACACACACACACACACACACACAGTCAAGAGATATGAAGGCTTGCCAGGCTTACAGTAACAACTTTCGGCCTTGAGGCTCAGAGGTGGATAGAATGATTAGAATGAAATGTTGCAGAAATGAAATGCTAGCTTATGGGCCCAGTAAATGATATGAGTTAATAGTGTGATTTTAGTACTGACTTGAAATACTACAGAAGCATATGTCTCCAGCTGATGATGTTACATGTGTCTATCCAAAAATTTTTTGTTGTTGAGAAAAACAACCTGTATGAGAAATTTCAGTCTGGTTTTAGACCTCGTCATAGTACTGAAACTGCTCTTTTAAGACAGTTTAATGATCTTGTCTCAACTGTTGACTCACACTCTGGGTGTGTTGCTACTGTATCTTGGTAACATTAGATGTGACTGCTGCCTTTGATACTGTGAATCATAAGACCCTTTTATCCCACCTAGAACAGTGTGTTGGCATCAAAGGTGCCCTCATGTTACTTCAGTCATAATTTAGTTTTTCAGTCAATCTGGGTGAATTCTCCTCAAAAGTGGCCCCTATCACCTGTGGTGTTCCCCAAGGCTAAATTTTAGGCCCTCTATTATTTTCATTATATATATGCTGCCCCTGGGTTCAATTCTACATAAGCATAATGTCTCTTTTCATTGCTATGCTGATGATGTCCAAATCTACCTACCTTTAAAAGTGAAGTGCAAGGATAACCTCGAACCTCTTCTAAGTGGTGTTAGCGACATTAAGATTTGGATGGATCAACATTTTCTCCATCTAAATGATGATAAGACAGAGGTTACAGTGTTTGGGCACTGTCTAAATTACTGTGTTGGTGTTTTAGGACCTTTTGCAGCCAAAAATCACTCTTTTATCAAAAGCCTCACTTTTGATAGTGGTTTTCAATTTGAGAGACAAATTATAGTCAGTAGCCAAAGGTTCCTTTTTCCAGCTGAGGCTCCTGAGCAAAGTAAAGCCCTACCTCTCTCCTCATGACCTGGAGAGGGTAATCCGTACCTTCATTTCATCTAGGCTGGATTACTGCGATGCGTTGTATGTGGGTTTAGACCAGCGCTCCCTGCAATGTTTGCAGCCTCCTGACTGGTACAAAGAAGTGTGACCACATCACACCGGTGCTGGCTTCCCTGCACTGGCTTCCTGTTCGTTTCAAGATTTATTTTAAAATTGTGATGTTTGTGTTCAAGGCTTTGAATGGTTTGGCCCCTCAGTGCCTAGCTGAACCTACATGTTCTCGCACCCCAGCTAGAGCACTGAGGTCATGTAATGAACTACTGTTAGATGTCCCAAGATCTAGGCTACAGACAAAAGGTGACCAAGCTGTTGCGGTGGCGGCCCCCAAGCTGTGGAACAGTCTGCCACTGCAAATTAGGTCTGCCCAGACCCATAGAGGTCTTCAAGTCACAGTTGAAGACCCACTTGTTTTCATTGGCTTTTGAGGCTTGTTAGGCCATACATCCCTAGTCGTGTTGTGTTCGTTGAATGCTGACTTGCACTTTATATTGTATTTTGTCTGTTTTTATATTGTAAAGCACTTTGGTGCAACTTTGGTTGTTAAATGTGCTATATAAATAAAGTTGACCTTGACCTTAACAGTGAGCATAGTACTACAAATCCATAAATGTTTAGAAGTGAGATCTAAACACAATTCATGGTAAACTTTATATTTGTTTGGATTTTACTGCTTCGTAACACTAATTAAAGTACGGACAAGCCTGAACATGCCTGTTCAAGATCAATATGACCCTTAGTCATGATGATTGTTTTTTTTTAATCTATTTTCCTGTACCAGAATGATCTCAAGAGAGGACAGATGCATCACAAGGATTTGGTGAGCATGTGATTAGTTGAAGATTGTCATGATGATATGAAGAATACATGTCAAGATGACTTTGCAACAGTGAAGAATGTGATGACCAAGATCACTCTGTTTGAGGTCATGATGTGTATCTTTGATTGGTTGAAATTGATGTAATGCTTTAAGAGAGGGAGGAGTATTTACTTTGATTGGTTGAAATTGATGTAATGTCTGATGTGATGGGAGTAGAGACAGATGAGAGAAAGAGTATAAAAGAGAGGGATCAACGATGCTCCAGGGTCACTCTCCCGACGGGGGGCTGAAGGAGATTCGGAACCAGAGTTCCTCCAGCCTATTGATCTAAGCTCCTGATTCTATGAAGAAAGAAACTCTCAGATTCGAACTGGAAGAAATTAAGTTTCAGAAAAGGGGAATTCTGATCTGAACTGAGAGGCTGGACTCAGAAAGAAGTCCTCGCTAGAATGGAAGTTGCTGCAAATGTCAATATGACTGATTAAGAACAGGCTGAGCCAAAGGCCTATTGGTGAAAGTCTCTCTCTGAATGAGGTTATGATTCTTACTATTATTTTTAATTTATGATTTTTTGCTTTTGCCATTGCCCAAATCAATGAGTTAATAAAGTAAAGTATCCATTTAAAGTATTAGATCTATTGTCATTCTACTCTTCCTTGAGAGATGTGCCCAGACAGGAGTATATCCTCTCTCTTGTATTTGAAAAAAGTTAATCTATGCATGCCAAGGATCTGACAGGTTACCCTGGACTCTAAAGGAACATCGCCCTGTCAGAAAAGTATACTAATCTCCAAATGATTTTCTAGCAACCACACCAATAGACATCTCACACGAGTAGAGCCACAGTTAACCTGTGTGGTTTCATAATGTGTATCCAATCTATCAGGTGACAGGAGGGGTGCAATCTGGGCGGCAGTGTGTGTGTGTGTGTGTGTGGGGGGGGGGGGGGGGGGGGGGCAGGGACGTATGTGGTTAGAGGTTAAACGAATCTACTCAATCCCATCTTAATAATACTAATTAGAATCTCTGACGAGGTGTAAACCCTGTGAGATGTAGAATAAAAAACTCTTATAGGATTAAGTAGTACTGGGGCATCAACACAGACGCACACACATTGAACTTCACGACAGAAAACAGAAAAATCTCCAAACTCCAAAAAACAAATGTTCTTTCCGTCAACCTCACAACTCCGATTAATCTGTGATTGTGGTCTTCACAAGCTCCATCTCTGTGGCCTGACAGTGAGCTAATTGGGGTCAAGTCCCGGGTGTGTGAAAGTCATCTCTCTCCTCCATGAAAGGGGCAGGAGTCGAGCCTTACTGTAACTCAGACTGTCCCTCTTCACTCTGCTCTCAGATAAGATGGACGAGAAGATAAGATCAACAGCTGTTCCTATGTCTCGGCCGGGAATTAGCGGAGACGAGGGAGAACAATTTCAGAGATAAGAGCGGCTTCTTTCTAGTGGGCATGGAAACAAGCTGTGTGTAAGGCTGCTGAGAATATCCTTGTGAACTAGACTACTCAGGTTAAGTCAAACGGTAATTAAACTTCAGCCGAACTACGTGTGCGCACGTCTGCTGGCCAATCAGAAAAAAGTATTAACCCAGGCCATGGTATAAGTCAAACTATAATACGCAGGTTAAGTCAAACTAGAATACTCAGGGTAAGTCAAACTAGAATACTCAGGGTATAAGTCAAACTAGAATACGCAGGTTAAGTCAAACTAGAATACTCAGGGTAAGTCACACTAGAATACTCAGTGTAAGTCAAATTAGAATACTCAGGGTAAGTCAAACTAGAATACTCAGGGTAAGTCAAACTAGAATACTCAGGTTAACTCAAACTAGAATACTCAGGGTAAGTCAAACTAGAATACTCAGGGTAAGTCAAACTAGAATACTCAGGGTAAGTCAAACTAGAATACTCAGGTTAACTCAAACTAGAATACTCAGGGTAAGTCAAACTAGAATACTCAGGTTAACTCAAACTAGAATACTCAGGGTAAGTCAAACTAGAATACTCAGGGTAAGTCAAACTAGAATACTCAGGGTAAGTCACACTAGAATACTCAGTGTAAGTCAAATTAGAATACTCAGGGTAAGTCAAACTAGAATACTCAGGGTAAGTCAAACTAGAATACTCAGGTTAACTCAAACTAGAATACTCAGGGTAAGTCAAACTAGAATACTCAGGGTATAAGCCAAATTAGAATACTCAGAGTAAGTCAAACTAGAATACTCAGGGTAAGTCAAACTAGAATATGCAGGTTAAGTCAAACTCTTTCCTGCAGGAAGTTAACATGTAACTCCACAACCATGTCCTTACCTCGAGCTATTGTCAAAGGAAGTTCAAGAAAAGAGAAACACAAAATCAAAATGTTAATGGTGGAAAAATGGTTCCCAGCTACAGCTACTCGTGTGTGTCTACCACCCTTGTCGGTTATATCAATGTGGTGATTGAAACGAGCTGCGTCACTAAGCTCAACACACCTGGGGGCACGATGGGTCCTTGCCTCACAAATCCATCTAGTCTGTGAGCTGGTTGGATGCTTAAGCATCAGGGAGCGGGTGACTGCCTAGGTAGGAAACAGAAGGCTGGAAAATGAAGCCTGATTGGGGCCGGGAGGGGGCGGTAGCAGGGGGCCGAGGGAGTCGGTGGGATTAACAAGAGGACAAAACGTCAAAGGGCAATGACCAGATAATCTTTTGACACCCGCTTTTTGGGTGATGGGATTTGGGGCTTATAGACCATGATGAGTGTGGAAACAGGGGACAGAGATTAAAGTATCGGGGGGGGGGGGGCGTCGGGTCAATAGGCTGTAGGACAACACACGTTATGGTCTGACTAGTCATCTACAGTACACTGTTGGTGGTAGAGAGAGACAAGCAAAGCTACAATCCAGCAAGCACGGACGGACCCGGACCGAATCCAGATGAGCCCGATTGGGTCCAACTCAAGTCATATCATGAGTAGTCAGATCTGGCCCAGAATATTATATTTCAACTAACATAAATACCAGAGAAAAATACATTGCCACTGAAATCTCGATGAGGACAACTAAATGAAACGCAGAACGACCCAGACGACCCATCTGGCACCAGCCGCAGCTAGGGGATGTTATTTATTGGGCTAAATCTGGTCTGCCCGTCTTGGCTTTTATTTAGCCCAAAAATAGTCGTTGAAAATTGGTCTGTTTAGTTTGTCTGATTTGGACCCAAATTAAGCCCAATATGGGACATCCGTTTCAGACCCCATATAGCGGGGAAATCCGATGGGCCGATGCTTGCACTAGGCCTACACACAAATTGGTCTTTCTGAACTTTTAATCTGTTCAAAAACACTAATGTTATCTGACCAGCCGGAAACATTTGCGCTGATTTACTGTTTTTGTTTGAAGATGCGATAACGTGTCACAAAACTATTTTTAATTTGTTCAGCTTGCTACGGTATTTCTCCAAAATCATGTTGCACAGGCGAAATGTGGTCCACAAGAATTTCAATTGACAATATGGCAGGACTTCTAGGTTTGACTCCAAGTTTTCTGTTAAATAGCGAAGACAACATGCTTTGTGCCTGGTATTATACTGTATAAGTGCCTGGTGGTCGAGTGGTCTGTTAGAAACAGAAGGACTGCGAGTTTGAGTCCCGGCTACAGAGCGTTTTCACAAAACCCCCAAATAATTCAAATTTCTCTGCATTCTTAATGTGTTCTTAACATGCAATATAATCCAAATTATTCATACATACTGGTGTAGAACCTAGGTCACTAAAATGCCGTTGAGATGACGTCCTGGAAATGACGTCCAAAAAATCCCGATATGGGCTGGGATTTGGCCTAGTCCTGAACATCACTGAAATACATCGTTATATAACGTCATCATAACGTAATTTTGCTTGCTGGGAAGTAGACTGTTGGTGGTAGAGGGAGACTAGCAAAGCTACATGTAGACTGTTGGTGTTGAAGAGAGGTCCATGATGAACACGCACAAGATAAATGATGGATTTATTCAAAAACATATCAAAAACATGATGAACATGAGGCCAATACAGTCCTGGGAACTGACTGACCCAATGCAACATTACAATCCCTCCTTTACAACACAGAAAAATGCAAAAGACACTTCTTCCCTAGCCCTTTGACTAACAGTTGGTGGTGTGTGGGTACGGGCCCTGATCCTGGAAGTGCGGTGAGGAACGGTGTTCATCTAGCTGGGCTTGGTGAGGAACTGTGTGGAGAAGTCGTAGAGGTCCTTGTTGACCTTCTTCAGCGTCCGTACTTCTTCCTCAAGCTCAGATACACGAACCTTGGTGGTCTCTCCATCCCCAAACACACTCTGAGACAGAGAGAGACAGAGAGACAGACAGAGTCAAAGAGACAGAGAGAAACAGACAGAGAAAGACAGCAAGAGAAAGATGGTAGTAGAAAAGAGAGTAGTGAAGAGTGACCGAGAAAGACAGACATTGAAAGGAAAAAGGAGAGAAAGATACATATAGCTGTTGAGTCAAAATGTGCTTCAGCAGGTATCGAATATTTCAGCATTTGTGGACGTAACTGAACAATGTCATTCCATTACCAGGTAGGTCCCTGTAGACACGGACAGGGGAGGCATGGAGTCCTCCTTGTTAATTAAGACCTACTCCTCGTGATTGGAGCAGGGCCAATCAACAATGTTTATGGTATTACGTTTCCAGTCAAAGGCTCAGCGAGCAACAGAAGAACCAGCGGGACCCAGCGGGAGCATTGACTAAAGCCCTCTCCAACGAAAGCATTCAGGTGGAGCAGATGGGGGGTCGGGGGCTTGGTGAGGACCGTCAAATCCCTTTTGCTAATCTTGGCGAGCATATATTGACATTTCCCATTGTGCCTGATTCCGCCACGCATGCAGTCACTGGATGACGGCAGGGCTCATTTCCACCCAGATTAGAGAGAGAGAGAGAGAGAGAGAGAGAGAATGAGGGAGAGAGAGAGGGAGGGAGAGAGAGGGAGGGAAAGAGAGGGAGAGAGAGAGAGAGAGAGAGAGAGAGAGAGAGAGAGATGGAGAGAGAACATGTTGCCACTGTTGGAAGTTTGATTTCCCTTGCTCTCTTATTCAGTGTGGTGGGCTCACTTGGGGGCTTAGGGCTTGTGTGTGTGTGTGTGTGTGTGTTTGTGTGTGTGTGTGTGTGTGTGAGAGACGTGCCAGGGAGCTGGCCTCTTGTTTTAATAAAACTATTTTTATTTTTTATACTAATCCACTTAGGAGGTTAGTGCCTTTGTGCTTCAGAGAGGTGGAGTGGTGGAGGTGCTTCTAGTGACCTTCTTCCCAGCTAGCTGACAAATCCCTCAGTCTTTGCTTCCTGGCACAGAATGCTATGCATGCATGAACACACATGACATTCATGCTCTGGTCAAGACCTTTCACGACACTGGGGTAAAATGTGTCATGCTAATTCAATATAACCTGTACTACTGTAATTGTAATGGATGATGATGGCTGGCATTTTATAGGCCTTAAACTCAAGTGTGTCTGGGGAGTAACTGTAACCTTATTCACCTCTGGGACACCTGGGAAATACTCAGTCAGCACACACCATGTGATGACCGAGGTGAGCGTAGAGTGCTGGTTTGAAAATAGTGACTTTAGAGCAGAGGTGTCAAAGTCATTTTAGTTCAGGGGCCACATACAGCCTAATTAGATGTCAAGTAGGCCGGACCAGTAAAATCATAGCATAATTACCTATAAATAACAATAAGTCTGTTTTTCCCAATATGACGCGAGGGGCCGGAGTCTTGCCACCACGGCACTGTCCACGCCACAGACGCCACAAATCAGCCCCTGAGAGGGCTAGAGAAACATGGTCTTCACCCAATATGACGTGAGGGGGCGGAGTCTCGCCACCACACCACGGACTCCACAACTCAGCCCTTGAGTGGGCTAGAGACACAGGGTCTTCACTGGTGGGGGTGGGGGCAGGTGGGTGGCCCGGAGAGAGGTACACTGTCCACGACCAGCTCTGACCCGAGGGGGCGGAGTCTCGACATCACAAGGTAGGTTGTCCCAAACATGCGCAACATTTTTGCAGCCAGGGCTGTTAATTTGGGGTACTCTGGCAAGACTGATAAAATGTGTCCAAGCCCACTGAGGCAAATATGTCCTTCAAATCTGCATCACAATGCAAATCAATTATTTCTAGTTGGATGTCGACAGGCACATCAGAAGCTTTGACTGTGAAGGGTGAGCGAAAAACTGTGAATTCTGTCTCGAGTTCACCAAAGACCTGAAACCGTTTCTCAAACTCCCACAGCAATCCCGCAATCCTGTCTTTATACTGTTTCATATCAGCATTAATGACTGTCACACGCACCTCTTTTGGACAGGGGGAATGAGCAGGGTCACCAGCTGTGTCTCCCACAAAGTCAGCTTCAACTTCAATGTACGTATGCTGTCATAAAACTGTGTGACAACTTTTTTGCGGCCTTGCAACGTTTTGTTCAATTTATTCAAGTGCTCTGTAATATCCACCAGAAATGCAAGGTCCTGCAGCCATTCCCGAGATTGTAATTCCATCACTGGTTTTCCATTTTTCTCCATGAACTGTCCGATTTCCTCTCGTAGATCAAAGAAATGCCTCAGCAGAGCACCTCGGCTTAACCATCTTACTTCAGTGTGGCAGGTATGGCAGGCTATGGGTCATGTAATTGTCACTGAGAAGGCTGTCAAACTGATGATGATTCAGACCTCTGGCTCGGATGAAATTAATAGTTCAGACAACCACCTCCATGACGTGATCCATTTTTAACGACTTGCTACACAATGGCTCCTGGTGCAAAATACAGTGAAATGTCCAGAAACCATCTCCTCCATTTGTGGCTTGTCCTTTCTCCCTGAATTTTGTCACGACGCCTGCTTTTCTTCCGATCATTGACGGCGCACCATCTGTAGCCAGGCTGACAGCGCGGGACCTGTCCACTCCGTCTCTGTCTAGCGATCCAACCAGAGAGCCGAAAATGTCCTCAGCTGTTCTGGTGTCCATCATAGGCACCAATTCAAGGAACTCCTCAGTGACGGTCAATGTCTCATTAATTCCACAAATAAATATGGCCAGTTGAGCAACGTCTGTAATGTCAGTGCTCTCATCAGTTGCAACAGAAAATGCAAGAAATGACTTGACTTTGGATGTTCAACTGGCTGTCCAAATCCGCCGATAGTCCCGAAATCCTCTCTCCCATAGTATTCCTCGTCAGGCTAATGTTGGCAAAAGCTGGTCGCTTCTCGGGACACACGAGTTTTGCAGCCTTCATCATGCATGTTTTAACGGACTCACCGTTGGAAAACGGCTTTGATGCTAATGCTATTTCATTAGCAATTAGGTAGCTGGCTTTTACTGCCGCTTCGCTGACCTCTCGGCTCCGGGTGAAAATGGACTGTTGTTTCCTCAGACCCACCAGTTATTCATTTACCTTCTCTCTTCTCAGTTGTCCTTGTAAGCTGTCGTATTTTTCACCATGATGAGTCCCATAGTGGCGCCGAATATTATATTCCTTGAGCGCCGAAACATGTTACCAAGCACACAGGTTTCCCATTAATCTCGGTCCACTTTTCTTGGAAAACTCTGTACTCTGTATCCACTTTTCTCCTTTTGGACAAAGACATTTTGGCTAATAAGGGTGTGGCGGCGAGTAGAAAACAGGGTTGACTACACCGTAATAACAAACAGCAGAAGGCGCATTGGTAGCCTACCATCTGCTGCTCGGGACGAGTCCCAGAGTTGTGCCGCGTCTTCCACTCTGACTAAAACAATTACCCTAGCGGATAATTTAGGAAAAGCATTTTATTGCAAATTTCTAGTTTGTGTCTTTTATAAATTTTTTCACTTTCAAAATTCATCCTGCGGGCCGGATTGAACTCCCTAGCGGGCTGGTTTTAGCCTGCAGGCCGTACGTTTTCCACCCCTGCTTTAGAGGCATTAAGGCCGTGATACACGGGCAGCTTCTAGTGCTTACATGGATTCTCAGATCACTTTACACTGTAGAAGAATTTAATTAGACAGGGCTGTGCATTGACAAAGGAATACTGAATGTTAGTTTAGTATAATACTGCTCATTGCTGGCACTGTAATTACCCCTCTGGGATCAATAAAGTACATACCTGCAGTACAAAGCCACCTATCAATAATAGTATCGTAGAACAATGGAGAAACAGTGGAGAAAAATGGAGATTGCGAGCTAGGCCCTCTCGTTCAACATCAGTGTCTGACCTCACAAATGCTCTTCTGGATGAATGGGCGGAAATTCCCACAGACACAAAACCTTGTAGAAAGCCTTCCCAGAAGAGTGTGAGCTGTTATAGCTGCGAAGGAGGGATCAACTTCATATTAATCCCTATGAATTTAGAATGGGACGTCATAAAAGCTCCTGTAGGTGTCATATGCAGGTGTCCCAATACTTTTGTCCATATAGTGTACATACATTACGTATACATCTTGATATTTCTTCCTCATATTTCCTACTATGGCCTTTAGAAGAGGCAGAGAGGAAAGGGCAGGAGCTTCTGTGAGGGTCAGCAGCATGTCTTTGCTAAGCCTCTGGCTGAGGACTAAAACCGCTGACCTGTACATATGGATGACATTTTAAACATGCTTCCCCCAGAGCCTTGTGCTGGTCTACGATCACGCAGTGAGCCGGGACGGTGGCCTGCTCCCAAACATCAACAAAGGGGAGGGTGTTTGAAACGGAACCGCCCACTGATGCCCCGTTGACCCGACCACTCACCTTGTCGGTCACAGCGCTCATGAGAGAGTACAGCTGGTGGGCCTTGTCCAAGTAGGTCTCCTCCTGGGCCTAGCGTGGGAGAAATATACATGTGTATTAATTAAAACGGCAATTTACTCACCAGTCCCTGGAGGTAAAGAATTAGGGTGCCAGTGATTGTATGACAGAGAAGAGAATGTTTGTGTGTGTGTGTGTGTTTGTGAGAGAGAGAGAGAGAAAGGGGAGAAGAAGTGTGTGTGAGAGTGAGTGAGAGAGAAAAAAGAGAGGACAGCATGTGTGTGTGTGTGTGTGTGTGTGGAAAGAGTAAAAGAGAGAGGAGAGAAAGTGTGAGTGTGAGAGAGTGAAAGAGAGAGGAGAGAAAGTGTGAGTGTGAGAGAGTGAAAGAGAGAGAGAGAGGGAGAGAGAGAGAGAGAGAGAGAAGTGTGTGTGAGAGTGAAAGAGAGTCATTCGCACATGGAGGTCAATGTCCATCACGACCTACTCATGTCCCCCCCCTCTCTCCAAACCCCTAGTCTTTCACCGGATACAATCGGGCCTGAAGCACGACAGCCAGAATGTCTTTTTGTTAACGCAAATAAAACACAGCCGGTGACAACATCAGACAATAGCAACAAGGTCGATTTGCAATGAATGGCCCCTGTCCAATAAAGGAGGAGCAGGTGGGAGGGGGGCTGTCAGGATCACACCGGCCTGATTTAGGTGCCGAGCGGCGGAGTGGAGCAGAGCAGATCCGGGGCTATTTTAACGCCCCTTCCGAACCGAATGTACTGAGTGGGCGTTGGGGCTTTATTTTACAGGCTCGGGAGTTGATAAAGCTGTCTGGGGGCGCGAGAGAGTGTCCAGGAATTTACATCCAAACACCTTAGCCTTTGTCTTTGTAATTTATCACCTCCCCCCAAGTCCCTTGCAAACCCCAGTTTCAGTCTAATGTAAAACACCAACTCTTCCCCCCTTTTGTAATTGTAAACACACTCTGCATAGCTCTGCCTCGCTCTTTTGTCCAAGTCAGAAAGGCCACACCTTGTCCTTCCTGCCCTGATTCAGACCTTTTTGTTTTCTTTGTTTTCTCATGTCACATGTCTTTACTCTTGGCCACGCCTGCCATTCATGTACAATGCAGTAGCCAATCACATCCTGGAAACACTGTACCTTTGTTTGGACTGTACATAAGCTTGAGCCAGAAGTGACTGACTTCACTTCTCTGACTGAACCACCTTTGCTGCGTTTGTCAGGAAGTCCTTGCGCAAGTATTTGATTTCATTCAATAAACCAGACTCAACCTTTTGAACGTATCTTGGTAAATCTTTGGACTACACCAGTCTAAAATAACTATCACAGTTTGGCGACGGGGATGGGATCACTGCCTGCGTTTGCTTCGGGATTCCAGTGGAAAGGACTGATCGGCAGACGTGTCGGTCCATAGTGGGCGTTGGAAAATCAATTTTCTCTCTTGCGCCAGAGCGCAAGGTGAGATTATTTCCTCAGTTCTTCCACTGGATTCTTGAAGCGCACAGGTACGTTTAAACGAACCCTCTTGTGGTTCTGAGTTGTATTTGCCTTGATTTGGTTCAGTTGTGTTGGTCTGGATTGGTGAAAACAGGAACCCCAGCGTGGGTATTTAGTCCTACCGAGGGTAGGGCGAGCATGGTTGATGTTTCGTTTCCAGAACGATACCAACTAGCTTAAGCCTCATTGTTGATGTTTCGTTTCAAGAACGATACCAACTAGCTTAAGCCCCGTTGTTGATGTTCGTGTTAGCACGATTGCCGACTAGCTTCGAAGTGATTGTTGATGTTCGTTGAAGAACGATTACCAACGAGATGGTAGCTACGGGAGTGATTGAGCGTTTTTGCAATCCGCGTTTCTTGGAGAAACGTTTTCCCCTTTGTTCCCGGGTGACTTGGTAAACATAACGAGCGTTACCTCTGACCAAGTGGCTGTACAGTAATTTTGGTAGGATCTAGACGTCAGGTTTAGCCTGGACCAAAGTTGCTAGTGTAGCCGAGCATGCTTTGTTTGTAAACGTGGGCCTTTGTTTTCGTCTTGTTCGTCTTATGTGTTCACTGTTTGAGCCTCGGCTCTTGATAATTGTTTGTTATGCGCGCCATGGATCCAGGTAAAGTATTGTTTTGTACCCTTTTTAGACTGTTAAAATTCTGCTAGATTCCCAGTAGGCTAGTTAACTGGTTGCCTAGGAGACGCCGGAAAACAACTCCCGGTGATCCGCCTTGAGCCAGAGGGAGAACAAAGAGATTCCTGACTGAGTGAGTACTAAGCGAATTTAATGTCTTAATGTGTGTTTCTTTCGAAATTGTATTCTTTCCCGCCGTGAGTTAACCACAAGGGTTCCTTTCATTGCTGTTTTGGGGTTTTTTAGGCTGCGTCGTGATTATTTGGGATTTGTTTCTTTAAATTTCCCCGCGCTGCCAAAGACTTAAGCGCATACATGCAACATTTTGGGATCACCACTAGGTGTCAATGTAACCCCGGCTAATAACATAGGGCTAGAGGAGGTCACAGGATTCTACTGCTAGCCTGAGAAGATTGTTGCGCTGAAGCATTATTCTGCGAGCGTTTGTTGGCAGAATTTCGTTATGTGCTAAAGCATTTTCGATTTCTTACATCCACATCTGCATTTTAGTGTTACATTTTTTAGCTAAGATTCGGGCTCAGCTAGAGGTGGTTGAGATGATTAGGTTAAGGGAAAAGCCTGTTAATTCTGTAGACTGGTCTGTTTTTAAGATTTGGGAGAGAGTAGCACGAGAGCGGGTTCTTAGGTCAGGAAGGAAAGATAATGAGGTTCAGCAAACAGTCTCTCCGCCATTTCCCCAGCAGAATAACTCTGATTTAAAATTAGATTTCCCCCCCCCCCTCGACTCGATGCTCCGTGCTCACACCCAACCAGGCTGTTGCTGCTCCCGCATTTAGCCACGCCCCTTCTCTCTCCCCTCTACAATACGAGTTAAGCGCGCCCCTTTCTACGAGGTATTCGGCCGAGAAAAAACAGGACAGGAAGAAAGAATTGGCTGGAGCCATATCTGAGGCTAAGTTAAAGTTGGAACAACTACAAATAGCTAGTAATAGTCTGGAGGAACCGCAACTCCTAGCCCCAATGGTACGATGCCCGAACCCTAATCCCCGACCGTCTCAAACAGATGATGAAGAGGGCCACGCGGCCTGGACCCCTGAAATCAGGGTGTACAGACCGTGGCGTTCAGACGAACTCCGTGATGTTGCTAAAACCTTGCCCGATCCAACCAAAGACATGAACGAGTTCGAGAATCTTTTTAACAGTTTAGTTCGAATGTATGAGCCTCACGCCGAGGAAATCGCCATGATCATGCGACAAGTACTTGGGTTAGGGAGGGGGAGTGGGCACCCCTGGACCTAGCCCAAAACAGACGGGGGCGGGGCCGCAAGGTCCCAAAAGGGCACGTTAAAATTGTCTTATAGTGCTAGGGGAGACGACTGAAGGCCCCCGTGTCTGATGAAGTATGAATTAACATACTGCTCTGGTACCGTCTAGTCAGCACTGTGTCGCCGCTAAGGGGTTGGCACTGTGTGGTACGTGGACGACAGTCCACACCTAAGCAGAGGGGCGTTAGAGACGACCTCTGTGAATAGGCAAGGCTGGTGAAAACGGTCAAAGTTCTAATATTCATAGCACAAGTGGAATTAGGATCAGACCGTCGGTTCTGAGCTGGGTGACTAACAATCACTACGGTGTCCGGGATCGCTATCGACTGGGTCACCGGCCGGTCGGGTCGCATATGGCAGTAAGACCTGAGATGGCCGCCGCGCTCGGCTCAATGTACAGTCAGGCCACTACAAGCCAAAAGCGAATGCGTTAGTAGGCGAGTAGTGCTTCTGTGATCGGTGGGCTTTGAAAAGAAGACACCGGGAAGCAGAAGGCTGAGCTCTCATTCCAGGGGAGCCTGGCTTGAGGCCTCGGACGGAACGGGGTCTAGCCCGGGATTGCGCCCTGAATGGGAGGTCCGAAAGACTTAAGCGTAAAATGGATCGAAGTAAAAGACCCGTTTGATATAACGTTGCCTTTTTCTCATGTCGATTTTACTGCACAAAACACTGCGCTGTTGAACAGAATCAAAACTCGATTCCCTAAAAAGATGGATTGGGACCGTATCACGTATTGTAAACAAAATTCCGATGAGCAGTTCGAGAAATTTTGGGAAAGACTGGAATCAGTCTTCGCGTCACACAGTGGCATGGACAAAGCGAACGCCGATTATAAAAAGATTTTGAAACAACAGTTAATGAATAACTCTCTCTCCTCTTTGTCTGACCAAGTGAGGATGATATGCCACACCTGGGAATCAACTTCTCTCGGGGAAGTTGTTGATCATTTCCGGTATTCCGAACGCCTCCGACATTACATTGAACAACGGAATTTGAAAAAAGTCAAGGATGGTGCCGCTAGACTTCAGGCTGCTCAATTGAGACAATTAGACATTCAAAATAAAGGTGCAGGTCTGAAACAAAAACGGGGACGGCGACAAAGGGAGAATAGGCAACGTAGCAGTAGGTCTAAGCATGTTCACAGGTACAGACAGAGTGGGAAAGATGAGGCATGTTTTCATTGTGGTCAATATGGTCACTGGATTGAACAGTGTCACAGTTACCGCAAGCTAAATGAAAGGGAAGAGCCTCCGATTTTGGGGTCGAGCGCCACCTGCTGGACTTCCCTTGAACAACCCATAAAAGTGATTTTAAACTAGCCAAGATAGAGAGTTTTAAATTTTTAAGGGTAAATAAACAGGATAAAATAGATGTAGAGCGAACTCAAAAGTCTGACAGGGTTTTGAATAGGTGTTTGATTCAGGAGTTTTGTTTCAATAGTCAATAAATGGCCATAAGCTGTTCGTTTTATGCATTTCTACTGTATGAATTTTTCATTCATATAATGATAATGTGTTTTTTGAGGAGCTGGCATTAGGCCTTCTCCTCTGCTATTGAACCCAGTCTGTGTTTTGAGTCTTAATTTTCAGGTGCTATGGACCCTGGGCGGCAGGTCTTTGAGGAGCCTGGATCATGGGATCATGCCTTCCTGGGGACATTGGAACCTGCTGTTGGTCTGTTTTAACTGTTGTTTGTTTTGTCTCTCTTTCTGATATGTAGCTTAAGACATAAGGGTTGTGCATAATAGTGGGGGGAATAGATAAGGGTTGCTAGTGTCTTAATCTGAATGCAGCATCTCATAACCCAATTATATTTTTTAAATGGTTATGTTAAATATCTCATGTTTATAGTTTGAGGCACATTCATCGGGCCTGAGTGTTTTTTCTGAGTGGTTTTTTACAGACAACTGTCGTTCCGGGAGTGATGGGTGAATGCCGAACCAGGAGACGGGCACAGGACACCGGAGGTTACTGGCCTGTTTCCCTACAGATGGGCGATCTGGGGTTCGTGAGATGCAGACCAACGCCATGTCACCTACTCACTGTGAGCGACAGATAAGTATGAAACAGGAGCAGTGCCCAAATACTCTGTCCTCAAATGCAGAAGAGGGAGGTTTTAGATATACAAATTTTAGCTATACAAATGAAGCTTTGATGGAGTATTTTGATTAGTTAATTGTAAATGAAGCCAGTTCATTTTAGTGTCATTTTCTTTGACCCATCTCTATTTTTATCCTGACTTCAGGGAATTTTTGCTTTCACCCTTAGGGGGTGTTGTTTTGTTGAGACGAGAATATAGCGTATTTTATTTTCATAAAATCGCAAGAGAACTGCTAGAGCCAAATCCAATTGCCTTGATCATGACTGGGGACTAAGCGTGTTGAAGTCATTCTAACACTGCCCCTGATGTCACTGTAGGCTACTGCAGACTGGCTCTAAATGACACTTGAACAGTCACCCTGTTTAAGTTTTCCTGACAGAATAACAACATTTTTTCCCCAAAGCAGGAGCTTGCGCTTAACCATGTTTCTGAGTATCTCCTACAGACTGTTGAATAACCGTTCCTGACCAAAGAAGGGAACAGGGAGACCAGACCAGAGGACTCTCTTTTGCTCTGTTTTGTCTCTGTTTGTCTCTCTCATCTGTGGATCCACAGACGGAGCACTTCATCAGCCTGTGCTGGAGGCGGGAGCGCCGAGGTGAGCCCTCCAGCAGCACGACCCGGGCCGGCCCTACGTGGAGCAGTACAGGGATGGACCGGGTTCAGTTCAAGAGCCTACATTTCTGACCTACAAGCATCTGCTCCACCTGCGGAGAAAAAGAAATGAAGGACTAAGTGCACATTTCCACCACCAAACTAACCTGTATCTAGGGCCTAATGACAAACCTGTACTACCTCGTTCATGTTTTCATTATGCTTTCAAACTAGCCCACGGGCCAGATCATGTTTCAAAAACAGGGGTGGCGGAGGATGTTAACAGATGTCTCCAACAGAGTGAGGACCGCCATTTCCTGAGGCTAAGGAGGGGTTCCTGCATCACATCTCTCCTGGGGTTTGGGTCCTGATCCGCGACCTGGGGCCGTCCCCACGCAGACGGCCGCCAGAGTAGCTGAGAGAACTTCGACGCCGTTGCGTCCCAAACCAAGGAGCAGATGAGCAGCCTGAGAACAGGCCAGAAAACATGGAAGAGAAGAGATGTAGCGGGGTGAACCTACCCGTCAAAGAGATGTAGCGGGGTGAACCTACCCGTCAAAGAGATGTAGCGGGGTGAACCTACCCGTCAAAGATGGAACAATCAGGACCATGGCATTCTGGCCTGTGTGGAATAGCTGTCAAAAGTAGCAGAGGACGGTCCACCAGGGGATCGCAAACACCAGGAGATCAGAATGCAGCTGAACCAGAGGGCTCAGAGGCCAAAACCATGGGCCATCACACTGTCCTCTCCTCTGACGAGGAATCGGAGGAAAAATGACCTTGCTGGTCACCTCCTCACAAGATGCACCACACACACCTGCACACACTAACATTGAACATAACTGATTTCAAGCAACGTGACATCGAAGTTGCGATCTAGAAGAGAAGACGCCTTGCATTCCCCAATGACATTCTATTGCCCAAAAGAGAAGTGCCACCTAAATGACTGTTGGGATACACTGTGAACAAGAGTGACCTTGACAGTCACCGCCACACTCTCCTCTCCTCTGATGAGCAATCGGAGACTGACCTTGCCGGTCACCTCCTCACAAGAGTTAATGAACTTTGAAATAATCTGGAAAATATCATATTTGTTTACAAGAGTTGCAATTGTTGAAACATGAGTTGATAAATAAGTTTGGGTTTTTTCCTCTAAATTGACCAAGAGGTTTTTTGCCCCTCTTACACTGGTAACCATTTTATCTTTTTTGCCTTGTAAAATCAAGTTTTTTTTGGTGAATGGTTGTCCACTCTTAGACTATAAATAGTATATAATCATGTCATCTTTTTTATCTTGTTTCCTGTCAAATTTCTGAAGCAAGGGGTTTTGGTGTGTGATTTTGCACGTTGAGAGAAAATAATTAAAAAAAAAAAAAAAAAGAGATTTTTTTTTTTTTCTCCACCTAGTGGAGAGATTATTTCCTTTCCACATGTATAGCATAGCTGACTGTTTACACTGTGTTTGGATTTTATTTTTGTGTGCCTGTTCAGGCACAAATGAGGGATTGTCCAGGAATTTACATCCAAACACCTTAGCCTTTGTCTTTGTAATTTATCACCTCCCCCCAAGTCCCTTGCAAACCCCAGTTTCAGTCTAATGTAAAACACCAACTCTTCCCCCCTTTTGTAATTGTAAACACACTCTGCATAGCTCTGCCTCGCTCTTTTGTCCAAGTCAGAAAGGCCACACCTTGTCCTTCCTGCCCTGATTCAGACCTTTTTGTTTTCTTTGTTTTCTCATGTCACATGTCTTTACTCTTGGCCACGCCTGCCATTCATGTACAATGCAGTAGCCAATCACATCCTGGAAACACTGTACCTTTGTTTGGACTGTACATAAGCTTGAGCCAGAAGTGACTGACTTCACTTCTCTGACTGAACCACCTTTGCTGCGTTTGTCAGGAAGTCCTTGCGCAAGTATTTGATTTCATTCAATAAACCAGACTCAACCTTTTGAACGTATCTTGGTAAATCTTTGGACTACACCAGTCTAAAATAACTATCACAAGAGACGAAAAAGAGATGGTGGGAGGGTTTGGGGGGGGGGGGGGGGGGCAATGCTACATGCCTACAAATGGCGGTCTGCATAATGATGGTGTGTAGCTGGCCTCGTTAATCCCGCCCCCGGGCCCTGACAGTCCGCCTCTGTTAAATGTTATTGATTGGCCAGAGATGGCCATGGGATGTATATCACTGCTAAATCACCAAACCTGACTTAAAATAAACCCCAAACCTGCTTACCGTTTGTTAGAGGCCCCTGGCAGTCATATAAACCAATTATATTCAATTAAAAATAAAAGTTTTTCGCAGGTGTTTCTCAGAGAAGTCATCAGAGCACCGCGTTGATCCTGCGCTTCGGGAGACGCACAGCTGTGGTGTCTCAGGTGTGATGAGGTTTATGATGAGGAGAAAATTGAGCTAATTCACCAGCTCGCTCCCTTAGGTCAAGCTCTCTTAACCCGTTATCTATCCCTCACACGCTCCTTAAGACCCGGGGTGATCGAGCTTTTGAGGCTGTAGCCCCCGAGCTATAGAACGCTCTGCCTCCACCCCTACAGTCTGCTGTCTCAGTAGAAGCTTTTAAAAAACAGTTAAAGACCCATAGTTTAGGCGTTTGTGCAAATTCCTTTTTTATTTTTTGTCGTTTTTGTTTTCTTTCTTTGGGGGGAGGGGGTTAATATTCTATGTTCTGCATCTTTGTACCCATGCGTTTATTATCTCTATGAAGTACTTTGTGACCATGTCTGTGAAAAGCGCTTTATACATACATTTTACTAACTTACTTCCATACTAATGTTAGCAGTACTGCTAGTAAAAGTCAGTACTGTGGAGAATGGGAAATACACTGCACCTTTATAGCTTATTCACCCATTCACATACACACCCACATTCACACACACATTCACACACCGATGGCGGCAGCTGCCATGCAAGGTGCTAGCCTGCTCGTTGGAAGCAATTTGGGGTTCAGTGTCTTACTCAAGGACACGAGGAGCCGGGATTCAAACCGCTGACCCCACGATCATTGGATGGCCCACTCTAACTCCTTTTGGACGACCCACTCTACCTCCTGAGCCACAGCCTCCAAGGAGAAGGGAGGAGGACTAGGTAGTTGCTTTGTATTCTCGCTGGCGTGCAAAAACAGCTCAACAATATGAAGTACAGTATGAAGACATCCACTCCTGAAACCACAGAAGAAGTGGTTGTCACAACTAGAGTATGCTTTAGGGCTGTCGTCGATGACCTATGCTCCGGGTCGCATGGGACGACAGGCACACGTTTGTATAGCAGGACTCGCACACACGTGCACACACACACACACACACACACACACACACACACACACACACACACACACACACACACACTCAAACACACCCCTTCTAATAAACCTTCTAGTTAGCGAACTGTGGATATTACACCCCCCACCCCCTCTGAAACCTCCCTGGAGAACCCCCGGCCCTTCTGTGTTGACCCTTAACCCCGGGCAGGCAGCTTGCTAATGGGCTATCTGTGTGGCCCCTCATGGGGGACCTGGCTGGATCCCTGACACACACACACACACACACACACCTGATAACACAACCTTAAACACACACACACACACACACACACACACAGTAACACAACCCACACACACCTGGTAACACAACCTTAAACACACACACACACACCTGGTAACTACCCACACTAGAAGTAGCGTAGCAAATATACAGCCATTTTTCACAAGAGTGCAGCATCATTTACACACTGCACCCCTATCGACCAGAGGAAGCGCGTGTGTGTGTGTGTGTGTGTGCGCATGTGTTTGCCATGCCCCTGGGTCACAAACAATATTATTTGTTTTTTGAAGGGGGGCCGTGCTATAAATATATATGATGTGTTGTAATCACCGGCGGTGTTTCCGAGGCATTCTGTGGCGGCAGAGGAAAAGATCCCTGACGGACATTCTACTCCCAGCAGCCCCGGAGATTAAACCTCACGGTAGGCAGCGACCCCCGAGAGAGGCAGGAAGAACATGGAGGACAGAGTGAATGTTAAGAGAAAGATAACTGGGGGGGGGGGGGTAAGAATAGCTGATATAGTGGCAGGAGAGAAAGAGAGAGAGAGGGAGAGAGTGAGGGAGGGAGAGGGAGGGGGAGAGAGAGAGAGGGAGAGAGAGAGAAAGGGAGAGAGGGAGGGGGAGAGAGAGAGAGGGAGAGAGAGAGGGAGAGAGGGAGAGAGAGAGAGAGGGAGAGAGAAAAAGGGAGAAAGGGAGAGAGGGAGAGAGAGAGAGAGAATGAGGGGAGAGAGGGAGAGAGAGAGGGAGGGGGAGAGAGAGAGAGAGGGAGAGAGAGAAAGGGAGAGAGGGAGAGAGAGAGGGAGGGGGAGAGAGAGAGAGAATGAGTGGAGAGGGAGGAAGAGAGATGGAGAGAGAGAGAGAGAGGGAGAGAGAGAGGGAGGGGGAGAGAGAGAGAGAATGAGGGGAGAGGGAGAATGAGGGGAGAGGGAGGGAGAGAGCGGCTGATGAAATGTGGAGACCCTGTCTGAACAGGTGGTCGGTTATGCAGAGAACCCTGATTTACCATTTCACTTACCACCGTGGAAATTGATTTCGACAGTGCAAGGGTTATTTCAGCGACACAAACAGCTGTCTCGTCATAAATACTGCAGCAGCTAATTTACAGTGCAGGTTCAGACTGTTGGTTTGGGGTGCCGTTTACCCACAGAGTAAGCAATTTCATTATTGCAATAGAAAAAAATATTGAATATTGAATTCTGAATCTGCTTAAGCCATCGACCCATTTCAACAATCATTGAGAAAGGGTATGCAAAAGGCCTGCTAGCTAGGCCGCGCTAGTTATTGACCCGCAAATCCGCTCTTCCGTCGTGTGACTGCAGCTTTTCCTAACGCTGCAGTCTGCATCTACGGCGCTATGAGCCTGCTACGAGCTAGTGGAGAGAGAAAATTCTGTCTGACAAGTTATATTCAGTCTGCTTCAATCTCACGGTATGTGGGCTTGGGCGCCAAGACAAGGCCATAGAAGAACGGGCCGTGTTGCTGATTGGATCTCAGATCAGATTTGAACCAGGTGTGGCAAGGCGTCAAGTTTTTTTTTTTTTTTTTGGGGGGGGGGGGGGGGGGGGGGTTCTGAACCCCAACCTTCCACATACTGTAGTGTTAATGTGACAGGGAGTTTATAGATCAGCTCAATACAGCCACAGAACGCTGCATCATTGTACCGGTACCTTACCACAGGCTCATGCAAATGCTAGCCACTTGCAGGGGTGGGAAATATGCTAAAATTCATAACACAATATTTTTCCACTGTCCGGACGATATCGATATTATATTACAATATATGAGAAACAAAGTTGAATTATTATTTGCACTAATTTGAGTTTTGAGTTTTATGAGCTCCAGATCAGATGATCTTGATGACTGTCTTTAATTAACAATACAATTTAAAATAACATTACTGTAAATGCAGCCTTTAAAACCAGGCAAGACCACACGTATTCCATATAACGATATTGAAAATCTAGTAAGATATCTTAGCCTCATAGCGATATTGATATATTTCTCAGCCCTATCCACCTGACATCACCAGGGTCATGTGAGGGACTAATGGTGCGTTCGTTTATAACTGGGAGGTGGCAAATTGCGACTTGCTACTAGGAATGATGAAATAAAACGCCGCATGAACTCGCACTTCCTCGTCGCAAATTCGGATATGTTTCTCAGCCCCCAGTTGCCGGCTGGCGTCAATATCATATCATATCATCATCATATCATTCACTATAGCTCGAATGCACACAGGTCGGAGGTAGGTATTTTGCCACTTGCGACTTGCCATCTCCAACCACAAACGAACGCACCGTAACACACCGGTATGGACCTTTCAGGTGAGAGGCTGGCTGACCTGTGTGTGGGAGCCCAGGCGCAGGAACACGCCTCCCGCCTCGCCTGCCTCGCCCTGCTCCGCGGGGTTCAGGTGCCGGCTGAAGCGGGGCAGGGGCAGTCCGGGACGGCTGTCGGGCAGGAACATGTTGGCGGGAGCCGGGATGATGCAGGCACTGGTCACTGGCCCTGTGAAGGTGAGAGACAAGAGACAGGGGGGCTTTAGGGTGGTGTGTGTGTGTGTGTGCGCGTGCGAACAAAAATGCATTAAAGGAGAAGGATAGTCTACCGCATCGCATGAGCGGGTCTGGGATATACTGGAGCTGACCCTTCACCGACATCCAGGGTTTTCAGTGTCGGGAAAAAACAAAGAGTTTGACTTTGATCGTTTTCTTCTGTCAAAGCACTGGAAAAGTGCTGCTATAATATTTGTATACAGACAGGAAGTGAACCAAATCCTGGGCCGTGGTATGAAACCTAAACCAGGTCCCAGCAGAGACGGCCCGGGGTAACGAGAATGTCAGGCACCCTGCTGTGCGGGTTCACTGCACCAGTCTACCGGTAGTCAAAGAGTAGAGTTGGGATTTGACAATGTTGCTCTCTCTCTCTAGCCTCTGATAACCTGGTCTTCCTCAGCATAGTCAAGGACATTGAGCGGCTCTCCTATTTAACACAGGCAACAGCGATTGCCCTTGAATTAGTTTTATTTACGATGCCAACATGTACACAAGCTTTAGTGCTCTTTAACTCCTGAACCTGAGGGCTGATCTTTTATCTGGACGTTATTGTGTCTTCCACAAGCTGGCATCAAATCATCAGGACTGCCCTTCTGTCCGCTGGGATAGAAACATCTCTGCTAGGGGATTGCCTTTCAGCAGTTACCCCCCCCACCACCTCACCCCCCAGCCAAGGGGCATCACAGCAACACCACACATTGAGTGCTAGTACACCAGAAACTAATGGAAGGCATCAGGAGTTTATGGAGGCTCTGACACCGACTCATTTCAACAGATAGCCTTAAGGTGAGAGCATTGTCTTGGCTCAGAAAAGACAATGATCACAAATCATTTGACCACTATGATACAGTCACAAGGCTTTTTTAACCACTTAAAAGTCCTTAAATCACCTCCAAAAGTGCAGGAGCAGAATATCAGAGTTGGATCCCTGTCACTGAGTAGAATGGGCATGATTGAGTAGCACAGAACCCACAACACGGGCTTCAATACTCAACACATTATTTTGGTATTCAGGTATTTTTCTGGGGAAGATACAGCCAGGCTTGGTTTCAAAATCAAACATCAGATTTATGAATCTGACAAGGCGCCAACATATAAAATACTGTACCATGATAAATTCAAAAGGAAAAGCAGAACCCTAAACCGACAAGAAATCAATGGGATTAGATGCGTCTGTGCTTTGAACTTTTGGAGCAAATTTTGCACATCAGCAAAGTTGATTAGCATCTCGGAAGATAATCCATGGACACATCAAAACCTATTTAAATAATGTCCAGTGTCATCGCTCTGTGAAAGGAACGAGGAGTTATTCAGTGGGTGAATGAAACTTGTTAAATTAACTCCTGTGAAAACATAGATTCACTTAAGTCCTGCCAAATCTATATGGACCAAAAAAGTGTAATTGCCTTGTGCCCTAACAAACTATCACCATATGTCATTGGATATCCAGCAAGGCCGACAATGCTTTGAAAGCCACGTTCCCTCATTGGCACAGACGCCGTTTTCAACTACCCTGTGTAATAATCACCCTGGATCAAGCACCCGTTAAGTATTCCCATGTACAGAATAAAGACATGGTGTTGAAGGAGCTGCCTGCTCTGCATTCTAATCCTCCCAGCGAACCAAAACTAATGCAAAAAAACGCCTCAGGGCTTATGGATCTCTTTAAGCCTTTTCACGGTGTAGTTTCTGACTGTCTTAAACAGGACTGAAATGTTTGAAATGCCAAAATACTAATGACAATACACCGGAAAATTAAATACTGTAAACACAGCGGCCCTCTTTTAAATAGAGAGCTACTACAGGGCTGAGTTTCCCAGAGGCATCGTAGCGCTACGATCATCGTAAGCTACGGCGTTCATCGTAGCGCTACGATGCCTCTGGGAAACTCAGCCCAGTACAGTACATCTGGCCTTTAAAAGTGCCAGAACGCCATCATCCACCGGAACAGCTGTCTGGTCCCACATTGTGTCAGTGACGCCAGAGGCTGTGATTCTGAAAGGTCCTAATTTGCCCTGAAGCCCGGGGCGAGGGTGTGTTGTACTCAGCCGCCGCAAACTCCAGCGGCGCTCTGCAACACGTGATTCTGCGCTAGCGGTGGGTTTTCAACACAGCGAATCAAAGGGAGGTTGCAGAATCATCGATTCGGGCGAGTACAGGCATTTCCCCCTGCGTCTGAGTATACTCGGAGAAAAGCATTGATTTATTTTTCTTGAACTTTATTTTGCTTTTGAGTACGTGTCCCCAGCACCTAGCATATAATCGACCAATAAACAGAGGTAATGGTGCTGAGTTAACTAGGGGTCCAGATGAGAAAGAGGGAAGCGCCAGGTCTCAAAGACAACAAGGAAGAGCATGATATCTACCTGTGGGACTAGAAATACCCATGCACCCGAGAGGGGTTTACCATGTGGGGGTGCTCCCTCCCACCTTGCCTCTCTCTCACCCTCCCACCGTCTCCCCCTCTCTCTCTCTCTCTCCCTCCCACCCTGCCTCTCTCTCACCCTCCCACCGTCTCCCCCTCTCTCTCTCTCTCTCTCTCCCTCCCACCCTGCCTCTCTCTCACCCTCCCACCGTCTCCCCCTCTCTCTCTCTCTCTCCCTCCCACCCTCCCACTCTCTCTCTCCCTCCCACCCTGCCTCTCTCTCTCCCTCCCACCCTGCCTCTCTCTCACCCTCCCACCGTCTCCCCCTCTCTCTCTCCCACCCTCCCACTCTCTCTCTCCCTCCCACCCTGCCTCTGTCTCACCCTCCCACTGTCTCCCCCTCTCTCCCTCCCACCCTGCCTCTCTCACCCTCCCACTGTCTCCCCCTCTCTCTCCCTCCCATCTTGCCTCTCTCTCCCCCTCCCACTGTCTCCCCCTCTCTCTCTCTCTCTCCCTCCCACCCTGCCTCTCTCTCACCCTCCCACTGTCTCCCCCTCTCTCTCCCTCCCACCCTGCCTCTCTCCCCCTCCCACTGTCTCCCCCTCTCTCTCTCTCTCTCCCTCCCACCCTGCCTCTCTCTCACCCTCCCACTGTCTCCCCCTCTCTCTCCCTCCCATCTTGCCTCTCTCTCCCCCTCCCACTGTCTCCCCCTCTCTCTCTCTCTCTCCCTCCCACCCTGCCTCTCTCTCACCCTCCCACTGTCTCCCCCTCTCTCTCCCTCCCACCCTGCCTCTCTCCCCCTCCCACTGTCTCCCCCTCTCTCTCTCTCCCTCCCTCCCACCCTGCCTCTCTCACCCTCCCACCCTGCGTCTCTCTCACCCTCCCACCATCTCCCCCTCTCTCTCCCTCCCACCCTGCCTCTCTCTCACCCTCCCACCGTCTCCCTCTCTCTCCCTCCCACCCTGCCTCTCTCTCAACCTCCCACTGTCTCTCTCTCTCTCTCTCTCACCCTCCCACCGTCTCCCTCTCTCTCCCTCCCACCCTGCCTCTCTCTCTCCCTCCCACTGTCTCTCTCTCTCTCTCTCCCTCCCACCCTGCCTCTCTCTCACCCTCCCACTGTCTCCCTCTCTCTCTCTCCCTCTCTCACCCTGCCTACACCAACTCCGTCTCGCCCAACATCTCTCTCTCCCTCTGGCTTGTGTGAACCACATCTCAGAATGTTCTTCTGTTCATACCGATGCCGTCATGCTCCAGCCACCCAGACAGCCTTTTTTGAGAATGTGTTCATCAGCTGTATTTCAGATGGCTCATCAAACCCACATTGTTGTCCATAGGAAAGATCCAGGAACATAAAGAGCCTGAGGTACTGTAAGATAGAGTGGGGGAAAGGAGAGCAGGGGAGGTGGAGTAAGAGGAGGGGTGGGGGTGTTTAGCGGCTCATGATTTAGGTGGTCAATAGTTATATCGAGCCATGACTGTAGGACAGACAGGGGGCTGTGAAACACTAAGCTGTATTAGCGCCATGTACGTATACTGGATAAATCTGAGTGTGATTTACTGTAAATCTGTACAATCACCGTGTCCACCAGTGAGCCCTGTGGAAAACAAGACTGGCCACCTCTCTCCCCCACACACACACACACACAGTGTAAAAATTTACTTCTTGCTATTACTTCATTCTTGCCAGTTCCTTGTGCACCCAATGGAGACCTGACTTTGATTCACAAGTACAAGTGGCAAAAACCGCATAGGATCTTTCAGACTATTAATTAGATAGGCAGACACACAGACAGAAAGGCAGACAGATCGATACTTTATTGATCCCCCCCAGGGGGAAATTTCACATTTCAGCAGTAGAAATTAAAGCAAGGTTGAAAAGAAACTAGAAAAAACGCGTAGTGGCTAAATGCCTCCGCCGAACAATGGGTGGTTGACGTGACGCTCCATTTTCATGTTTTTGGTGACAAATATAAATAATAATTGGTAATATTTCAATAAAATCATTGTTTTTATAAACAACTTAATTTTCTAAAACGAATACATCTGTTATTCATGAGCATTATAATTCAAATATGTAAATATTTTGTTTTAAACTTGACAATTGTCCACTGGTGTGACTGTCCGGGGTAACATTGCCAATCTTCAAACTACTATAATTAACCCCCTGGGGTCGACATGGAATCAGCGCTCAAGCGGTGCTTGCACGTTTTGTTTAATAACTTCACTCCCGTTCGGCGTAGGAACTTGAAATAAATTGTATTGTGAAGCCTACCTTTGTAGCTACAAGTAGAGCCCACCCCCGTGTTTCTAGACCAACCAGAAGTTTCTATATTGATGAGCCAATCGGAGGTTACGTTTTCTTTCAGTGAAATAGAAACTTAACCTGCTCATCCTCTAATCTTACATAATAAGGATTATCTGTAGGTCACTATTTTGTATACCTTAGTCTATCTATGTAATTTACAGATTCGTGGACCAGATTTGTGGTTGACTTGCCGGCATTCAGCTTCTCAAAAAAACCACATTAGCGAAGGGGCAGCACAGGTGGATAATTTCATGCGAATTTCAAAGACGGCTAGCTAGCTAGCATAAAAGACAAGGCAACACAGTCATATTGTAAACAAACACACAACACTTTTTTTTGTTTAGTTTTTAGTTTAGTTAGATTTAGTTATTTAGGATGCCGCCGCCCAAGAAATTTACCGGTGCTCAAGCGCTTCAGATCATTTTCGAGAGTAACATCGACGAGGAGGAGGATAACAACAGGGAGTCAGGAGCGGAAAGCTTCTTGACAGATGATGAAAACACTCATCAGGATGGGCTAGACCCAGTTGAGGATTTCCAAGTACTGAAATCAGAATTCAAAGTGTTATATTCGCTAGGCTATTCATGTACTGTAAACCACGTTGGTAGGATTTTGAGGTAACGTTAGGCTACTTCATCTGTGTAACGTTACAGCGAAGGTGAGGATGCAAAGAGGAGAGAGGAAATGAGAAGAGAGGACAGGAGGAGGAGACAGGAGAGGAGTGGAGAAGGCATCAGAGAAGAGTAGACAGGAGAGGACAGGGGAAGGCAGGAGAGGAGACGGGAGAGAAGAAGAGAACACGGGAGAGGACAGGGGAAGGCAGGAGAGGACAGGAGGAGGACACAGGAGAGGAGTGGAAAAGGCATCAGAGAAGAGTAGACACCCACCCTGCAGGAGAGGACAGGGGAAGGCAGGAGAGCAGACGGGAGAGAAGAAGAGAAGACAGGAGAGAGGAGGAGAAGACAGGAGGAGAACACTGCAGGGCCCTCAGCTGCTGTAGAAGCAGGACACGCTGTTGGCTCCAGTTCAGTTCACGGCCGGCCTTCTCAAAAGAAAGGCACGACCAGCAGCGGACGAGGATGTGTAAGTAAGTACACTTATTTACTGGTTGTGAAATGAAAATTTACTTTGAATTCAAACTGATTTAGTTCACCTCAATATTTGAAGGATTCTGAGGTACGTTCTTATCTGTGTACAGTGGATATGAGACTGCAGAGAGGAGAGGAGATGAGGAGACAGGAGAGGAGAGGGGAGGAGAAGAGAGGAGGAGACAGGAGAGGAGAGGGGAGGAGAAGAGAGGAGGAGACAGGAGAGGAGAGGGGAAGGCAGGAGAGGAGAGGAGGAGACAGAAGAGGAGAGGAGCAGACAAGAGAGGAAAGGTGAGGATGTGAGAGGAGAGGAGAGAAGGGCCCTCAGCTGCTGTAGAAGCAGGACGCGCCGTCAGCTCCTGTTCTCCAATTCATGGCCTGCGCAAAAGAAAGAAACGACCAGCAGCTGATGAGGATGTGTAAGCATTTATTTATATTTACTGGCTGTGAAATGAAAATTGACTTTGAATTCAAACTGAGTCCAGTTCAGCTCAACATTTGAATGATTTTGAGACCTACGCGTTTGTGTTTACAATGAATATGATACTTGATGTAGGCCTGCATCTTGTGTTACAGTGAATATGATACTTGATGTAGGCCTACACTCGTATGTGTTACATTGAATATGAGATTTGTTGTAGGCCTACATTTTTGTGTTTACAGTGAATATGAGATTTGATGTAGGCCTACACTTTTGTGTTTACAGTGAATATGAGATTTGATGTAGGCCTACACTTGTATGTTACAGTGAATATGAGAGTTGGTGTAGGCCTACACTTTTATGTGTTACATTGAATATGAGACTTGATATAGGCCTACACTTTTATGTGTTACAGTGAATATGAGAAGTGGAGAGCACATGAGAGGAGAGAAGACTGATGAGGAGAGAAGACAAGAGATGGAAAACACTGCTGGGGTCAGGATAGTAATGTTGTGGCCTGGAGATATATATATTTTTAAATATTTTTATTTATTTATTATTGCTTAGTCCCTTGGCAGGAAATAAATTTGGGCCAGTTGGCTTCAAAATGACCATCGTTTTGATATCCTTCTGTTCTAGCTGCTACTGTCAGTATAAAGGTATGTTCCAGGGTGAGTGGGTTGGGTGTGCGCTCCAAACTTTCTCTCGACAGCCCGACAGCAGGTGCGAGACTGCAAGCGTGTGCGCCTCCGTCCCTCTCTCCCTCGTCGTGTCATGTCAACAAGCAGACAGAACGTGCGCGGATCGCTCGCTCATACAGTATTTGACTGTCCTTCCCCATCCCCGAATATTTTTTACAACATACAAATGTACTATTCGGGGAAAAAGCTACAGTACTATTTGTGCTCATCCGAATACCGTATTCGGGCACACCCCTAATACATACATACCAGAGGAGGCTCGTCCATTGAGGTAGGGGAGGACAGTGCTCCTCAGTTTTTGGAGAGAAGAGAGGGATTAATATAAATATATTTATTTATTTATTTATAATTAATATTTAATATTATCTCAGTTTTGTTCATACATCAGGTTTTCCCTATGGATAAAAATCCATTATTGAAATTCTAAAGATCCAACAGTGACAAATATAACATGCAGCTGGAGCTTCCATAGATATCTATGGAAGGGAGGCTAGCCTCCCTTAGGGCGGGTTCTTTTATATTAAATCAATGTTATGCAATTTTTTCATGCTAATTTGTGATTGGCCAAAACGCTGAAAAATAACCGCAAGGGAGGCTAGTCCTCCGGCCCTGTCTGAACAGGATTGAGATATTGACATTTTATTAGTCCAATTACATTCCAGATTTACCACAGTGAAGGCCGATTGAGTCGGCATTGATGTCTGTGTTTCTCTTCCCTGTGCCATTGGAGACTTTTTGTGTGTTCGTAGCTCCATAATATAATACATCATAAAGTATTATGGGACATATTATACATCAAACTGTTCGTCTATTTGTCTTGATTCTAGCCATCTAAATATTTAAGCTGACAAATACTTTTTGAGCTAGAGCCGTCTGAACACGACAGTTCCACTGGCTGGCTATAGCCGGTAACGTTAGCTACGAGGTGCACGTCAGGCTACGGCATAGGCAGGCGCGCAGATTGGCTGGAGGCGCAAACTGTCGGCAACTCGTCCAAAACATTTCTAGAGACTGGGTCGCAACACCGGATCGGAGAAATGCACTGAACAGCCTGGCTCCTGCTTGATCGCTTTGCGGTGCTTATTCCTCTTCTATGTTCTGATAATTGTAGGCTATAGCAACATAAGAGTAGCAGCTTTGGCAGCAACCCAAATGAGCTAATCCCATAGTTGTACCATTGCTAGCTAGCCATGAGCGAACTGGATACTGCATTTGCTGTGCAATGTATTCCATTGTCCAGTTGTCAAATCTATTTGCCAACAAACTGTTTTAGAGCTAGCCATGGATGTATTAATAGAGCCAGCACACCTCAGTGTCCCCTAATCATTTTTTTTTTCATATATCACCTAACCTCTCCAACACCTCACCAATATCAATTCTTTTCTCTCTTTAGAGAAGAGTACAATCCATTACAACAACTATTGCTTAGGCTACAATGTTTTATTGTTGTTTTGTAATATTTTATCATGAATATGTAGTTAAAGAAAGTGTTATTCAGTTTTTCATATGTTAAAATTGACTGTAAATCCACATTTTAAAGCTGATATTTCAAATAATAACTGACTGAGGGAAAGTGCCCCCTGGCGCCCATGGGCGGTTCGCCTCTCTTCCTCCTGTCCTCCTCAGTTTTTTTAGTCACATACATACACACACATACATACATACATACAGAGTGGCTGGCGTTATGTGGTCCATGACGCACATAACGCTCAGGCACTGTCATAAAGTCCGACGGCTGCTGGCACAAAGATACAGTAGCTTGGCCTCAATGTGGTTCACCAAGCACTATTACCTGCTCTTTGGGGTGTCAATGCGTTCATCTTTCAATCCCACTTTAAATCTTTACATCAGCAGCTAAGCTGACAAAAGATGGGTGGGTGGCTGTAATTCCTCATCAGTGTTCCAAGACTGCCAGAGCTGTTTCGCGCCAAAGGAAGTGGAAAAAAATAGCTTGTGGGTGTTGATTAATTGCTCCCCAGCGGTGGGCCTGGTGCGAGCATGGCATACTACATAAATCCCTCCGCAACGATAAGTTCTGCTTCGGGAGTGCAGTGTGTATTGTGCATTTGGGCTCTGAAACTATCTGGTTTGTTGAACTCTCCCTTTAGGGGCTACTGTAGCTCAGGAGGTAGAGCGGGTCATCCAATAATCCTAGGGTCAGCAGCTCGAATCCTGGCTCCTCCTGACAACATGTCGAAGTGTCCTTGGGCAAGACATTGAACTAGGGATGCAAACAATTAATCAAAAATTGATTCAAGGAAAATTGGTCGTTAAGGATTTGCTCGAGCACATTAAATTTACTCAATCTCATATCAAACAATCTCCAGAGGACGCAATATAACTATTCTATATAACCAAGCAGCCATCTCAGGAGAAATGCAGAGGAGAAATCAACAAAAGCATATTTTGAAAAATGACGCGGGCCAAGCAAAGCATTGTGTGCTTTGAAAAAAAAGGACAAGAAGCAACTTGGAAATACTGTAATGCCGTGTACACGTACAACACGTTGACAACAGCAGTGCTCTATCACTCGAACGTTCACTCGGAATAGTTGGCTCTCCTCCTCGTCTCACCTGCAGGAAACCTACCATCGGCTCAGTTTTTGCGAGGAGCAGCTCTGCAGGCAGAAATATAACCCAATCCGTCCGTAATAAAGAGTTAATAAAAAAATAAAAAACGCATTTGGTATCGTTTGGAATTTTTTGTATTTTAATTACAATTAATCTGTTTATTGATCGTTAACATAATAAATACCATGATACATTCAGGAATGTGAATACAATTTGCAACCCCACACTGAAGCCAAATTGCTCCCAATGAGTAGGCTAGCACCTTGCATGGCAGTGGCCGCCATTGGTATGTGTATGTGTGTGTGAGTGGGTGAATGAGAGGCCTTCATTGTAAATCATTTTGGATAACAAGCGCTATATAAGTGCAGTCCATTTACCATTTACCAAGATGCCATATTCAGACACCTCTGCCTGGGTTCCAGTTATTAAAATCCCCTTGGCTACTAACCTTGTCGGTCAATTCTAGAGGCAGACCAGGATCACTGATTGACAAAATCACTGGGGAGACATACACATTTGCCTCTAATGATTGAGGATGTCGGATATCGACGGGCGGCCATATTGACATATGTCACAGTAATAAAAGGCAGTGTCACATTTGCATATTGTAGGAAAAATAAATGTTGCAGAGCGGAGTTGATTAGGTAACCTAGGTGAACCATCTCATAAAGTTAGAATATTGTGAAAAAATCCATTATGTTCTGTAATTTAATTCAAACATTGACACTTTCATGTATTCTAGATCCATTACACAAAATGAAATATTTCAAGCCTTTTTTGTTTTAATCTTTATGATTGTACAGTATGTTCAGTATGTTCATTTATATACTCAATACTTGGTACAATACAAATTACTGCATCAACGTGGAGCGTGGCATGGAGGCAATCAGCCTTGAAATATTTCACTACATGTGTAATGAATCTATAATATATGAAAGTGTCCCCTTTTGAATCAAATTACGGAAAATACTTAACTTTCCACAATATTCTAATTTTCTGAGATGCACCTGTACTGAAAGGAAACAAACTGTTGTGGACACATTATAAATGAACAGATTATACACTCCACCTCTGCACGGGCCCGGGGCGCTCTCCCATGTCTCAGTTGACGGTAATCAGAATGATGGCTGGCTTTTCGGGATCACCAATCACCTGCATACTGTTTAAGAACGCCGGGCTTTCCTGTGACTGGTCACCAGATCTTCGCTGTCTTTATGGTGGCAAGTATAGCTGTTATTTTATCTCTTGGAGTCCAATTATTTAGAGCCTGGTGCAATTACATTGTGTTTTGTTGCTAATACCGTTATGCATGTGATCCTCGGCACTAGTTACTGGACCCAAGGTTCCCCTGACCCCTCGACTAGGATTATGGATTGGAGACGGACACTGATGCTGTTTGCCCTTCGCCTGACCCATTGACTGAACTTTGACCGCTCTTTCGATTACCCTTATAATAAAACGCACCCGCGAGCAGAGCCGTTTTACTACCTCCTGTCTGGTCGTTTGGGTTCAGCTCTGCCAAAACATTACACTATATCCATCATAGAGAAATAAAGACAGCGAAATAATGACCACCTTAGTCAGAGTTAACTACTGTAGCTTACCTCTGAATAACTTTAAAATAATGTAAAATAATATTTTCCTCTCAGCACTAAGGAACGTTGCACTAAGAGTAGCTTGTTGGTGAGGCGCTTTTCCTGGGGTGTTTTTTCCTCGTCTTATCTAAGATTCAGCAGGGGATAGGGAGAGATAGGGAGAGAGAGGGGGGGATAGGGAGAGATAGGGAGAGAGAGGGGGAGAGAGGGAGAGATAGGGAGAGAGAGGGAGAGAGAGGGAGAGAGAGGGAGAGAGAGGGGGAGAGAGGGGGAGAGAGGGGGAGAGAGGGGAAGATAGGGGAAGAGAGGGAGAGATAGGGAGAGATAGGGGGAGAGAGGGAGAGATAGGGGGAGAGAGGGAGAGATAGGGAGAGAGAGGGGGAGAGAGGGAGAGGAGAGAGGGGGAGAGAGGGGGAGAGAGGGAGAGATAGGGAGAGGAGAGAGAGGGGGAGAGAGGAGGAGAGAGGGAGAGATAGGGGGAGAGAGGGAGAGAAAGGAAGAGAGAGGGGTAGAGAGGGAGAGATAGGGGGAGAGAGGGAGAGAAAGGAAGAGAGAGGGGGAGAGAGGGAAGATTGGGGGAGAGAGGGAGAGAAAGGAAGAGAGAGGGACAGAGGGAGAGAGCGGGAGGGAGAGGAAGGGAGAGAGAGGGGGAGAGAGGGAGAGATAGGGGGAGAGAGGGAGAGATAGGGAGAGATGGGGAGAGAGAGGGAGAGATAGGGACAGAGGGAGAGAGCGGGAGGGAGAGGAAGGGAGAGAGAGGGAGAGAAAGAGGGAGAGGAAGGGAGAAGGGGAAAGAGAGAGAGAAAGAGTGTGAAAGAGAGGGAGGGAGAGTGTGAGAGATCTATCAGGGCATGCAGGACAAGTAGATAAGCAGAGAACGGAAACACCTGTCCCTTAACATGGGCCAATACAATAAACAGTTTTTAGTTAATTTACTAGCACATAAATATAATCCCCAAAGTCTTCACAAAAGCCATGATGAATAATGCAGGGGGGTGGTGTGTATCTGTGTGTGTGTGTGTGTGTGTGTGTGTGTGTGTGTGTGTGTGTGTGAGCGTACGTGTCTGTGTGTGTGTTAGGATTGGGGAGGGGGTGTTGGCCTGGGGCTATGTTAACTCACTTGAGGGTTGTGGTATATGGCCAATATACCACGGGTTGTGCTGCGGTCATTGGCACAAGGCGCAGCCGAACCATACTGGTTCATACACCAGTATGAAACAGACCAGACCGTATACTTGTCGTGTATTATCCCTTACATATATGGTACAAGAAGTTTATATATATTTGTAAATTTGTATAAATATGTATGATATACATACCTGTATATAGATACATACTGTACATGTACACATACACAACACTCAGGCACTCAGGCACAGTTATAGAGTGTGATGGCCACTGGCACAAAGAGGTATTGTGATTGTCCTTCATGAAGAAAAGAGCCAACTTGAAGAAAAAGAAGAAAGGGGAGTTGGTGGCAGATAAGGGATGGGTGAACGACATGTACAGTCCAGAAACAGACCTGTTCTCCAAAACATGCCAGTGTGAGGGACTGTTTAAATAGCAGTTTGTACTGGGCAACAGAGGAAGAGTATATTTATTCCCTGTTGTGGTAATAAGGGCTGGCTAATTATCTCCCTCTCAATTACAGGTATTGATCAGGCGGACTTGGCTCCCACTCCTGGAATTACACTAATGGTCCAGGGCCCCTCCAACACACACCCATAAATTGTGCCGGCTGCCAAGCAGGGTCACAGAAGCGGAGTGCAGAGACATGGGGGAGGGAGGAACTAAGATGTAAACCCTGCCAACACACTGCAGATACTTAGACGTGCATGAAGATGTCCCTGGACAGGCACCATACAATTAGGGCTGGGAAGAACACCATCAACAGTAGGGACAACTCTTCTGTCTCGAGCCAGACCGTATGAACGAGACTGTATGAACCACCAGACTGTATGAACCAGACTGTATGAACCACCAGACTGTATGAACCAGACTGTATGAACCAGACCGTATGAACCAGACCGTATAAGCCAGTATGAACCTAGTCTGTCTCCAGACTCAAATATTATGTTGAATTGCTCCGCTCCGCATACTACATAATAGAGGATAGTCTGAGCCACTTCGCCACTCAAGCTGGTGTTCTGAGGGTGTATCAACGGGTCAAAATTAAAAGAGTGACAGGTTGTACAGGTAGCAGCAAATGAGAGATGCTAGCATAGGTTCGATTGGTGGGGCATATCTACTGTATAGGTGAGGACGCTTGATTGTGAAAGTCGTTACAATATTGGTGTCGCCAGGATTCTGCGTGTGTGGGTTTTGTTTTATTAGACCGCGGTAAAAGAGGCCAGCAACATGTCGTCTAGGCATAAACGTTCGAAAGCGTGGTTACATTTCACGCGACAAGATGACTAGACGGCCACTTGCCGACAAAGAGTGGTAATGTTAACGTTAGAAGAATAAACGCAGCTATAAGCGCAGTTATTGCAGAAATAGACTTAATCACAACACTTAAACAAGAACAAGAGTATGCACTAGCGGAGTTTCTCGGTGGAAAAGACGTTTTTGCCGTTCTTCCAACTGGATTTGACAAAATTTTGCTGAACGCTGATTGGCTGAAGGTGTTCTGTCAAGGCAGGTACCCCCGCCCACATAATCGCTCTCTATGGGGCGAAGGCCAGACCGATAGCAGTGAACTCGCTAGATCGGGATGTTCATACCAGGCTAGGGAAATACTACAAATATGCAAAAACATTTGGCCACACAGCATGCGATAACTTTGCAGGAATGTCCCGGTTTTGATGCGCTCCGGAGTGACGACAGCAGCGCAGCTAACGTTAGTGTAGTCGAAGATAAACTCATCAGGAGTCCGTGTCTATTGTGTTAGTGCCATTTGTATAATTGTGTAAACCAGCTTTCACTTTATGAATAATCTCCATTTCCATCCATGTAATTTAGATGATGACGTTCAGAGTCAGGCTGGTGGTAGTCAGTCTGGGTCAGAGGCTACTACTAATTCTCCATACAGTTGATGGTTGCAGACCGACTCAGTTCCATTTGGACTAAACTTGATTGTATTTGATGCCAGTTGCCGCTGCTAGTTTTATTTTTGTCAGCTAAGCTCATATACCCTTTTTAAATGGAGCATTGTAATTTCTATTAGTAACATGTTAGACTGTTATTGGATTTACAATTCAACAGAATAATTCATGTTTTATTCATCTTTTTCTATAGAAAAAATATTAAAAACCTAAAAAGACAGCACTGTTATTGGCATGTTCAAAGTATATATAAAAGAACATTAATGTTAATAAACCTGTTTGTACTCTTTTGCCCAATGAGAATGGATAAGGAATCGGATCGATAAGCAGAATCGAAAATGGAATCGGAATCGCAAAAATTGTATCAATTCCCATCCCTAACCCTATACACCAGTATGAACCAGACCGTATGAACCAAACCTTATAAATGAGTATGAACCAGACTGTATAAAACAGTATGAGCCATACCGTATGAAGCAAACGGTATGAACCAGACCTTATGAACAGAACCGTATGCCAGTTTCACAGCTAGGGTCTGAAGACGAAGAAATATTCCAGATATTTCCAGCGATCCTCATTCTGTCTCCCAGTGAAGGGCTTGAGTTAGAGCTCTCTGTAAATCCTATAAGGAAGGCTTCTGCCAGACAATGATTCTGACAGCTCCTGTCTTCTCCAATGCAGGATGGTGTTCTTGGCCCACTGAAGCCTGCCAGCTTCAATCACTCTAGGTAGGTAGGGTAGGTAAGTAGGTACCGATTCCAGATAGGAAAATGTTCTGTTACATTCAGGCATGTTATGTTCTCCCGGTGTTCGCAAGGGTTTCTGCCCAAGAACCCAGAATGAAAAACATGCAGAAGAACAGAACGTTTTTTTAGTAGTATGTTGAGCAGATGCCGTAGATAGATGGGCTGCCTTTCATCTTACGAACGTTCAATATATCTATATTATTACATGGCGCAACAAAGTGTTTGAGAACTGGGAAATGGAACATGACACAGACTGACCATTACCATAAAAAATAAGTTACCTGTACGCTTTGAGTCGCCCGAGAACTGTATCTCTCTCTATCCACTACATCACTATAGAAGTCCTCTGAGGAACAAGTGCACAGTGAACTTGTCGTCCCAAAGTGGAGAGGGATATTTTTAGTTTCTATAATCTATAGAGCTTGCTTATACTAGAGGCCCATCATATTTTGAATCTAAAATGTAAGCATTTATTCAAAAGTAGTGAATTAAAATATTGGGAATTAAAACAGTAAATATAAAAGAACCTCAAGCGATTATGTACAAAGTAAAATGTATTTGGCAATGGGGGAAAAAAAAAAGACTTGTGGTCGAGCGCCCCTCTGGTACATGTGACGGACAAATCGACGAATGCACGAACGAATGCACACACACGCACAGACTTACAGACTGTACAGCATGCATGCCAATTTGCACTAATGTACAGGGGGGGTCAAATGACTACTGACCCCCCAAGCCCACCCTCGCGTTCATGAGGAAAGGAAGACGGCAGCAGAGCCAGTACCACCAGTGAGGATTAGTGAAGCCGTCAGTTTCATCCCTGCAGAAGAATGAACGCAGACAGCGCTGGGCGGAGGGGTCTTTGAAGTCTAAACGCTGTCTCGATTTTTACTTTACCTTGGATTAGCGGTGACAGAAGCTGGATTTGGTTAATTACGGCACCGCAACTCAGAACGCCAGTCACGATGGTGATGGTGTATATGGTGGTGGAGTGCATGTCTGAGTGTGTTAGAGAAAGAGAGTGCATCAGCCTCAAGTAGGCTCCTTTTATATTCATGAGATGGAGAAAAACTAATTTGAGTCACACTTATAGGCCAATATGGAGAGACCCTGCCTTGAGCTGGCCTTCTGATTGAACATTTATGAACAGGGTTCAGGACCTGGGAAGTCATTATCTCTCAGAAGCAGATGGTACATTCGCTTATAGTCTGGCATTTACCATTACGGCACATTCGCTTACAGACACGTCTTACCATTATGGTACATTCACTGACAGACAGGCCTTTACCATTATGGTACATTCACTTACAGACAGGTATTTACCATTATGGTACATTCACTTACAGACAGGCCTTTACCATTATGGTACATTCACTGACAGACAGGCCTTTACCATTATGGTACATTCGCATACAGACAAATCTTACCATTAAGGTACACTGTTAACACGTTTCTTAAATATCAATAAGTGCATAATCAAAAGCTAATTATGCTAAGCTATGTATGTATAAGAAACTAAAGGCTTTTATTAGTGTTCTGAAGCAGTTTATAAACTGTTAAGTTTCTTATAACTTTCTTATAATCTAACAATAAACATATGTATAATGCTATTATTAACACATACATGTCTTATTTATTATTAACACATACATGTCTTATTAACACGTTAATGTTAATACACCTCTTATAAGGACCTTATTACCGATTAACTAATGCTTAATAAGATGACCTTATATAAATAGAATGTTACCCTACCAGCTGCCAGCTAACTAGCATTCTAGCTAGCTACCAGGACAGCTAGCTAGGGTTCTAGCTAGATATTCATCATTCTAGCTGTGTACTTACCGATGGGTGAATCAGTTAGCAATGGCAAAATTCAAGTTCACATCTTTTTTCTTTTGTGGGCGTGGATGGGCGGGTGCTCCCAGAGACGTGTAGGATTGTAGGACCTGACAGTTCTACTGTTATTGTGAGGCCATCTCACTGGAAGGTTGGAATGCGGGTCTTGATAACAGACCTAACACCTCCTGTCTCCCCCATCCCCCTGCGCCAGGCCACATTCCACATCCACTCACACAGTGAGACAAGGGAGTGAACCTCTTTACCTTGTTGCTTTAATAAAGTGAAACTGCTCCATCTCCACCATGTGATGCAAACACCATGTGAATAAGCCCGGTGAACAAAGAAATTGTGTGATGCACTGTATTTGGAATGCAACTGTACTGTGTGTTATAAATAACTGATTCTATGCTGCTAAGTCTACCATAGTCAAGTTTGGTATCCATCTTTGGCTAAAATCATGGATCAGTTGATTATGCATGTTGTGGAAATGTCATATCATGTTGAAACCATAACCGGGATATTTGATGATTCCAGAGTGAGTACAGAATGTGAGCTCTGTTTTACGATGGTAACAAGGGCCCACTGGGTTATTGATCTAAGTGACCAATCTAATGCCTTTCTAAGCCCACAGGTCACACCTCACTCCTGCCCTTTTAAAAGGGATCAGACAAGGACTCTCCCTCTCTTGTTCTCTTGTCTTGTTCTCTCGTGCAATCTCTCTCAACTCTCCAGTAACTTCAAGTGTGTGCCTGGTCGATAAGATCAGCCTGTATCTGTGGAATGCTGAACCGCTATCTAAGAACTCTGTAGTCGACACAGGGCTTAGGAATTTCCACCAACTCTTCAAAGATCCACCTCTGGCGAGAGCAGAGGTTTTGAATGAGATATTTGCAACTTGTGAACTCTGAAACTGAACTTTGAACTCCGCGAACATCAACTTTGCGCAGCAACGCTACTATCACTGTTTCAACGGGAGCGCAGGCGCGCTGCCCCCTTCATCAAACCGAGCGACCATCAGTCACGTCACGCTTCGAGCCAGACAACACCGCCCGGACAACGCTCTTCACACATCACTGTAAGGTTGACATCCATGCGTTCTCTTTGATGTGGGGTGATGCCAAAGTGTTGATTAAGCTTAGAAGATTTAGGATAGGCTGTTATAATCTGACATCATTCTTTTCATTTCTGCTGTGTTTTCATATTGCCACGTGTTTTTCCATCTATTATTGAATTGTGTTATAATATTATTTTGATAATTGATTAGTATAGTTTCAATAAATATTATTAACTTTTGACCACGTCCGAGCGTCATCACATTATCTTAGGTCACTTGATTGAGTCAAAAACTCCTCCTGCAGACTGAGATTGATGAACACACACACACACACACACACACACACACACACACACACACACACACAAACAAACACACACCTAATTATTTTTTTTACATCATTGCTTGTCTTAGCTGGAACGGGTACATTAAGCATTTCACTGCACATTGTACTTTGAATGACTTTGTATGTAGCACATACAATTTGAACTGAGTTGTAATACTGTGTTCTCAGCTAAGATCACTTGTATTATATCTACCTGCATTTGCATTAAATGGTGCCCCCATACGATTATGCAATTAAAACATAATGCATAATGAACTGAAAATAAGTCATTTGTTTATGTACTTACAACACCAACTTAATTTGCCAAGCTGATTTTCCGGCCCTGCTATTTGCTGGTCGATATGGAGCTTAGTGAACACAGACAGAAATTAGGACAGTGAAGGGCCTGTGGAAGTTTGCTATAATTGCCTTCATGACCAAGCAGGTCTTTGGAGGGAGAGAGAATAAGATAACTGAAAGAGGGCTGGGACTCTGGGGATTGACTCTGTGATGTAGAGGGGTGGTTGGGACCTCCCCACCACTCAAGCACAGGCTGACCCTTTATGGCTCACAAAAGACAAGGGCTGAGAGGATGTTTGAGGCCGACCGAGAGCCTCTGAGATATAAAGCTCATGTGGCTAAAGGCCGGGACATGAAGATCACACCATCAACCGGTTCAAACGGCCCAAAATGACAATTTCAAGCTTTCAAGCTCGTTTGTTAATACTCTTACTAAAGCAAAAATAAAAGCTTTTCTCTGACTGGCTCAAAGTGAAACACAATGACAGTTGTTGGAAGATTATTTCGCGCACGCGTTGATAGTTGACTCTCCTCAGACGTCTGACACTGAACTTTAAACGGTTTCCAAAAGCCAGGACCAAGAGACATGGAGAGGCAGCTTTCCATTTCCAGCCTCTGGAATACCATGCTAGAGAACCTAAGAATGGCTGAAACTGTGGAAACTTAAGTGAGACATACCTTTTTAATCTTGCTTTTATCACGTAGTGTTGTTTGGATTATATTTAAATCTTTTGGATTTCAAACCGTTTAAATTATGTCTTTTTTTTTATTTAAACTTTATTTATTTATTCTGTAAAGCACTGTGAATTGCATTTAGCTGTATGAACATGTGCTATCCAAATAAACCTCCCTTGACTTAACACGCCCCCTTGGACTGCTTGCACATTCCTTTTTATAGTTTACTATGGAACAGCATGTTTTGGCCCTCGTTGTGACATGTCTTGCTCATTTAGGGGCAAAAGCGGAAAACATGTCAATCCTCATCTGCACACCCTCTATGCCAGCGTTTCTCAACTGGTGGGTCGCGACCCAAAGGTGGGTCGCGGAGCCGTTTTGATTGGGTCGCGGCCTCGTTGGCGGTTTCCCTTTTCTTTTCTTTTTTTTAAGGGATTTTAAAATATATATATATGTATAGAGAAAATGTTGGGGTTTTATTTTGCAGGACACACAATTCAATTCAATTCAATAATTTAAATAATTTATTTACGAGACATGACAGGAAGTGGGCTAACCTTGGCGTGTGCCAATGTTGTGTTATGTGTCACAGACTTTTTCTATTTTTGCGGAATAAATTTGAGTGCTGTGGAATAAATTTTGGTCGCGACTTCATGATAAGGAAAAATGTGGGTCCTGAGGCTCCACCAGATGAGAACCACTGCTCTATGCAATCTAAGCTGAAGAGGTGGGTTGTAGGGCACTGAGGGGAGGCCCGGGAGTGGAGGGGTCGGAGGCAAGAGACCCACCTTTGTGGCTGATGCTGCGGATGCTCTGTTTACTCTGGACGTCCCACAGTCGCACGGTCTCGTCGTGGGAGCCGGAGAGCAGGAGCGTGCCGTCCATGGACACGGACAGACAGGTCACTAGGTTCCTGAGAAGCAGAGAGGAGTCAAAATAATGTACTTTGAATTGATGTTATCGATAATTTAATAAGCTCAATAGTTTATTAACCTCAGTTTGTTGAGCTTCCCTTCCCCCCCAAAAGTTGGCAAAAAAGCCACTATTGTAAAATATATAGATGTAAATATTATTCCACCGTTTAATTGCAGACTTTGTGTTTATCGCCTTGCTTGCTTCTGTTTGCACACTACTGGTAGTCTTGGATAGCAAGACCTATATGCCTACAGTACTTCGTTTACGCTGTGCCACCCTGGAGAAAGCCATCTGGCTGGATTCATTACCATTCTAGGATAAGGGGAAAAAACGCTGTATTTCTTGAAATCAATCACAATCGTCTTCGCTGGTGCGGTTGCTAGGTCATTGATGTTTTGCGTAGTCTGGATTGGCTGACCACATGAACCTGCGCCACTGATTGGGCGGTAATAAACTGATAACCTACATCTTTTGAGTCAGACTACATCACTGGCAACCTTACTGTATGTGCCTTCCAGATATGAAAACAACAACGGCATATTCCGCTACCAAACCAAGCAACAAAAGAATATCCCATCCATCCCTACCACTAGCAAGCTCTGTAGCTACAAGCCACAATGAGCCACTCTGGTTTGGTTCTGCCCTCCCACTGTGCGCTTCCCCAGTCATCAGTCTGGACTTGGCTTCCACCTTTGGCAGTTCCTCTTGGATACCATACGGGGAAAGAGATTAGGATGCCTGAATTCTCTGGTTAGCAGGGACCGGTGCTGCACAAAGAGATTGTGCAAGGATACCACGAGGGTGTCCAGACCACATGAAAACAGACCCCACCAGTTACCAAACAGCTGCCGGCATCAAAAACTTTTCATCTCAGATAAACCTCATATCCCCACAAAACCTGTCATTCATTCCTGCCAGTGACTGAGAAAACAGAAGAGCTACTGTATAAAAACAAGCCTACCTGTGTCCCTTGAAAACCTGGTTGCCCTCGTTGTCTGACTGGAAAGTTTTATCCCGACTAACAGTCTGTAGAAGAAATAACAGAATTTCAGAAAATTAGAACAGAAGAAAAGGACGTTTCAGAAGTTATATGCATAAAAGACTTCAGACAGCTTTATTCCTCATACCTAAAGCTGATTAGCGTGCATCTCAGACAGACATGACTCCCATTCCTTCATTGCGTTGCAGTGTTTGGCCCCGTTTTGCTACTAAATGGTTTGATCTACTTGACGCAATTGCATCAATTACATAAGGGGTCACTCACATCAGACATCAGGGTGGAGAAGAGGGGGAGGACTGGACCCACCTGCATTACACCATGATCAGCTCAAATGATTACATCTGCTGTCTGCCTTCAGAGCGCTCAATTAAACATGACAAGTGGACTTAAATGGGAGCGACTTATGGCCAGAGCCCGACTCATTCATTAATTCTGTCTGTTTAAATAGTACAGTATGCTTGGAATTGGCTGTATTTTGGGTAGGCAGCATGACCATTGGATACAATATAAACACTAAAGAGGGTGAAAAACAGTAGTCTAATCCACCACTGATGTCATATATATATATATATATATATATTGTTGGACTATCGATGGATTATGGATCACAAATAAATGAAGATATTTTTATTTCCAAACCTCACTTGGACATTCAACTTTTTCAAGCAAATGCAAGCGTCTATAATAGCTTATAGTCAGTTAGCCCAAGGGTGACATACGCAATAGGAGCAAAGGATATTGTTATATATACACATATAATTATTATTTTTTTCTTCAATACATTTTAGTTAGTGTGTTAATTTTTGCATAATTAATTGATCTAATTGTAACCTGTGGGGCACTAGGACCCAGGAGTTCACTGGTAGGCTATGCCGAATGTAGCAAAAACGGGTATAAGGGAAATCTCGGGAGACTTGAGAGTTCCCGTTTGTTCTCTGTGATGGGCAGATTGAAACGCTCGTCTCGCAGTCTCTAAGATTCTCTCTGATGTGGTGGTGCTAGCGGCGGTAGGGGTCATAACCTCCCCAGTAGCACAGTTGCCCGTGTTCATCGGATTAAAGTGTTGAGATGTATGCTGGCCACAGCTGAATGTAGTTCTGTAGTTACCTGGCCGACCCACTTTTAACCTACTGAGCGAGCGAGTAGATCGTGAGTGAGGCTGTATCGGTCAGTCACTGTTTTTCCTCCGAGGCCATCCCTCCCTGTTGCCTCCATGTTTGGGATTAAAATTGTAACCATCTGTGCCTCGCTTAGGTGCCCTACCGCTCGGATAACTCGTGCCATTTGATCAGACTTATCTTACCAGTGTGATTTGATTCTAAACCTAGAAGTGCTGTGTGGTTTTCTTTACATATTAGAGGTGCTGTGACCAGCCTGTGTGCAACATCTAACGAGTGAAATATCAACTTGAAGTGTGTTCTACCTGATGTGTAATTTGAGTGCCCTTATTCTGTTTATAGTGCTGGGCCTTGAGTGCCCGTATTCTATTGATTTGGCATCTTGATTATCCCCTAGTTGTACCTGTATCCTATTCGTGGTCCAGAATTTTATATTGTGTTTTTACCGTGAGAATTATAATAAAACTGTAACACTTGGTCTACAAAGCCTCTGTTCCACCACTTCATTCGATACCCTGTGTGGGGACTAATTAAGTAGGCCTAGGTAACAAGTTGTATTAATATTAGGGTCGCTCCCCTTAAAGAGAGTGGCGTTGTCATTCCTATTAACCATAAGGTTACATTATCAACATGTTAAATTGACAGCCCTAATATATATACAGGTGGGTGCTGGGTTGCAGTGGAGGAAAGGAATTATCTTAGCCTGATATCAGACAGTTGTCAACTCGTTACATTCTGTTGAGAACTGTGGGCGGATTCGAATGTCTGGACCCAGGCTAGAATTATCTGCTTTCTGTCACTAGACCTTTTTATCCATGGTACAATTTTGAGAAAGGTGAGAGGCAAACAACGGAGCTATTTCGGATGCCGCCCATCTCCCCCACTGCTGGAGTTGATACCTGCAATGCACTGAAACACTCATCACACAGTAGGTTCTGTCCAGTTAGGTCAGGGAATGAAATCCCATTTATTTAAAAATAATCCACAGGCAAATTCAATTCAATTTGAGCTGTGGAAGAAAATAAATGCTCTCCTTTTGAACAGTACAATTGGGGGGGCAAAGAAAAAGCATGCACTCAGAGCGCTAATTCCTTTCTGGAAACTGGACTGCAGAGGTGGCAGAATGTTGACATAATGCTGAATATTTAAGCCCCAATGGAAGAGGACAGACATGTAAACTCCTGTTTACTGACTCAGGGTTGATGCAAGGTCCAAGCATGCAAGACTGAATATACATGGGTAGTACCAATGGTCTAGACTCACAAGTCGGTCTCTAAATGGTTCACTCAACTAAATATTGCTGATTTAAATAATAACACTGCTGCAGCGTCATCTTCCATCCGCTGGACGGAAAAATTATGGTAGACGGGCTCTAGTGTTCTACCTTCCGGATCGAGCTGAAAAAGTAAATAGACACCAGCCTGTTGACGCGAGCATAACTGATCATGGCTGGATCATGGATGTATTATAAGAAGTGGATAAGGCATGCAAAATGGCAGCCCATTCAATCCAATGAAAGTTGCTCAGTGGCGCATGAAGCAAGCCCCCATGGCCAGGAACAGCCAGTTTTTGGCATAGTGGCCAAGCTCGGTATTGCAAGTGGCGCCAAGAACCTGAAACCTATGAGGAAACCGAAACCTAAATCCCCCACTACACTGAAGTTACAGTAATATGGGTACTGTAGAGCCACCCATGAATGAATCATGGTCAAAATGTAATGGTGAGTTCCTTGGCCCATGCTGCACCCCTCCACCGAGTTTCATGCATATCAGTAGGGCTGGGTATCGATTCGAATTTCAAGAATCTATTCTATTCTGATTCACAAGGTTCAGAATCGATTATCACGATTCAATTCGATTCGTTTCAATATCGATTCGGTTAGTGTTACTAAAACCAGTTTTTTTTTTAGCTGTAACCTTAATTACATGACTGCCAAGTTATGCAACACATCAATACTAGGGTTGGGTATCGATACAGATTTCCAAAAATGAATGAATGAATGAATGAATGAATCATTGAATGAATTAACTATTCATTCATTCATTTATTCATTAAATAAAAGATCGATTTTGGGATTCATGAATTGATTCTGAATCATTTGATTCAGAATCGATTCAGAATCAATTATTTTATTTTTTTTAACCCAGCCCTACATATCGGGCCGGTAGTTTTTGTTTAATCCTGTCCACCTACAGACATACACACAGACAGACAGACAGGGGCGAAAACATTACCTTCCGCCCTGCGGGGCTTTGCCCCTGGGGCAGAGGTAATGAAGAATCCCCAGACGATTAGTAGACGGAGATCTCAGACTGTCTGGTATTGCAACCTGCTGTATGGCCTAAGGAAAAGGCTACATGCTTTTCATACAAATTACATATCTATGCAAGTAATTAACTATCTTGCTAAATATCTATGGACACTACATTTGCAGTATGGTGTAAATGACCTAGAGCAGATATTTTATCCAAATAAAATAAGCAGGCACTAGTTTTCTTTTGAGGCCAGTTGTCCCAAAGCAATCATATTCACTCACAAAAACAAGAGTCATGAAGAGAGAGATTTAAATGAGAGAGGTCTGAGACATCTATATCACAGATGGTCAAAACTCATAAGCTCATGGGAATAAAGTGAAAGACTGAGAGTGAGCTGAGAAAGTAGGCATCAAAATGTCATTCTGGGAAAACATAATATCCACTCAATCAGATGATGGAAGAAATTAGTCAACAGTCAGCTGGATCCCTTTAGAATGAATAGACCAAGCAGCTTAATGAGATCAGTCCTTAGAGGTAGAGGGGCAGCTGAGGGGTGGTGCTGTAGCTTTAAGTAAGGCCTTAATAAAAGATGGTCTTGAACACCAGCCTTCCAAAACTTACAAAAATTAGTGTTTTTTTTTAAACAATGCATATCATTACTTACAGTAATCAAACCACAAATGTATTCTCCTTGAAACAAATGGCTAATCAATGGCTAATTTAACGTAAACCCAAGGCTATAGAGCAGGATTCTCTCCAATTACCTTAATTACCTAATTGATCTCTAAGATGCTAGCCTTTAGCTAAATAATTAAGCCTCAAGACTGCTGGTGGAAGTTGAAGGCAAGTGGGTCAATTGAGCGAGTGCCTGAGTAGTCCTGACTTGGTTAATTCAAGATCTCAATAATTGCTGCTAGCCAGACATTTTCACATCAATTCATATTGAAGTTGGAATACAAGTTAAAAATTATATTGAATCTTTCATACAAATTACTATTTTATGACTTAACACACTTCTTCCTAAAGTCAAACCCATTCGATTACAACATACCTCAAATGGACTGAATAATCCCTGACCAGTCATGAAATGATGATGTAAGATTATGTTAGTACCCTGTCTAGCCCAGGGCTCTAAGATATCATTTTTCACTAGGTGCACATGTGCTCCTAAATGTTAAAATGTAGGAGCACAGAAAGAAATTTAGGAGCACAATGAAAAATTTGAAATAACCCATTTTTATTAGCAACACACACATTGTGCCTACTGCCAACAACGATAAACAATAATAACCTGCTCACCATAGGAGCTCTCATCCTCTCCTACTATACTATTCCCACACACTTCATCATGTGCATTGGTCCTAATGAAGACTATAGCCTACTATTCCCACACACTTCATCATGTGCATTGGTCCTAATGAAGACTATAGCCTACTATTCCCACACACTTCATCAGGTGCATTGGTCCTAATGAAGACTATACTATTCCCACACACTTCATCATGTGCATTGGTCCTAATGAAGACTATAGCCTACTATTCCCACATACTTCATCATGTGCATTGGTCCTAATGAAGACTATAGCCTACTATTCCCACACACTTCCTCAGGTGCATTGGTCCTAATGAAGACTATACTATTCCCACACACTTCATCAGGTGCATTGGTCCTAATGAAGACTATACTATTCCCACACACTTCATCATGTGCATTGGTCCTAATGAAGACTGGCCCAATCCCAATACTGCCCCTTAGCCTAAGCACTGAGTAAGCCGGCATGAGCAGCACCCCTGGATGTTAAGAGCTATTGTTAGGGTTAAGGGCTTTGTTCAAGGACACAATTGCAGGGAATTATTCTTGGGTTCAGCTCAGCAATGTAACCAGGGAGCTTTAAGACTGCTCTAATAAGGTCTTATTTGTTATAAGGGCAGTATAGCAATGGAATAGCCTGCAAAACAAACTACTAACTACTTTTGAGCTGATTCATTTTTTAATGTGTGTTCTGTATTAACTGTTTGTACTCCTGCCAGGTCGCTCTTGAAAAAGATAATGTAATCTTAATGGGTCTAAACCTGGTTAAATAAAGATTAATGAAAAAGAATGATGAAAGGTCTACAGATATAACTTAGGGAATGACGTGCCATTTTGCATCCATGAACGTAAGTAATTCTACTATGCACTCGGTGTGTGTATGTGTTTGTGTGTATGTGTGTGTGTGTGTGTGGGGGGGGGGGGGTCTCATTACACTTTCACTCTCGACTGCCTTTAAGAAATTCAGGCCAAAGGCAAGAGGAGGATGTCTCCCAACGGTATGGTGCAATGTTTAAAAGAACACATGAAAAAGCAACACACTGGACCTTACTATCAAACACACAATGATTCCATATATATATAGTATATATATAATAATAATAACAATAACAGTTGTTCTTTCCCTTTGATCAAAAAAGGCTGTGTTCAGTGTCTCTGCACTACTGTCACGCTCCAAGAAGAACACTGCTACACAGAACACTGCTACACAGTAGAACAATGTAGATCATACGAGATGATCAGTGTCTTTGGAAGAGGGGATGAAGGGGGACGATCGGCCTCTGGACTAGAGGATGATAGGGGATGATCAGTCTCTAGACTAGGGGATAATCAGTGTCTCTGGACTAGGGGATGATCAGTGTCTCTGGACTATGGGATGATGGGGGATTATCAATCTCTGAACTAGGGGATGATAGGGGATGATCAGTCTCTAGACAAGGGTACGATAGGGGATGATTAGTCTCTAAACTATGGGATGATGGGGACTGACAGGGGATGATCAGTCTCTAGACTAAGGGATGATAGGGGATGATCAGCGTCTTTGGACTAGGGGATGATCAGTGTCTCTGGACGAAGGGATGATAGGGGAAAGTCAGTGTCTCTGGACAAGGGGATGATTGGGGATGATCAGTGTCTCTGGACACGGGGATGATTGGAGATGATCAGTGTCTCTGGACTAGGGGATGATCAGTGTATCTGGACTAGGGGATGATTGGGGATGATCAGTGTCTCTGGACGGGGATGATTGGGGATGATCAGTGTCTCTGGACTAGGGGATGATCAGTCTCTGGACTATGGGATGATCAGTGTCTCTGGACTAGGGGATGATCAGTCTCTGGACTAGGGGATGATCAGTCTCTGGACTAGGGGATGATCAGTCTCTGGACTAGGGGATGATCAGTCTCTGGACTAGGGGATGATCAGTCTCTGGACTAGGGGATGATCAGTCTCTGGACTAGGGGATGATCAGTCTCTGGACTAGGGGATGATCAGTCTCTGGACTAGGGGATGATCAGTCTCTGGACTAGGGGATGATCAGTCTCTGGACTAGGGGATGATAAGCGTCTCTAGACTAGGGGATGATCAGTCTCTGGACTAGGGGATGATCAGTCTCTGGACTAGGGGATGATCAGTCTCTGGACTAGGGGATGATAAGCGTCTCTAGACTAGGGCAGCAGTTCCCAAAGTGGGGACTTTGGGCAGGCTGAAAGGTTTGGGAACCCCTGGACTAGGGGATGGAGCAGAGTAGTGTTGTACCGCCCTAATTCAGTTTGGGGAAGAATAACCTGATTAGACCATCCATGCGCAGCAAAGAGATGCACAGGCTCAAATGTCATTCAAGTTTGGCTTGTTCACTAACAAACTTTGCTAACTCAGTTTCATGTCAGCTCAGAGGACAGACATCAAGGAAGTCAGTTGATCACAAAGACTCACTTATTAAATACATTACATTTCAGGATTCTAAAGACATTCAGCCAAAATGTCAAGGACCATACCTAAAAGAAAAATATGACGATCTCCTTAAACTAGTCACCTAACGTATATCACATTGAGCTTAATCAATCTTCTGAAGCAAAGCTCACGTTAAAAGATATTAGCATTTTCGCGTTATACTTACATTTCAAAAGTTTAAAGGAGTAGTAAAGGGAAAATGCATGTTTAGCCCTGTTTTAAGGTTACTAATGATCATATACAATGGTTCAGATCAAAACGTTGACAAAGCTAGCATTTTCGAGAAAGTTGATAATTGCTCTACCACCGTTTTGGTCATACAATGGATGTGGGTGGGCACCGTGAAATTCAAAAACATGTTAAACTCTTGATTTCAAAGACAAGAAACCGCTGGCAAAGGCTGCCCAAAGACGGTTCAAATGAAAATAATAACTACTGAAAATTATTTGAAACTAACCGGGGCAAGTTTTTCAGCGCATCGAGGGAACCATTTAAAAATAGGTTTTGAAGCCATCACATTCAACTTTTGAAATGTAAGTGAAACACGAAAATGCGAATATATTTTAACGTGAGCTTTACTTTGGAAAATGGATTGCGGTAATGTGATATACGTTGGGTGACTAGTTTTAGGAGGTCAAATCATATTTAGACCGGTATGATCCTTTAATTATTTTAAGAGGCCACTGACAAGTAGGGGATTATTTTACTTGTTTGATGTTTTTGATCTGTTATTTTCTGTCTGCCTCTTTTGGTGCTTCAGGGGCCTTGTTTGACTTGTTTTGTTTAGCTGGACCCACCCTGTGCTTCGGCTCCTCTCCAAAATCTATCATCGATACATTAAGTCCCATCCAAATCCCTGTGCTGCCGCTAGATGCGCCACTAGATGCCGCTGTAGGCTAAAACCGCCTTTTGACACTCGCTCTTCCCGCTAAGTAAGCAAAACCTAAGATGGCTGAGAACTTAAAACCAGTACCTGCGTGTTTAAAAGCAGATGTTTGGGCACAAAAGAGATGCAGTGGGCCGTAATTGTCACAAACGATTCAAAAGTCAAAAGCGAAACCCCCCACGCTGTCAGTTGTCGCACCCCTCCAGGCCACACTGATTGATCAACTACAAGAGAGCCCTGGTGGTGATTCTACAATCAAAAAGTAAATCAAAGCTGCCATGGCTATGGATCTACAGAAGAGGTACTTGGACATGAAGGAAACTCTTTATTCATGTTCAACCCTGGATCCAAGATTCAAGAGTCTGCCCTCCTGTGACAGCCGTCCCATCCAAGAGACGAAGAGCTTCTTGTCCTCTGGCTGCCCTGCTTGGTGAAACATATGGCCCGACAAGAACTAAGAAAAAACCTCCATAGGACCAGGCCAAGGAGATGATGAGCAGATACAGGGAGGCAGACCTCTTGCCAGTTAAAGAAGATCCATTGGTCTGGTGGCAGGAGGATCAGCATGAGTATTCACTCATGTCAAACCTTGCAAAAAGATACCTCTGTATCCCTGGCACAAGTGTCTCCTCGAGAGAGAGAGAGTCTTCTCCACCTCAGGAGATACCATCACTGCTCAGAGGAGCGCACTTCTCCCAGAGCACATTGATCAAATTCTGTTCCTGAACAAAAATCTGAAGAGAATGTAGGCCTGCTATTGTTTGGAGAGAGTCTGTTCAGTGTTCACTTCAGAGTAGACCTACAGGCCTAAAACTACTCGGCTAAAGATGGACCAGTCAGCTCATACTGTAGATAATTGTAACATTTTAAGTAGGCTAAAACTGTATATTGTTCTTATGGAATTATTGGCCGTTTTGGAGAAGCCATGGTTTAATGTTTACCTACATATTTTACCTACTGTACCTCATGTTCAATGTCAAGCTATCCTCCTGCCAGATCTCGAAAAGAATGCTGCTGCAACATGTGAGTTCTACTGTGCTGAATCAAAAAGCTGTCATTGCAATCTTTTGTTTAGAATAACCAACTTTCTGCACTTTCTTCATAGGATGTTGACATCTGCATTTTAGTGTTTTCAGTCAGTGACAGTGACACATACAGGCCAGGGTAGCCTACATATATTTTTAGAATAGCATACTTTATGCACTTTATTTTGATGTTATGACATCTACATTTTAGATTTTTCAGTCAGTAATAGAAACAGTGATGTTCAGTCTGTGAAAAATTCTGCACTTTATTTTCAATGGCTGTCTTATAGGCAACATTTCAGTTCACTCTGACAGTGTGAGTTGCACTGTTTCAATAAATAAAATATTTTTTTCCACAGCTTTAGACTCAATCTGTCCACTGAGTTACCAATATAATGTGATGTCTTGTGTTTCTAGTGTACACACTGTATTAGATTACCCAGGTGTACACAGCCAGTTATATTTTCAGCTATATTTAAGCATTTTCAGTAAATTGTCACAATACATATCGAATTGTATCGAATCATATTGAATCGCAGTGTATCGTGATGCGTATCGTATAGTGACCTATGTATCGTGATTTAAAAATAAAAAAAAATCCAGCGCGAGCCAAGTATATCCATGTAATGGCGGCGGACGGGGCACTGAGAATGCAGCTTAGGCCTGTTGTGGTTTTTCACATTCCTCTGTAATATGATCTTTACAAACGTCTTTAGAAACTAAATAGCTTCCCCACTTGCTCCAGCACGCATGCGCACAGCGCGCAAGTGTTGCTCCAGCACGCTGTGCGCATGCGTGCTGGAGGAAGTGAGGAAGCTATTTCGTTTCTAAAGACGTTTGTAAAGATCATATTACAGAGGCATGTGAAAAACCACAACAGGCTTACGCTCTATGTAAGCACAACTAGCGATTCATAAAGACAGATTGATGAAAACAACCGTTTTCGCGGCAGAAAATAGATTTTTTAGAAGCTGCATTCTCAGTGCCCCGTCTGCCGCCATTACATGGATATACTGGCTCGCGTTGGATTTTAAATTTCTTCTACAGGCCTCCGAATTACACCAAAGTTATCTCGGTGAGTGAAACGTCTTATAATATGCCGTAAATAAGGTCCAGGTTGTCAAAAACGAGCATTGTCCTTTAAGTCAATGCTACACGTTACTGCTAACGTCAAATTGGGCTTAATGTGAATCAATATCAATAAAACAGGGAAGTTAAATGGAGGTTGAGGGATAAACAGACAAAGGCTAAGGTTCGGAAACAAAATACATGAGACTTACCTGGCTGCACAAGGACACTTGAAATATATTGCCATCACTACCGCCACAGAAGAGGAAGTACTCGCAGGGGTCGAGGGTCACTGACATGATGCTCACGTCAAAAAGGACAGACAACAGCAACTCTCCAGAGGACATCTCCCACAGCTGGACAGAGAGAGAAGAAAAGATATGAGGGGTTATCCTGCATCTTACTGTAACACATCATAGCAAAGCTTTTCAGGTAGGTGCAGAAAAAAAAAAAGTGAAAAAAAGTGAAAATGTTTTTTTGTCACTCATTTCAGAAAGTGAACCCTAACACTACATGATTGACCAACTGACCCCACTGGTCTTCGAGGGGGTGGGCCGCCATTTCATATCTCAGGGCTCTGTAATACATTTCTGTTCCAGCCTCATCTTAATGACAAAGATAGATCAAATAATTTAGTGGCTATGACATTTTACATTTGTTGCCAAGATCTTGACAGCCATTCACTGAACCACAGCTAATGCAGTATTATGGTTTGCAGGGGAAGGGTAAAAAAAATGCTGAGGTAGAGGTTTTTATATGGGAAAGTACCTTACATAAATTACTATAGGGTTGGTGTCTTGAGTTGAGCAATTTTATAATAAAAGAAAAGTTCTATAATAAAAAATGTTTCATTTGATCAGATATCCCAAAGCACTACCTGCTCAGTGCCTCTTCAAAGCATTAAACACAACACGAAAACAAGATTTGGTTGGCAGGTAAGCTGCAGTCCAAGTGAAGAGATCAACATGCACTCTCTCAAAATGTTTGTGGTGCTGGAAGTAAATCTCTTTAGATAGACTTTTCAAATAAAACATTGCATACTCTCGCACACAGTTTTCCCTGCTGTGTATGGGAGTGCATGTTTTTTATTTTAAATGTCAACAAGGGTATAGAATACTCTCATATATTCAATTCCATCTAGTTCCCTGTAAAGAAGATGAGGATCATGGCGATCCCCTGTATGTAAGACGATTGAAAAACAAGCTCTGTTCTCCTGCATGACCTTCCCTTCTATTTAAGTCAATACCATGTCTCCCTGTCAACTACAGGGAGGGACTTATTTATCAGGAGAGACAGACAGCATGTAATGTAGAGCAGCTGATGGCGTTTAACAGGACGCTCTGAGCAGCTGACTCATCTATGGAGGGAAGGGAATGGTAATATCTAACCACAGCTTCCAGCAAGACAAGGCTAAATAGGAAGGAGGGAACCTACTGTTAATTATTACATGCATATAGAATAATTTGTGACATAGGGAGATAAATCACACACCCTCTTGCGGGACTTGCCAGGCTACAGCAGAACACCACAATATCTCAGGCTAGCGGTAAAGTAACTATAGCTTTGTGTCCCACAGTAAATGTCCACTAGCGGTGATGCTAATTTTGGCTATGTTGTACTCCATTAATTTATGCTAAACACATTAGCGATGTTCTAGGCGTGAACTCTCCACTCTCTGTTTTCACGTCTCATCTTGAAAATCACAAAATGGCGGTGGTTTGTGGCAACCTGCGAGAGGGTGTGATCCAAAGAGGCGTGTTTGGGTTGTCATCAGTCCTCATTATTAATTATGTTCATGGCTATTTCGTCAGCCCTCTCTCCATCTCTCACCCCCACCTCTCTCCACTTCTCCCTCTCTCCGCCACTCTTCCCCAGTCCCCCCCACCCCTCCCTCTCTCCCCATCTCTCTCTCTCTGGGAAGGAAGAGGGAGAGTAGGGAGTCAGGGAGACACACCAAACACACCGTGCATTGTGATCTGATCAGACTGTCCTTCACACAGTTCCGGTTCATCACCATTCATGTTTGCATTCATGAGTGTCTGGCCTGTCTCTGCCAGAGGGAGAAGCAGGAGAAGGCATGGAACATTCCGGCTAAGTCGATGATCTCCATTAGTCAAAAACAAAGCAAAGGATCTGAGGTGGCACAAATCCATTGGAAAACAATAAACAAATTCTGATCAGGCATTTTCTATGTAGAGCATGTAGCCCATGCGTTCTGTGCGAATCCACCCTTGAGTATTCATTGTAGGCTTTGTTTTTCTGTGTGATCGATCTCTTTAGGATGAGCAGTGAGATGGCTGATGAAGACAGGATCAACAGAGACGACAGAACCCCGTGACGGCGAGCCTTGTCACAATGACGTGCAGGTGAGACATGGCCTTGACAGGAGGAGTGCACCAATTAGGGAAACTTGGGCATCCGTCCGTTTCTGTGAAGATTTTATGACAGCAGGTTGACAGAATCGATCTGTGTGAGAGACATTCTGTCATGTGTAGTTAGATCAATTCTTATGTAAATCCCAATTTTTTAAAACATGCAGGGACAAAGGTCTACATACTCTGTCTCGTTATGAGATCCAGCACGTCAGCCGAGGTTGGGGGGGGGGGGGGTCGGGGCGGGCAAACACGAAGGTTGTGGAGGCCAAGCTGACTGTCATTGAGCTCATATGGCCAATCACGTCACAGGACCTGGATCCGTGTCACACCTCTGGATACGCCTGCTTTTGACTCCCCAGTCTCCACATCACCTCATCTAATCGCCCGACACCCCCATCCCCAGTTCAGAAAGATGAAGCCACAAAAACCCACCCAGGTGGTGAAGTAAGCGATGCAGGTTTATGAGCAATCTCTACTGCCGTCTGCTGGTGTGGAACAGTATTGGCTTCTCCTGATTGGTCTAAAATCTCATGCTATGAACAGACACATACGGAGGGATACGTCACACAGAAGTGGCTGCTCCGCTTAAAACCAATCACAGTGGGGAACAGCCTTGAATTAGTCATGCCCATTGCCTACCATTATGACTTCACGAGCCTGATTACCTCCGCCCCAGCGACAGCGCAGGGTGAGAGGTAATGTTTTCGGTGTGTGTGCGCGTGCGTTTGTTAGCAAGATTACATTTCTAATGTAAAAATTACTCTATTTTAATAGCCTATTGTTCGCTCTGTTGCAATAATAAAGTCTTTGAAGTAAGTCAAGTCCTCCTGTGCCCTGTTTAATGGAGTGTGTGGCCCCCTCCCGTTTTCACACAGGTAGGCTTGATCCCTTTTTGCTGAATTGTTTGCTCTGTGTTATAGATTAGATTATAATATTCTACACTACAACATCTCTCTAACAGGGATCACTCAGCGTTTGTGCTGCGGTAGGCCTATAGGATCAGTAGACATACACGGCACTGAAGCTGTTGCAAAAGGCAAACCCGGCCTCGGTTTCTTCATCGGAGTTAGCAATCACACTGAAGCGCTCCCAAACTGAACGTTTCCCTTCCTTTTTTTTTTAAGTTTGAAGTTCTCCTGATTTTAATTTCTCTCTAATTTTTTTGGCGCCCATGGCAAGGATGTTTGAGGCGCTTGTTTGATTCAGGACCCCTCACGTGGGGCGTTGCCTACGTCTGACATCTACAATAGTTGGTCTTTTTTTTTCTTTTTCTTTTTTTAAAAGTGCTATATAAGGTTATTAAATACAAATATAACTGACAAATCCACCCGCAATCCACCCGAAATTAATCACAATGTTGATTTTTATTGGCCCACCCACCCGCAGATGCGGATATCCACGGATGTCGTGTATATATCCGCAATATTTGCATCTCTACCGAACGGCCATTCACCTCCATTCATTTTTTGGACTAGGACTACGCAAAAACTACAAGACTGCTTTTCATGAAACTTGGTGGAGGGGTGTAGCATGGGCCAATTTAGAACCCTCTAAATTTTGGCATGGACAGAGCAACGGAATGCGTTCAAGGGCAGCGAACCGTTTCTAGTTACCTAATAACATACCACGTCGGTGCAAAGCCAATTACAAAGAGCATGAGATATTTATCTTGTCTCTCATATGGGGTTGTTCATCAAATAGCTACCTGACAGCCCTCCCACTCTGCCTTCTGGGGTTTATGTGTACACACAACACTCACACCGTTCACATTAATCACACACACCCACTCCCTACACTACTGATATCCCTGATACTTCACACCTCATTTGTATGTTTTCTGTTGTCTTTTATTGTGTTACTTCTTTAAATATTCTGATAATTATGATTTGGGCTTTTGACCTTTTTGACTCTTACGAGCTGGGTTGTAACAAAAAGGGAGTCACACTCAAACCATAATTATCGGAATATTTAATGAAGTAACACAATAAAAGATTCCAATTCCGGAACCTGGCTTTATGTTAATGGCACACCTGGGCCCAGGTGCTCCCCATAACCACTGGTGTCCCTCCCAGACTCCACCTACTGGACACACTAAAACACAGACAATACACAGAAGCCCCAGCAGACAGGGCAGGAGGGTCGTCACTAGGGATGAGACGGTATGGATTTTTGCATTACGGTACGGTATCTAGTTACACAGTACGGTTTACGATATTTCATGGTATACGGCATTTCACCTCCCCAACACACATAAAAAAGTATTTTACTTTGAAGGAACTACAGTGCAACACATGGTGGAAAATACACACTATTGTAATTAAGCTCAGTTTATTAATAGCAAGCTTATATTAAATTACAAAATTAACTGTTGCAAGCAACTTGAAATGTGATGTTTCAGCAGCGCATTATTGTGTAATACCGTAAACGTAATACCGTAAACACAGGGAATGTCACGGTTCTAATACCGTGGACATTTTATACGTTTTACGGTATACCGTCTCATCCCTAGTCGTCACAAGGTCTAATATATATTTTAAATTACCACGACTGTTGTATGATCATGACTACACAATCAATACTGCCCCCATGATCCCCAGGTCCACAGAAGTCATTTCACTCCTACCAAGATAGATACTTAAATTATCCCCCTAAGGAAAAATGTGGTGTTTCAGTCGTGGAAAAAATTACAGGAAGGTTGGAAATGCAGATACAGAGTATGCCTAGTAGCAATAAGCATAAAAAAGAGGAAGCTGGAATTGTTAATAGTCCTTTTTAAGCGGTGCGGCCGCTTCTATACGTAACGTGTGTCCGTGTGTGTCTGTTTGTAGCAAGAGATTTAGACCAATCAGGAGTCGCCAATACCGTTGCGCACCAGCACTAGAGGGCAGGCATGAGGAAAACATGTCCGGCTTCAAACAGCTCTATCTAAAGAACTATAGGCTAAATGTCACAGCTTAGATAGGGAATCAGCTGAACATTTTATGACAGATACAGTATATTATGTCAGTGTAGAAAATGTATGTTTGGTATGAATTTAAAATGTCCAACTGCCACTAGAGTGGAGCACTTACAGTAACATTCCACCATGTGTGTGAATGGCAAGCATGAATTTTAAACAAAACTGAATATTTCAAAAGCTTTACAGTAAATGTCATTGCTTGAGATATTTCAATGTGACTGAAAGCATGAAAATCAGAACATTTTGGTGTATAATATGTGAAAGTACTGTGAAAATTGTAGCAATAGCGGCAGTTTGCAAAATGTGTGGATACTGTCAAATCAACAAAATGTAATCCCCATGTCTCGCCAGCCCCTCGTGGGCCCCTCGAGGGCAAGACAAAAAGTAACTAGCAAAGTAAATTGGAAGACTTTGGAAACACAGTCAGCAGAAGGTCAGACACTTGGATGTTGCTCTGCCACATGGAATTCGGTTCCTTACAGATACCCTTAGCTAATCCCCTCCTGCTTCCCACCGCTCCCCTGTGAACGCAGCCCTGCCCAACCTCAAACACCACTAAACCTTTTTACAGCCCATCAGCAAAGTATTGATTGTGCCTTTAGCGGTTAACAGAACAAAGGAGAATAGAAATGGAGGCAGCTGCCACCCGGCAATGACTGGTTCACTTCAGGGTCACTTCAGGTCCAAGTGATCAGTTCCTGCTGTAAGTTCAGCGTTTCCGCTGGTAAGGTTTGGCTGTGGCGCACCGCCACGGCAAGATCCTTGCCGCCACACCAAACATTTGATACAAAAAACAATAATACAAATTAGGCTATACTGTATATATAAAAGTCTTAAATTAAACATCTTCAACTTTCTAAATATTTCTGCCTAAATGCGCTTTCAAAACCACTGTCATGCCAACATTGGGACTATTTATTTTCAATAAGACTAAGAGCCTATAGGCCGCGCGCTCTGTGCCGCTCCTTTCTGTGGTGATTCTACGACGGCAAAACCCCCCGTTTCGCGTAGTGGCTACAACGATTTTGACCGCTACGGCGATAGCGTCATAGCAGATCTATCTCAAAGTCCTGAAAACCGTTGTTGCTTAAAGTCCCTATTACATGCACTGTAATACAATAAACCCCGTTATAGGTTCAAAAGAGAACAAGTCTAAAATTGACCGTTTTAATCCAGTATCCAGCAGTCAATTTCATAATGCTATGATGTCCAACAACACCTCTCCATGCCATTCAGAAAATATGTTTATTTGATCTAATGCCTTAATAAAGAAGGCTAATGGTTTATTTTGCCCATTCAATCACAAGACATGGCCCACTGATGGCCGTGGTGAACAAAACTGGCTTATTGATCCAGACGAGGTCACTCCTCTCAATCAAGCCAGAGTGGGCTGGACCCCTACCCAGGAGAAACAACCGCTGCTTTGCATAATCAGAGAACTGATTAGGCTCTGCAATGTGATTGAGGCTAGGAGGTCACTTTCTATATGAGACCGTGCTGTACGCATTCCATTTGGAGACTATTATTGCCTGCTTTCACATTTAAAACAGACTTACTGTACAGGTCTGGTCAGTGTTTCTGACCGGGTAGGAAATGCTTTTGTGATACAGTCAGAGCATGACCCAGATGGATGAATGGCCACGCCTATACGGTTATTCATTAAATATGAAATGCCATACTGAATAAGGCATTGTACTGTTTCAAAGCATCTTACTGAAGGTTTTAGCAAAAGGGCTACACAGTCCAATTCCTAACAGGTTGGATTGATTGGTAAGGCTTCAGCCTATCAGACATTGTGGCAAGGAGGTGAAGGGGAAGTGCCACAAAGCATTACTTTCTGTCGGCCGGTTTAATGAGCAACAAATGGAATCATATTTAATCTGCTACGGAGGACGGCACATCTCCAAGGTGATTAATTTACCATCCATGTGTTAGTCTGAGCAATTCTTACCACAGACTGACACTCTACTTCAATTGAATCTGAATGATCAATGTTGTCTGTTGATTTTGAAAAAACTCAAAAAATATGTTTGTTCTTCACGTTTTAAGGGTTTCTACGGTCACATGTAATAACAAATATATGGCATTTAATGTATATGATGAGTTTCACCTCATCATCACAGGACTATCATTCAACATCATCATTTTTGACCAAAACGGTTTTACTCGTAGTTGATCAAACTGTAATATCGTTGAAAGACATCTGGAGGTTGATTCAGAGTTCTTCATCCTTTTTTATGTTGGGTGTCAGTATTGGACAATGTGCAACATTATTTGGTATCACACCAACACACAAATATTCACTATTGGGATTGTGAACGCATCTATAGTGAGTATTCTAAACAGTTACGTGTATTTTGGGTACAATCAGTGACTATTTTACACAGAGAAAATGTTGAGTGCAATTTTCAAAAGCTTACCTTGGCTGTCTGATCCATGGACGCAGTAGCAACCCTTGCCTGGGGGCCCATCAGGCCACAATGGATGTCTGTGATTGGTAGGGAGTGGCGAGCCAGCACATGGCGAGGTCCTGGGGCGTGTGATTGGTCCAGCTGCACCACACTGCAACACAAAATCATCTGACCATACATCTCCCAAGATCATCTGACCATACATCTCAAGATCATCTGACCATACATCTCACAAGATCATCTGACCACACATCTCACAAGATCATCTGACCATACATCTCACAAGATCATCTGACCATACATCTCACAAGATCATCTGACCATACATCTCAAAAGTCACACACAAACTATGCCTTTGCTGCTCTCTGGGAATCAGGATTATTTCTTTATTCACCTTTTAATTTTATTTTTTTATTGAATACCCTGGATCCTATCACTTATCCTTTACTAATTCTCGTTCCATTCATGCAGGCCTACAGGAGTGGAAAAACAAGGTTGTATTTCTCGATTCTGGGAGGGATGGACTGAGAATGTAATAACAGATTCCTCTGAGAACATACAAGCTCTGGCCTTTCACTAGTTCTGGCACAGACCAAGAAACAAGCCACTATAGCAAGACATGAAAGGAGAGAGGAGAGGAGGAGAAAGAGAGAGAGAGAGGAAGAAAGAGAGAGATAAAGAGAGGTACAGGGAGACAGAGGGAACATGAGGATGATGATGAGGGGAGGATAGTAAGCCTGTGTCAACAAGCAGAGCAGGGGACCCGGGCCCCAATCTGTCAGCTCGGCAGCAAGAGGCGCAGGAGCCCCTGCAGGATCTGGGGTAACATCTGCAACAAACAAGGCTGATCACAGGAACACAGGAACACGCTACAGCATGGGCCCCGATCCTGGCCAAGCCTGATGCACAGGAGCACATCACAGCCTGGCCCCCACGCCCAACGCTGGCACGGGCACAGACAACAGAAGGAAGGGCAGGAAAGGGAATACAGTGAGGCTTTGTGGAGATATCGTGTTCCCGTGCAGACTTCCAACACAGTTTGGGCGTTTCTCTCCAAAGCGCTTTACAACGGCCTCTCATTCACCCATCGCACATTCTTTCAGTGTCCAGCTGCCATGCAAGGTGCTAGCCTGCTCAATGGGAGTAATTTGGGGTTCAGTGTCTTGCTCAAGGACAATTCTGACAGGTGGACAGGAAGGGGCCGGGAATCGAACCGCCGACCCCGCGGTGCAAGTCAGCGGACCACCTGCTCTACCTCCTGAGCCACAGCCTCCCAGAAGTTGCTCGATGTACTCGCCATCAGAGAGGACCACGTCTGCTCATTACCTTCCTCTGGGAGGGGGGGTCGATGCAGAGCCACTTAACATTGGCGAGTGGGCCAGCTCGGTCCGGCCTGGGCCATCTTTCACAGGTGAAAGGCACATTATCCAAAGCAAGCTGTGGGCTGTTTAAAATTCTTCTCATAGTGCTGGTGGCACTTTGCTTTTCATGCTACACTGCTCTCTGCTACATTGTCCCCTCTGCAGGGGAAGGTCACAGTCAGTGAAAGACATTTTGGACTTTTAATTTCAACATGATGCTAACTAATTTTGGCCAGGTAAGGTAAGCACATAAATTCACGGTTGGGAGTACTGACACATAATTTTAAACATATTATACAACGAACAAAGAATTGAAGTAAGTAATAAAAAAGGAAATTGTAAGCATTCATAACTGATTCTTGTAGCCTACAGCTGTTCATCAGAGAAGCGCACCAGTTGTGAATTCATACTCACAAGAGCATCAGTTGTGAGAAAACACAGTCTAGGCTATTGTAATTATTTTGGTTAATTCTCCATGCTCTGATGCCAAAATTAAAAAACAGAAGATAATAATTGGTTTCTTAGAACGGTCACAGCATTGCCTCACAGGAGGAGAGATGGGACAAATATGATCAATTAGAAAGGATAGACACGACAACAAAGACGCCCACTGACAACTCACAAAGACAACAACAAAGATGCTGTGAATGTTATGTTCTACTCTCTGAAAATCGTGACGAGAATAGCAGTGCTGTAAAGGAATTACGGGGCAAATTGCATAGTGAAGAGGCTGTGGAGTAGACCACTATGGAATACTCCAATAACCCCACCCCCCCACCAAAAAAAAAGATACGCATAGGCCCCCAGTCTCTTTCAAAGTGTTGAAATTGAGCTTTGCTGCATTATTCAGCACAGTTTTACATGTCCGCCAGCTTCTCCCTATCTATTATTACTCAACGACTGGGTGCTTTTTAGAGATGTGGACCTGACCTGATCCTATGATCATAACACATCAAACAAACATGAGGGAAGGGATTCAATGAAATCCCACAGCACCTGGAAACAGCAGAGGAACTCACTATCGGGCAGGGTAGCCTACACTCAAGGGTAAATACTTAGTAGTAGCAGTTTGAACCTACAAAAGTGTTGGAGGATGGACCTGAGAAAAAGCTATTAAATGTACAAAAGATCTATGAGCATAGGGAGATGAGAAAACAAGCAGCCTACTCTCATCTACCTCACAGCCCATTCCCCTGGACTGTGCCAACAGGAACCACTGTAGCAATGGCACCACACTGCCATCTACTGGAATATAACGATATGACCACTTCCATTCAAATCACAGTTACATGGACCAAATCTATGTGCAATAATGAGTGTAGTTTGTAGCACAACAAAATGGTAAATAAAATAATCCAGGGACACTTTCAAATGCTATTGTGCTTAGTTTTTAGGTGTGGACATGTCCACTTGAGGTGCAAACACAAGGGTATTTGATTGTATTCACCAATTATTTACAAATGTCAATCCCTATTAAAACATCCCACGGGGAACAGGACTCCACAGGGCAGTTCAACATGTGCTCTAGTTAAATACTCAGTAAACCAAATTATTACTCTCCTAGCCAATGATCAAAGAGCTTATCCAAATTTGTCTTTGAGAACCCGTTTCCAAGCATCCAACTTGGCAGGCATTAAATGAGTAGCAAAGGGAAAAATCATGTTTAGCCCTGTTTTAAAGGTATAATATGTAATATGTGGATTAAAATAAACATTTTTTTCAAAAAAAATACACCCATAGGGCTTTGCGAAGGCTGCAGAGTGAAAGTATTGCTTTTCCATAAAAAATTATATTTTGTCTGAAATTATTACATTATGAAATTTTGACGGCCCGACAATATATATATTTTGATACGGTACTGCAGAAAATTGAGAGAGTAATGCAGAACAAAAATATAGTGATGTTTTGCTGTATGGATTGTATTCCAGAGCCCTAGCTAGGTCTGTACCTGGCCAGACTCCACACCAGGGCAAGGTTGTCTTTGCCCCCGGAGATGAAGTGACTGCTGTCGTCGCTGAAGCGTAGGCAGGTCAGGTCCTGGTAGTGACGGCTCAGGATGGCCAGCAGATTCCCCGTGGACACCTGCAATTAGAAACACCACCGCCATGACTTCACTTCACAGAGACTTTAGTGTCCAATCAAAACGGCTGGCCGCGGGTCGGTATCGTCTTCAAGGAAGTCATGGAAATGAGTTTACCCTCTAGTACTGTATGTGAGCAGTGGCAGCTAACACCATGCTCAACTGTGGACAACTGCTGGATCTGAGTTTTAATTATTAAAAAATTGCAGTTCGTACCACAGCTGTTTTTATGCTTGCAGATCTGATTCCAGTGTATTTTAGGCCTTTTTTTTTTTACAGATTATGAAAGTGTAAATTGTAAGCTTTTAAATATTTGAAGAAGATATACTTCTGTGAATGTTGGTACACCTGAAATCACTATGCAGAGAAAATGTGCCTCTTCAGAGCTGTTCACACTTCTCAGGAAGGTAATGGGTGAGAACAATAGCTTGCCTACATTGTTGACAAAATATGACTATTTAGTGATCCTAAAACTGTTGTTTGTTATATACTGAGTGGGTTCTTCAATACTTACATTTTCATAATATGAAATAAAGGAAAACAGTAAAAAAAGAATGCTAGAGCCACAAATGTTAAATAACGGTTAAGGTAACATGGAAAAACCGCTATCAAGGTACTGTAGTTATTACTGTACTCTGAGGCAGGGTGGATGGTTTCCAATATCAGAATTTAATCATGTCAGGAACTAGGAAATGTGATGTGGCTTCCAAAGTGAACTCCTATGTAGATTCCTCACCTCCCATAAGTAGATGGCTTCAGCAATACCAGCAACAAGATACAGCCCATTAGGGGAGGCAGTCAGACAGGTAACGATCCCAGGGCACACGATCTTCTGCTGGAGCTGATCCTGAAAAAGAATCCAGATTTGCAGCGTCAGTTGGTAGGCAGCGCAGCGGTTGGTTAGATTAGCGCATCCGGCTAGGCAAGTGATTTCTCACAAGTGATTTCTCATCAATCATTGCCTACCGTTGTTGTGCCTTTGAACAACTTCAAACCAACACTAGCTCATAATTGTAAGGCTTTTGGATAAAAGTGTCTGCTTAATGACAAAAATGTCAATGGAAACCCAACGGATGGATGGATAGATACTTTATTGATCCAACCAGGGGGGATTTGGTGTTTCAGCAGTTGAATAATTACAGAAAGGTTGGAAAGGAAAGAGGCACTAGATACAGAGTATCACAAAAGACACTAGATACATACATACATACAAACATACATACATACACACACAAACAAAGAAACAATAAACCAACATACAAACAAGCATACAAACATACATACAGGCTGTCTAGATATATCTAGTAACGCGCGCACACGTGCGCGCACACACACACGCGCGCGCACACACACACGCGCGCGCACACACACACACACACACACACACACACACACACACATACATTAGGGCTGGGCTATATTGACAAAAACATACATTGCAGCGATGCATTTTTTTGCGATATATATAGCAATATATTTTGTTTGTTTAAAACGTGTAAACATACAGGCCTATGTCCTATATGAGGTTAGAACTAAACAGTGATCCTCGCGTCTGCTTACACCGGTAGCCAAGTGTCTTGACTGCGTTCCAAAACGCCTACTAATAATGCGTCTCTTAGTTTTTGACAGTCATCAAAATTAAAAAGTTGAGCAAAAAGTTTGTAACATGACATGTTTTGAGTTAATATAGCAGGGAAAAAAGAAAACAACATTGCAGGTCCTTGTGATGTGACTATTGCGCATGTGCACATTGCCATGGCGATGCATAAACCATATATTGTGCAGCCCTAACATACATACATGCACACCCAGGGCTGAAAATAACACCCGCCACCGGCGGGTAAAATTTCCATTTGGCAAGAAAATTTCGGAGGCTATCCGCCACGCTGGCGGGTAAATGTTTGTACCAATAGTCATGTAATAAATTATGCGTGTGATGTCGCCACATCCATGCCATAGACCGGCGTTCTGTTTGTTGTGTGTTGCACTTAAATAGCTCCCCAGCTGCACCCTAAAAGTTTTGGATTTTTTCATCTACCAGTCCCCTTGGCAGGTGAACCAAAAAGTTAATTTTCAGCCCTGTGCACACCTCTATGACACACGGAAGGCTCAGACACTGTTGTATAGTCTGATGGCCGCTGGCACAAAGGAACGTCTGAACTGCTCCGTATTGCACCTGAGTGGGATGAGCCTGTGGCTGAAAGTGCTCCCCATCTGCCACAGCTCGCCATAGAGGGGATGTGAGGGGTTGTCTAGCATAGACTTCAGTGTGTCCCTCATCCTCCTCTCTGCCAGACTCCAGGCTGTCCAGCTGTTGTCCCACGACGGAGCCAGCCCTCCTCACCAGCTTGTTCAGCTCGTTTGATTCCCCAGACTTGATGCTGCCTCCCCAGCAGGTGACAGCAAAACAGTGTGCTGGCTACCACAGACTGGTAGAACATCCTCAATGGCCTGCTAAACACATCGAAGGACCTGAGCCTCCTGAGGAACAACAGTCAGTTCTGTCCTTGTCCTGTAGAGGGCCTCAGTGTTGTCAGTCGTCTATTGTTTAGGCGCACTCCCAGGAACTTGTATGAGTCCACCATCTCAACATCCTCCCCCTTGATGACAATGGGGGTTGGAGGCCTCCTGTTCTTTCTGAAGTCCACCACCAGTTCCTTGATCTTGCTGATGTTGAGTTGGAGCTGGTTCTCCTCAGACCATTCAATGAATCTCCTGACCACGTCCCTGTTCTCCTCATCGTCTGCCTTGGTGCAGCCCACCATAGAGTCGTCGTCCGAGAACTTCTGGAGGTGGCGCGCTCCAGAGTTGTGGCTGAAGTCGGTGGTGTGGAGGGTGAACAGGAAAGGAGACAGGGCTGAGTTTCCCAGAGGCATCGTAGCGCTACGTTCATCGTAGTGCTATGATGAACGCCATAGCTTACGATGAACGTAGCGCTACGATGCCTCTGGGAAACTCAGCCCAGGACTGTTCCTTAGGGGGCACCCGTGTTGCAAATCTCACCGTGCCTAACAGGCAGCCCTGCAGATGGACATACTGTGGCCAGCCAGTGAGGTAGTCTGTGATCCAGGCCACCTTCACGGCTGGGAGCTTCTCCGCAAGCTGGAGGGGGGAGGATGGTGTTGAAAGCGCTGGAGAAGTTCAAGAACACGACTCTCGCTGAACTTTCTGATCCCTTCAGGTGTGAATAGGACTCTGTGGAGCAGGTAGATGATGGCGTCGTCCACGCTGATTCAGGCCTGGTACGGAAACTGCAGGGGGTCCAGGAAGTCGCTCGCCATGCGCCTCAAGCGCAGCAGAACCAGTCTCTCGAACACCTTTGTGACATGAGATGTCAGTGCCACTGGCCTGTAGTCGTTCTCAGCCCTCTTCATCCCCTCCCGCACTTCCTTGGTGCTGTTCAGCTCCAGCTTTCTCTCCACCCTCTCTCTGTAGCTCTTCTTGGCCCTGCAGCTCCCTCTTCAGCTCCTTCTGGACTGACCTGGCCTTCTCTCTGTTCTTCGCCATAAAAGCCCTCTTTTTTCTGTTAAGCAGGGCTTTAATGTCCTTATTGCCTACATGGCTTGTTGTTAGGGAAGCAGGATATCTTTTTTGTGGGTATGATGCACTCCTTGCAGAACCGGGTGTAGTGAGTTGTGCGGTAGCAGAGACCGCCCACGTCCTCCTTGTAGTCCTCTGTGAACCGGCCGCAGTCCAAGGACTGGAGTCAGTCCTGTAGGTTCCTCACCGCCTCTCTCGTCCACACCTCCACAGTCCTGGTGGTAGTCCGCTGCCGCCTAGGAACAAGCATGTACCTGGGGACTAGGTGATTCAAGTTGTGGTTGGATCTGCCGAGAGGGGAGTAGGGGGTTGTGCTGTAGGCCTCCTTCACGTTTACATACAGTAGGTCCAGGGTCTTATTCTCTCTGGTGCTGCATGTCACACACTGAGTAAAGTGAGTCTGCGTTTTTGAGAGTGAGACATGATTTAGATCTCCATTGACATTGGCGTTTCCAGAAGTATACAGACAGATGTTTAGGAAAATGTTTTGAAAGATAAAGTCATGAGAGTTAGGACATCAACTCGTGATGGTAAAATTGTAGATATGAGAGTGAACATAGAGAATTTGGGGATCTTTTGGGGGCTTTGACTAATGTTTCTTGAACGTCGTTTGTTTTGGTACTTTGTTATGAAGGAATCTAAAAATTCAAGATGAGGTATAACATCTCAAGATACACATTATCGGAATGGATTGACAGTGTGTGATTATTGTTCCACTATGCCAATGCAATGCCCTGGCTAACAAAAACGGTTACGAGGACCTATGACGAGGACAGCAGACTCGAATCAGTCAGCTACGAATGAATAATCAATCCACAGCTTGCTCTATCTGATCTACTAGCTTCCCGGACGACCGAGAAGCCATGCACATGCTGAAATGCAATCGTAGCTAATGGTGCGTTCGTTTATAACTGGGAGGTGGCAAATTGCGACTTGCTACTAGGAATGATTAAATAAAACACCTCATGAACTCGCACTTCCTCGTCGCAAATTCGGATATGTTTCTCAGCCCCCAGTTGCTCGAATGCACTAGATATAACTAGGTAACTGATATAATGGTATATAGATATAACTAGGTAACTGTGATATAATGGTATATAGATATAACTAGGTAACTGTGATATAATGGTATATAGATATAACCAGGTAACTGTGATATAATGGTATATAGATATAACTAGGTAACTGTGATATAATGGTATATAGCTCGAATGCACACAGGTCGGAGGTGGGTATTTTGCCACTTGCGACTTGCCACCTCCGACCACAAACGAACGCACCACTAGACTAGCTAGCACTAGCAGCTACCTTTCTCTGGATCTCCCACACGTTGATGAAGTTCTTCCCGAGTTGGGCTCCGAGAATGTATTCTCCGTTCAGAACCGCAAGGGACCTCGGCGAGGTATTTCCCCCACGGTATGACAGCAGATTTGTGCCGGAGTGGAGCTCAAATACAGCACAATTCCAAAGTTGTCCGGCCGAATCGGCAGTCACCATGATTTCCATGGGCGCTGACATCTTGAATTCTGTAAGATTCAGACAGAGCACGATGGCTTCACGTCATCAGAGAGTATGGAATGCCAAGAATATACACTTATGTGAATATTTTGGCACCCGCCTGAAGAGGGCGCTCGCGTAGCGTTGCGGCCATTATGGACTGTAATCCGTTCCAGTCAGGTCAACACATGAAGATTACAAATTAGCTATGGGAAAAGCGACTGCCAACAGTGTTCTACAATAAACTATCAGAACTGTCAGAGTACATGTCCAGAGCTTGCTTTTCACCGGTTCCCCAAAGATTCTGACAGGTAATTGTTTGCTTAATGTTCATTAATGTTATTCTACCTAGGAGCCTGAAAAAGAGCCACAATCTACGAAAAAAACTGAATCAGAATCTGAAACGTTTATTGCCATGTAGTTTTACAGCATACTGTACTAGGAATTTGTTGTGGTCAATGGTGCATAACATTGGACAGGGTGCAGGGATGAGACGGGACAGTGCAAAGACAGGACAGTGCAAATGTGCAGTACAAATCTACAGCACTGTAAATCAAAGCCAATGCAGCCATGCTATTGACAAGATGAGGTCATCCTTCCTTTTGATACAGATGTTTTACTGTGGCGGATCCTGCAGTCCTGAATTACCTCCAGGCACCACTAGATGGCAGTGCCATACCTGTCCCTGGCTTTGTACAACCACAGCATTTGCCTACCATTCTCCCATTCCCATGTACTGTATCTACAAGTTTAGTATTATTAAAGGAGTAGTAAAGGGAAAATGCATGTTTGGCCCTGTTTTAAGGTTACTTATGATCATATACAATGGTTCAGATCAAAACGTTGACAAAACTAGCACTTTTGAGAAAGTCTGATAATTGCTCTACCACCGTTTTGGTCATACAAACATACTTAGTGAAGCAGTTATAGTGCGGCAGATAAGCTCATATGTAAGGTTTTGTGCATTTTATGACTAAAGCATGAAACTTTCTCCAGTGTTTCTATACACCATGTTTCTACACATCATGAAGTCTGTTTTCAGGTGTGGAACCATCAAGAGGGAACTTTTCAGAGGTTGAACACATTTGAGTCATCATCAACTTGTTTTTTCACTTTGTAGGCATAAATGCAATGCTGTGTTTTTAGTTTGACGACAGCCGTACTGAAAAAGGAAGTTATGTCAATGTAGCGGTTATCACACCTATGATTTCATTTGGGAGTCAAGATTACTCATTGGCTCTACCCTTTCCCTATCTTTGAGGACATCTACCGCAACGTGTCAAAACTCCTTTTCAACAGAAAAGTCAGCCGGAGAATAGCCAGTCTGCGCGCTGGCCTGTGCGCATGCGTGCTGGAGCAAGTGGGGAAAGGCGTGTAAAGATCATTTGAAAACCGAAACAATGCCTCGCGTTGAGGAATCTCAACTGTCGATTCATCCAATCTGATTGATGAAAACAACCGTTTAGCGGCCGAAAATAGATTTTGAGAAACTGACTTCTCGGTGCCCCGATCACCGTCATTACATGGATATACTGGCTCGCGCTGGATTTTAAATTTCTTCTACAGGCCTCCGAACTACACCAAAGTGATCTCGGTGAGTCAAACTTCTTATAATGTGTCGTAAATAAGGTCCAGGTTGTCAAAAACGAGCATTGCCCTTTAAGTGCAAACAGAAACAGTTAAGTGCAAACAGTTAAGTGCATTTTGACAGCAGTATAGGAAATATCAATTGTGTTTATGTTTATGCATGATTTATTTTTTTATTTAGCCTTTAGCCCCTGAACAAATAGGGGAAACATCCACCATACACAAACACAGAAACTCAATAAAGTGGACTTCACCCAATGTGACTAAGCAGCGTTGTCATCTTGGCATCTTAGTCCACCATACAATACAACCCAGCGCATCTTACCCACCATACAATAACATGAACAGTCTCCTGGGCAGAAGCAAAGGGCAGTACACTTGAGGGCAGCCTTTTTGCAATTGCAGCGCATTGTACACCCTTTCTTGCAGCCACGATGTATGTAGCAGCTCTGTGAAGCTTCCGGAAGGGTGGTCCACAGTGGCTGCCATCCCATCCCTGCTTCTTTCACCCAGCCAATCAGAAGGGCTTGGCAGCTGAGGGTCAGGTTCTAACGCTTTGCACCAGACATTGGCTTGATAGGTGGCCCGCTTAATATGTTGGTCTAAAGCAGCCTTTGTTGACATGTTCTCCACAGCTCTGGATTTCTGAGTGAAGAGCTGTTTTCTTGCCTCGTTCACCTGTGAATGAGTGCGAAGACAAAAAAAAGCATTGTACCCAAGTGCTTTGGGTGTCACGAAAAGTGCTATGTAAATGTAATGAATTATCATTATTATTACCTCTGTGGTTTCGCTTGTCCTGTCGTACATCAGTAGCACAAAGCGCTCCAGCAGTGACTTGGACAGCTCACTCACATCAGCTTGCATCTGCAGGAGCTCATTGAACGCCTCGGTCACTTCAGGGAAAGCCTTCCAGGTCTCCCATGATGTTTTCTTTCCTCTTCCAGCAAATGTCGAGACTGTGTCACACCCTGGGGTGGGACGATTACAAAAGATCATGTCACGATTATTGTGGCCAAAATAATTGCGATAAACAATATTATTGTGATAATAACAACAACAACAAAAATGACTTGAATTGTATCATAGTCAGACTGTAGATTCTACTTTGAGTTTTGAACAAGTCTGGTAAAAAAAACAAAAAAACTGAACACTGACACTTTTCTATCATCAAACACATACTGGCTGAATAAGACAAGACACATTTTTTTTACACATTAATGTACAGCTCATGTGAGGATTACATTAGTTATTCACTTCATTCATGATTATGACGATTATCCAAATTCACCACAATTCAATGATGGTGAGTATTTTTTTTAATCACAACTAACAATAATATTGATTGACATGACATCAGACTGTCGAGCATGGAAAGGACACGAGTGACCACCGGTGTACAAAGGAACATGCTCTTTATTGCGGAAACCCCTAAAACAGGGACCACAACCATCCTCTAATATGAGGGGAGGGCCATAGGGAACAATGGCAGCCTGATCATCAGACGTTAATTGTCACGCAGTAGTGCCGGGCTTCTTTCTCTTCCACTGCGCTGGTGAACGTTGGACGGAGTGAGGGAAGCCTGAGCAGATCGCTGGGTCACGGGAGGAGGACCGGGGGCAGCCGTCGGAGCGGCGGACCTCGCCTTCCTCTGACCCCGAGATGCCTGGCCACCAGCTTGGACTGCTCCTCTACTTTGCCGAGGCGTTCCAGGGTTTCCCCGGCAGCAGAACCGAACAGCCCGGACCGGTAGATGGGGGCGTTCAGCAGGGCCGTGCGAGCCTGAGGCGAAATGCACCAATCTCTGGGGCATTTCCTGCTTTCAGCTCTCGACGCGGAGGGTCAAGCGGTCCCTCCCTGTCATGGCACATATCGACAGGTTTGTCGAGAGTACCTGGGTGGCGCCTCTCGAGCAGGCTAAGGCGCCGGTTCGCGCCTGGACTGACCCCACGCATGTGTTCAGGTGAGAACACACTGTTGTAGAGGCTGTGGTTAACACTGTCTATAGGCATGTGTGCACAATAGATGCACAATTAAGACTTACACAGATACAGAGATGTTCTCTAAGGCTTTGTGGGTCATACGCGTTGCAGCACTCTAAGGATTACAATGGAAATATGACTATATGACTAGGTATAATCTTCTATTTGTATTTAATCCATTAGTATTGTAGTAGTGTTCGGAATCGCTCCCTATTCACTATATAGTGCACTATATAGGGCGTCAGCCATTTTGTTTGTAGTGTCCGAATTCTCCACGGAATTTTCGTTCCCTATATAGTCCACTATTTATTACCCACAATTCACCTTGATTTGCAGGGACCATGCATGTACCCTACATTTTCTCCGTTCCCTAGGTAGTTCACTACATGGTGAACCCTATATAGGGAATAGGGAGTGAGGGAATGAGGGAGCGATTCCGAACACAGTTCAGGTTGTTCCACCAGTTGAGCCCACCATCCTTGCCAGGCCGCTACATTATCCCCTCACTACAAAGTTCCTTGCCCTCGAGGGAACATACTGAAGTTCACACCAGGCCTCTCCCACATTACTGGTTCCCTCCATGCCCGCTGCAGCACGCCCCCCCCAACACAGAAGCACACACACAGCGTGTGTCTGTGTGTGTCCTGCTCCAGTCTCCAGTCGCCGCATCTGCTGTCCAAAGAGTCCTGGTGAACACCACCCTGTGGCGCTAATATAGCTAGTAAACACTCACCTCTCTCCATCTCTGTTGTGAAGAGTTTAAGAGCCTAATGGCTCTGTGGATGAAGGATCTCCTGAGTGTCTGTTGAGCAGAACTGAACAGACTCCTTTGCTTCACTAATGGTTGTCTGCAGTGGGTGGCTGACATTGTCCATACTGTATGTACAACAGTTTTCCCAGGGTCCTTCTCTCTGCCACGGTCGCTAGATCCTCCACATCCGCTCCATCCTCAGAGTCAGCTAGCCTGACCAGTTTGTCCAGCCGCATTGCATCTCTCTTGTTGATGTTGCCTCCTCAGCACACCACAGCATAGAACAGAATGCTGGCAGCCACAGACTAGTAAAACATCCGGAGTTTCCTGCAGATGCGGACAGACCTCAGCTTCCTCAGGAAATATAGCCGGCTCTGCCCCTTCCTGTATATTCCTGAGTTCTCTGACCAGTTCACTTGTCTACCACTTATTTAAGCAATAAACCACGAGAGGCCGTGTGTTATAGTGATTTTATAACAGCTAGGGGGCGTTGTAAGGCACGAAGCGGAGTGCCTAAAACCCCCCTAGCTGTTGTAAAATCACTATAACACACGGCCTCTCGTGGTTTATTGCTTTTATACAACATCTATTAGTGTAAAATAAACACACAGTAATATAAAATATTAACATTTATTCAAAACGAAGCATCATTCCCTCAATTCCGCCAAGCAAAATAGTTCCTCTAACAAAAAGGTTGCCAAGCAACAGATGCATTGGATGGAATGTTCAGTTGTTTTGAAAAAACAATGATAGGCCTACAATGCATTGGATCAAATGGGAGGCGCATTAATACTGAAAATGGAATGATATGCGGTCCCAGGTGTGTTACAAAGTATTTTAACACGGCTTCCAGACAATCAGAATCAAGAACCAGAACTAACCGTTGTATAAAATAATTGATAAACCTTAGTGTCATGCATGACTATAAACTGACTATAAGGTGTCATGCATGACTATAAACATTTATAACGAGTTTTATAAAACCTTATAACTGCTTTATAATGTGTTATGAATGTGCTTAAGATGCTTTATAAACATGACCTTCATAGAGAGTTTGTTTTTCTTTTAAAGAAAATACAACGTTCAGTTTGCTTAATACGGTCACGATTGGGGATTCAACATCAGCTGCTGCCATCTTGGTTGTTGCCGAAAATGCCTCAGCGCTCCTCTGTTCCGTCATCATATTAAACCCGCCCCATATTGTGACGTCTTATGAGCTGTATTTATTGGCTGTAAGTAAAGTGTAAGACAAAAACATTCATAATTGTGTGATGTATGATACAATTGCTGATAAACATATACAGTGCTATCACTGTACTGTAAGCTTACAAAGTCATGCTGTTGCGTATTACTGATGTTTATATGCATATATTATTATTATTATTATTATTATATATTTCAGAAACTTAGATTTTATAATCTCTTATGATACTTTAGAGCAGTTCTGTCTTTATAACTACCAAACTTTTGACAGTTATAATGTGCTGTGTAGCATGGAGGTAGTATATCTTCCACTTATAATAATTTATATAAACCATCTTATAAGGTGTCATGCATGACTACATGACTATACACATTTATAAAGAGTTTTATAAAGCCTTATAAGTGCATTATAATATGCTATGAATGTGCTTATGATGCATTATAAACACGACCTTCATAGAAAGTGTTACAGAACTGCTTTTATATACTCCTGGGCCTACTTTTTGCTTTGCCTGACCATGGGGCCAGCCAACAATAGAGAAAGTCTGTTACTGTCACTGACACCATTGTTAAAATGCATGCGCGATACCTTTACGAAACCAACGAGATGTTGCTGAGCGATCTGTTGATTGGGGGGGGGGGGAATTCCAATTGTTGTGCTCGTGCGGGCATCCACACCGGCCCACTTGAGGACCGGCCCTTCGGGATTCGTCCCGACGGCCAGTCCGCCATTGTCACCATGTCAGATTAGGTGTTGCATAAATTCTTGCCATGTCATAGCCGGGACACTGGCAACACTACACGAATGACTGCCACAAATCATTGTATGCTGTCTTTCACAAACATGCACGTCACTGGGCGAGTTCAGGTAGTCTGGTCAAGAAATGTGTCAGTCATGGAAGAAGCACTGTATTCAAGCTTTATCCTACTAGAAATTATGGTGGCGGATGTTGTGCCAAATAATTCTGACTCCCCTTCACTATCTTTGAATTATCTGTCGAAACCATGATATGTAGGCTACCACAACTATATCTGCCTCATTAAAACTACATTTGATGCAGTTGAAGTATTACATTTTCGCCTGGGATTCATCCCTTTTTATCTACCTACTCAGCCTACCATCCAGTGACCTAAAGATGCAGGCTAACCACAATAAATGTGAGGAGGGATAAATTATAGGATATGACTTTATATGAATGTAGGCCTATTACTTGTAAACTATTATGTAGGTACTTATTCCAAGTGCTCTCGTAGTTTATTATCGTGGATGTTATAGCAGTAGCTAGCCATAGGTTCGCAGTGCGATGTGGTCATAGATAGCCTCGCTTTTTGTTGCTCCTGTGTCCTGTTCTTTACCGAGTGGTAGAAACTATAAACAATTGTTTACAAACAGATGAAACTACACGCGAAGGGGAGTGGGATTCTGCCAGGGAGTCTGAACTCAGCGCAAGCTTTGTTGTTCAGAGTCAAAGAAGAAAAATAAAATAAAGGAAAAACGATTGTGGACCCGTTCATGGGTGTCACGAAAAGAACAGTATGGGCTGTCTATCCTTCAAGGAGAACTTGAGGCAACGGATGTGTTAACATGTAAAGAACACTGTCATCATATTGGTCACCGTCAAGGAAAGTCATAGGCATGGTCGCAGGAGATGGCAAACAAAAAAATTCTGACATGCTAGACTTTTCGTCGGGGTGTCGTAGGGCATCCCAGATGGCAAATCACTGATCTTCGATTATGTCACACTACAAGGCTTTTTGACGTTCCCGACGTTCAAAATCGGGCCCGACGCTGGACACTTTGTCTGCAACAAAAAATCGGCCCAAAATCGGCCTGAATTTTTGCAGTCTGCACAGGCCCTAACCTAGTCAGCTGAGTTAGTTAACGTTAGCTAGCTATGTAACTGGTTATGCCAAAAGATGGCTACACTAGCTAGCACCACTAACCAACTTTACAGACGGTAACATTAACTTGTAGCTAGTTTGCAGAGGGGACGTGAAAGGCGTGGATGTGACCGGCAGACCGACTATGATTATGTGGAGTCGGGTCTACTTCTTGTTCCAATACCAACTGCCTATTCGTCCTAAATTAAGCAAGTTGGCAAGATAAAAGTATTGGCTTTTTAAAAGTAAAGACGAGGCTTTAGAGACAAATAAAGAATTGGACACACTTAATTTCTTTCTAACTAATGTTGCATTGTGAATCTAGCATGGAGTAGTTCTGTGGTTTTAGATATGCTGTAATTGATTGGTAATTGATGAGTGGGTGTCCATACTATGCCTACTGTACTAATCCTGTGCATTCAAAACACAACAAAATAAATACAGGAAATGTTCAACCTAAACACTGAAACAGTAGGCCTATCAAATTGACAAAATCTGCAAATTAAAAAAATAAAAAAAAGGGAGAAAAAAAACTTTACTCAGTCAAAAGTGGTCCATGAAAAGCACTTTTTGGATTTCATAATTAATGTTGCAAAACATCAAGGAGACTACAGCAGCTGCAATCCTCTGGTCCCAACAGTAGCCTATTTTGTGTTTGGTTTTTACAGCAGTGATATTGTCCATGAAATGACGATCCTCAAGTCCAGGCTTTGACTGTTGATCATAGTATCCTGGTGGAGAACAGTGTTCCACTTGTGTTCAATGACCCCACTCGCTCTGCATAACATTTCTGAAAACCATAAGAAATGTTAGTTTTAAACTACCCTTAGTCACACATACAAGTTTCAATTTGTAGCAGAAGTATTCTAAACATCAAGGGCATCAAGGGACATTGAGGGACTATGCTTAGTAACATGTGCTAACTAGCATACTTACACGTTATCAAATGCAGGCTAGTGCACAAGACCAGTGCTATGGCCAGAATGCTAGCCTTGGGCGTAGTACATCCGTCATCAACCTGTTCAGAGACAGCAGGTGGGTCCTCCTTTTTGCACTTCTGCCTATGAACCACAACCATGATACAAAAACACAAAATATCAACACTCCTGAAAGAAACTACTCAACTGTACTTTAGACGATTCACAACCATAATCCATTACTGGAATCTGTACCAGTATGTCAGGTTATCATGACAGAGGTGATGCAGGAAGACTCGCAACACTGTTGGGGTTCCAATTTTTTTTTGCATTAAAAAATATACAACATTTCAAGTCCTCATGGATCAGGTTAGTTTTTGCAACATGACAAAGAGCCTGTGGCTCGAAACATTGCATATTTTTTTATGTTAGATTTTTTTTTTTTTAATTGGAGCTGCCAACAGTGTCACAAGTCTTATTGCATCACAGTTATCTTTGGACTCAGGACCTGGAAAAGAGATGTGCGTGTCACTAACAAGGCTCGTTCCCCCCCTAGAGTGCGCACCCCCCCCCCGCCCCCCCATTGACACTTTACCCTATGCACCACTTGCACTATCACAACACACTCTGCACACACAATGTACAGTACATACACTCACCACACTCTACTCTGTAGGAGTAATTTGCATTGTGCCTTTCCTTTTTTGGGCTGTATTTTGTATTTGCTCTGTTTTTTGTATTGCATTTGCATTGTCATGTCTTTGCACTGTCCTGTCCTGCACCCTGCACTATGTCGTCTTCATCAGCTTATGCCATTGCCCTAGTATATGTAAACCATGTTCATGGCGAATAAATGGATCTTGCATGTTGAATCTTGAATACTCACATCTGCTTCTGTAGGAAGAGCTTGCTGGACTCGCAGGCCTTGGTCTGGCTCTCGGCTGCCATTTTCCTACTCTCAGCCGCGGACTGCAGCGCCTGGCAGGCCTCCCTCTGGTGAGAGGCCTGGGTCAGGTTCTGCTGCAGGACATCAATGCAATCTGAAATCACATTTAGACCAACCACATTTACAACGAGATTCATGTTCATTCATGTTATTAAATTTCCCATAAGTAAAAAAAAAAAGAAGTATTTTTACTTCCACCCTAGTGACACCACAGGGCGAGAGGTAATGCTTTCAGTGGCTTGTGTATCCGTCCGTCCATCCGTCTGTCAGCAGGATTACGCAAAAACTACTGCACACATTTTCACAAAATTTGGTGGAAGGGTGTAGCATGGGCCAACTTAGAAACCATTCAATTTTGGAGTGGATCTCAATTATGGGGTGAGTTCACAAGCTGCCCAAACATGGTCGGCTATTCACCGCCATTCATTTTTTGGACCAGAATTACACAAACTACCAGACCCATTTTCATGAAAGACAGTGGAAGGATGTAGCATGGGCCAACTTACAACCCATTGAATGGTGGAGTGGATTAGAATCACGGGGCAGGTCCACAAGTCATTTCTTGGTTTGTTTGTTTGTTTGTTTGTATGTTAGCAGGATTACACAAAAACTACTAGACCAATTTTCATGACACTTGGTTGAGGAGTGTAGCATGGGCCAATTTAGAGTTCATTAAAATTTGGAGCAGATCCGAATCACAGGACGGGTGCACGAGCTGCCCAAACACGGCCGGCCATTCACCTCCATTCATTCTTTAGACCGGGTTTACTCTAAAACTACCAAACTGATTTTCATGAAACGTGGTGGTGTAGCATGGGTCAGCTACTAACGCATTAAATTCTGGAGTGGATCCGAATCACGGGGCGGGTCCACAAGCAGCCCAAACACGACCGGGCCGGCCATGCAACGCCATTTATTTTTGGGACTAGGATTATCATAAGACAATTTAGAACCCATTCAATTTTGGCATGCACAGAGCCACAAATGCAAACTCAGGTGGCTCTCTGAGTATCATTTCTAGTTTATTTTAAATCTATTATTATTTTCATTTCAAGATACTACTCTGACTATGACTTTAGGTGGAGAAAAAGTAGCCTACCTCTGGTGTAACAAAATTGGTAATCTCTTGGTAACATATCTTCTGCTGTTTGCTCAAATTAATCTGCAAGTACTTAAATGTCCTAGTTAATCTTGATAACGTTGATATAGTAGTTGACTATAAAATTAAGCGCCAATGATTTTAGTACTCTCATTGGTCTGTACATTAGTTTCCAGGATAATGGAGACTGTTAAGGAAATCCATTAGTGCTGTTTTGAATGTTTTCCTACAGTATCTTTTTTGATCAAAATTGGATATCATAGGATTTTCAGATCATGGCAAGAACTTATAAGGTAATGTCTGGCCCTGGCGCTGTTTATCAGAATGTGTTGTGTTCCAGGACTCCATGGTACTAACTATTTTGGGAATGGGTTGGCAGCCAGAGGAGTTTCTCTCATATTACGCTCTTGTTTCCAATAGCTGGCCATGTAAATTACCTCGCAAAATATGCTGGCTATCCTTGCTTTTGACAGGGCTCTCCCATTTTTCCACATCTAGGGTAGCCTATGTGCGTACAAGCACATGAAGGGCAGATTTTCAACAAATGAAGCCATCTTCCCTTTGGTACAATGACATTTTCATAATGCCTTTGTACAGGAACTCCTTTGCCTGTTTCAAGACATGACATTTCTACAAAATATCATTATAGCCTGCACCTCTGTAAGACATTCAATTACTCCTTCACATGAGTCAGTGTCACCATTAAGATACAGTATATATCTGACACACAACATCAACCTTTCACTACCGTGCACACTTCAGTGAATAACCTTTTTGGAATTACTGCACCATCATAGACAAAACTGCACTTAATCATAGACAAATGTTTGGAGACGAAGCCCTCGCCAAACTATTTAAGGCATGCGACAGCTTTCATTAGATTATAAACCAAATGGATATTCAAGAAGTCCACCTAGCACAAACCCTTACTTGAATCCTAACCAGCCAGATTAGTCTTAGATTTGGATTAATTTTAAAGACTACTACTGTAAGTAACTAATCATGTGTATTTATTTACTCTGACTCAATGGTCTCTATGGTTACAGGGGAAAATGCAGCTAAGAATATCGTGGTTGAGAGTAGTCCTTTCATGGTAGCCTGGACCAGAGGCAAAAATCCCACTCCCTGCAACTCTGACATCAATTTTCCTACCTTGGCGTAGTGTGATTTCAGAAGTGAGGTTTGCCTCCATCTCTTTATGCACGTCGATTTGTTTTTCCAAGTCTGTAATGTTTCCATTCAGAATAACCTGAAAAAGAAAATGTCCTCATTAATTTACTTTTCAACATGTACAAGTTACCAAGCGGTTGATATAACTTTGATATACAGCACTTTGGCAATGTGTTCCCCCTGCCTCCTTTCACATATTTGAAATTGTGAGGAGAGCAGGGGAGTGACTTGGCCTCTGAAAACATTCCTTTTATCTTGTGTTGTATTTGAAACTACACATATGAGATCATGCAATCTATAAGATATCGCCTACAAATAGAGGTTTAAACATGACTTCCATATAAATGCATGTGGAAGAGAATAACCTTTGTGCCTAGAGCATAGTGAGAGAGGAATGTGGCCTATCGCTGTCTCCGTCTCCAGGAAGGCTCCGGCGTGACCTCCCACCCATTTCATGAGAGGGAGGACTACTTTTAATATTTTCATTGCTCAATTTGCAAAGCATTTCCATAACTGTCTGCACTAAAATGGATACTGCCCATTGTGTCTTATGTAAAAGGGGTGGCTTTTCCGTCACTGGGGTCTACTGTTTAGTGTGCTTCATTATTTATCAGAGCTGTGTTTTGCTTTGACCGCCAGCCATCTATCATCATAATACAGTACATGCTGCCAAACAGAGGATAATTACTGTACATGTCTGACATAAGTACTATTATTGATGTCAAATCAGTGTGAATCAGTAATATAACTATTGATGGCGTGACTTGCCGATGTAGTTAAGCATCCTATAGGCATTAATTAGGCTTCCCTTTCTTATTTATAGAACTATGAGCAGAACAGTGCAGAACAGAATAAAGAGGCAGGTTGGAGGGGGACTGTCAAAATGAGGGAGAAGAAGAAGGAGGAGAGAGAGGTGGGGAGAGAGGAGGCAGACAGAGAGGGAGAAGGAGAGAGAGGAGGTGGGGAGAGAGGAGGCAGACAGAGAGGGAGAAGGAGAGAGAGGAGGTGGGGGGAGAGAGGAGGTAGACAGAGAGGGAGAAGGAGAGAGAGGAGGTGGGGGGAGAGAGGAGGCAGACAGAGAGGGAGAAGGAGAGAGGAGGTGGGGGGAGAGAGGAGGCAGACAGAGAGGGAGAAGGAGAGAGAGGAGGTGGGGAGAGAGAGGAGGCAGACAGAGAGGGAGAAGGAGAGAGAGGAGGTGGGGGGAGAGAGGAGGCAGACAGAGAGGGAGAAGGAGAGAGAGGAGGTGGGGAGAGAGGAGGCAGACAGAGAGGAAGAAGGAGAGAGAGGAGGTGGGGAGAGAGGAGGCAGACAGAGAGGGAGAAGGAGAGAGAGGAGGTGGGGAGAGAGAGGAGGCATACAGAGAGGGAGAAGGAGAGAGAGGAGGTGGGGAGAGAGAGGAGGCAGACAGAGAGGGAGAAGGAGAGAGAGGAGGTGGGGGGAGAGAGGAGGCCGACAGAGAGGGAGAAGGAGAGAGAGGAGGTGGGGGGAGAGAGGAGGCAGACAGAGAGGGAGAAGGAGAGAGAGGAGGTGGGGAGAGAGAGGAGGCAGACAGAGAGGGAGAAGGAGAGAGAGGAGGTGGGGAGAGAGAGGAGGCAGACAGAGAGGGAGAAGGAGAGAGAGGAGGTGGGGAGAGAGGAGGCAGACAGAGAGGGAGAAGGAGAGAGAGGAGGTGGGGAGAGAGAGGAGGCAGACAGAGAGGGAGAAGGAGAGAGAGGAGGTGGGGAGAGAGAGGAGGCCGACAGAGAGGGAGAAGGAGAGAGAGGAGGTGGGGGGAGAGAGGAGGCAGACAGAGAGGGAGAAGGAGAGAGAGGAGGTGGGGAGAGAGAGGAGGCAGACAGAGAGGGAGAAGGAGAGAGAGGAGGTGGGGAGAGAGAGGAGGCAGACAGAGAGGGAGAAGGAGAGAGAGGAGGTGGGGGGAGAGAGGAGGCAGACAGAGAGGAAGAAGGAGAGAGAGGAGGTGGGGGGAGAGAGGAGGCAGACAGAGAGGGAGAAGGAGAGAGAGGAGGTGGGGGGAGAGAGGAGGCAGACAGAGAGGGAGAAGGAGAGAGAGGAGGTGGGGAGAGAGAGGAGGCAGACAGAGAGGGAGAAGGAGAGAGGAGGTGGGGGGAGAGAGGAGGCAGACAGAGAGGGAGAAGGAGAGAGAGGAGGTGGGGAGAGAGGAGGCATACAGAGAGGGAGAAGGAGAGAGAGGAGGTGGGGAGAGAGGAGGCAGACGGAGAGGGAGAAGGAGAGAAAGGAGGTGGGGGGAGAGGGAGAGAGGGAAGCAGAGAGTGAGAAGGAGAGAGAGCAGGCAGGTGGGGGGGTGGATGGCTGTAGCAGCCTCAGTTAGGGAGAGAGTGAGTCAGCTCAAACCTCAGAACTACGGCACGGAGAGGGAGAAGGACGAGGAGGAGGGGGGCGACGGAAACCAAAGCATACACTCACGTTTTCACGGCGACTGACGTTCAGGGACTCCGTGGTGTCGCTCAGGTCCATCAGAAGCTGGTCTATCTTCCCACACTGGCGGGTCTGGTTATCCCTGCCTTCCAGAACCATCTTCTCCAGCGCCTCCTTGTTCCGGTCGGACACCGCCTTCGCCTCCTCGAGCTTATCCTCCATCAACTGCAGGTCAGCCTGGCACTGCCCGACGTCCTTCACGTGGGGCACGGTGGCCCATACTATAATGACAATGAACGATATGACAGACCAAAGTGCCAGGATGGCGAAAGCAACGTTGCGGCAGGTTTGAGCCATGTCAACGGTCATAGTAGGCTGGTACACTGCTGAAGTGGCGGAGGTGATGATGATGATGATGATGAAGGCAATGACAGTAAAATAAGTCCTTTTTTAGAGCAGGTGATGATTAGTCCTGTCCCCCCTTCTCAGTGAGGCATGTGTCCGTCTGCGAAGCCGGGAGGTTTGTAGAGTGAGTGCACAGAGGCTGTTGTGAAAGACGGACTTCCCCTAAATTTTGACTGGGCAGGGCCATGAAAGGGGCGTGATTGAATGAGGAGGGTAAACCTGCTCCCCCTGGCCACACAAACCCCCTCCCTCCCGACCACACCCCTTTCCCTTCTCTCCGGGGGGCGGGGGGGGGGGGGGGGGGGGATTAGGAACACATTACTCCAGAAGCGATTTCCACACAACTCACACATACATTTCAGCAAAATGCTGAAATGAAAGTTAAATTCCCTCCCGTGTATGCTGCTGTTGTTTTTCCCTGAAGAGGGTGTGTGTTTGCCTGGTTTCTGTTTCCATTTCTCAGTCAGCCTGGCAGGCCTCCCAGCTCCACATAGAGCTGGCCTTGAACGCGCGGCTTTCAGGAGGGAGGCCGAGTTCACGCAGGCTGTTTGGTTCCACAGCTATTTCTTACTTAAACACCAGAGCCCTGAGAGATGTGGCAGCAAGTCACTGTTTCCTGAGCGGACGCCAGGACACCAAGAGAAGCCATCAGACCGTCTTTAGTCCACACCACCAACAGCTACAGTACAGACATCTTTTTTTTTGCCAGTTATAGCCACTGCTGTATAGTAGACAAATCCTCTCCATTCCTTTTAATCTTGATGAAACAAAACTGAAACACAGTGATCTGTCATATTCCACGCAGAGAGAGGGATACCCCCCCCCCCCTTTATTCACTGAAGTGAAAGTTGCAGTGTCTGAAATATGAGGTGCATAAACACGTCCACGAGATCTGGATGTGAGGGTAGTGTAGGGTAGTGGCTAATTTCCATCAATCCCTAAACCTAACCCAACCCTAACCTTAACTTAAACAACTTCTGTGTTTATGGGAACTAGCTTTTACCTTGAAGTCTTTCCCTAACTTGGCATACTTTAGAAAGGTCAGTGTGACACTTCCTGTTTTTTGTTGTTGTTGCATTTTTGTTGGATTTGAATGATTTACTACATTGTGTTGTCAGGACACTTGTCCAGAGTAAACTAGTATGACACTTTGTTTGCACTGACAGTGCCAATTGCAGTGCAATGCACAAATTACGATATACAGTTAAAAATAAAGGGGGAGGCACTTTCAGTATAGGTACTATATACCTGTACAGAATGGAGTGTGGCGAGTGTATGTAGAGTGTGTGTGTGTGTGTGTGTGCAGATTGTAGTGTGGTGGGTGAGCGGTGTTATGTACAGTGAGCGCAGTGTGTGCCGTTAAGTTATGTGGAACAATCAGGGGTTGTGTGCAAGTGGTGTAGGGGGTATAGACTCAGTGTGTGTGTGTGTGTGTGTGTGTGTGTGTGGGGAGGGGGGGTTGTGTGGGGACACAAGCCCTGTTAATGAGTCTGATGGCCGTGGGAAAAAAGCTATTTTTGTGGCGAGTGGACCCGGTCCCGATGGACCTCAGTCTCCTGCCAGAGGGGAGTGGTTCAAAGAGACCGTGACCAGGATGGAAGGGGTCGGACGCAGTGGCGTTTGGTGGGTCCTGGCACCGGGTATGTCAGAGCCAGCGAAGCACGCACGCATTGCGTGCCTGTGAGCCGCATATCGCTCGCAAATTTTTTGCATCCCCTGACAGGAGGTTTCTAGGCACCAGAAGGGCCCTTGAGCAGTTATCCCAGCCAAAACTAACCTCCCTCGTACCCGGAGGCCTTTGGATACGACCGGAGAAACGTTTTGGCGCTAGAAATCTGGAGCTGCGTTCTAGTGTAATAGGCAGATCAGGAGGCTTTAGAAAACCAGGCCAGGTCAAGCCTGGCTTAAGTGCAGGGCTGGCTTGTATCTGTTCAGGACTGGTAGGACGGAAGCTAGTCATGCTACTGAAATAGCTGTGGATTGAAATGACATGAAATAATGTCTGATAAATTAAGATAGATCTCGTCGCCTGGACACATCAGTTCCAATGCTTCCAATGCTAATCCAGCACAATAAGAGCGGGATAGCCAGTTAGCTCATGAGCTCACAACAACTAGCAACAGCTTCCATAACATTAATGGTAGCAGTCAGTGGCTAAAGCAGTTACACTGATGATAACTGTAACGTTAGCTATTTTGCTGCAATTGGTTCAACTTCTGTTTCTGGACAAAGGTAAGGGATAAACCCAGATAACACAAGGCTATCGGACCTACAGCGGGTCCCCGATGGACGAGCTGGCGGACCTCCGGCCGAATCCGTTGGCGGACATCCGGCCGAATCCGCTGGCGGGTTCCAGGCCATTTGCACATCAAATGGCAAGCGGACCTCTGGCGGATTATTAGCGTCAGGGACAGCGGTCCGCTAGTTATCTGAAATGCTCCCGCTATTGCTCCACCACCATTCCACCGGTAGTTTATTGTCTATATCCTAGGCCCATTGGCCCTAGGCTTATGGATTTCTATTGCTAAATTAACTTACTCTGAAAATTTTTTGGGAAACCCATCCTTTCATAGTCCCCCAATTACTAAACATTTACCTGGTAAATACATGCAAAATATAGCCTAATATATAATGGGTAATTACTGAGACACCTGTACTGCAGGTATAATTTCAAAACAGGAGTATTTCAAATGTTCAATTACTGCACATAAATTCAATAACTGACATAGCACCACCAGGTAACTGCATTTTACATAGCTTCTATAACATCCAGTGACAAAAAGTCTTCCACACCAGGGTTTGAACCCCTGACCTTTGGCATGGGAGTCAGGCGCTTTATCCACTACACCACCTAGGAGCTGGAAAGTGCACAATGTCATTGTGGTTTTATTTTGATGTTCTGGGATCACTGCAAATGGTGCTCAGACCTCTGCCCATTAATTAATTTTGTAGTTCTTTTTGAGCGCTTGAGAGCATCATTCTGAACCCTTCGTCCCTGTGACCTTCCCATCTCCAGATATGGCGGTACAGCCATGGGACGTGCCGTCATCGGGGCGAAGGTAAAAATGAATATTAAAGATGTGAGGACCGCCGCCCCCCCAAAAAGATGTCAGACTCTCACTCCAAGCTTTTCTAAAAAGTTGGCAACCTTGGACATTACTGACAGAAAACTGGCCCGAGACCTGATAACGTTAACCATGTAACGTTAAGCGTGTAACGTTAAGCAGTATGCTGCTTGCTATCAGATCATCATCACCTATTAGTAATACGTGTCTATGACTATGGTAGCTGCTTTATCATGTTTCTTCTGGTGTAAATCTGGCTTGCAGCTTTCCTATGCGAGCCAGTACCCAGCCGTGGTGTCTGTGTGTAACGTTAACGTTAGCCTATGAGGAGCCAAACATTGTATGGCTAACGTTATGTTTTTCAGTTTGATACTGCAGTGCGTGGTCGGTATGTGCATCTTGTTTAACGTTATTGGCTGTGTTGTTATTGGTGTGTACCGTATGTGTGATGGGAGTATGATGGGAGTATGAGGCTGTGGGCAAACTAACCTAGCTACCGCCCGGTAAGGTAGCCTATATTCGGTATGTGTGATGGGAGTACTGTAGGGGGGTATTGTAGTAGCCTATATTTGTAGCATAGATGAGTTGGGTTCCTGGTTCCATATGCGTTGCAAGCAAGAGCACTGTCATGGTAGCCTACTACATAAAAAAGGGTGCCCACCCGGCGAACCGGTCATCAAGATAATGCGACCTGACCATTGGCTTTATTGTAGGCTGATTGTAGACAAAATCCACACAAAAAAAAGCCATCGCACGCTCGCATGAAGTGCCCCCCCCAAAAAATCTCGAGGCCCCCCCATTCGTATTCTTCTGGTACCGGGTCTGGGTGTATGTGAACATGTGATCTGTGTGAACATGCCAGTGGTTGAAGAATAACTCATGATGGTAGATACAGGTTTTCAATAGGGTGTGTGATCTCTGTGCGGACTCTTGATGATGTAATCGTACAGCTTCCTCCCTCACCCCTCCCTGAGCAGTAGCTATGTTTTGTGGCGAGAGTAGATGGTACAACAGCCTTTGAGGCGGCTTGAACTTACACAGGGTTAGTCATCAACTCACTCGAAAACTGTCTAGACTTGAAATACCGACATCACAATGTCCTCTGTGACAGGAGAGGATGCAACATGTGCATGCAATCTCCTCAAGGCTACAGTAACTATACAGTACAATGATGCATATCGTTGACTTCTCAAGATCATATTCCTTTGATCATAAAACATGCATTTGATTCTGTTGTGAGCGTTCTTGTTGCGCTGTGAGATGTAGAGATGTGCTGGGAGGTGTGGTGGTGAGAACTGAGGGACTTCCTGTGGAGGCTTCTTGATGTCTTCAGAGAATCAGATATGTTACCGCAGTGGAAAATAACTACATTGGGGGTACGTTAACAGTGTTGCACAAACATCCACACTCCTTAATGTGCACGCACACATGCAGTTTGCCGCTTAAACCTTTGAAAAAAAAGAAGAAAAAAGAATTATTCTTTCTTTACAGTAATTAGAATTTCTTTTTTGAAACAAAATTTTATATAATACGCTATGGCCTAATAGATAAATTATAAAAATAATACATTTTATTCACAAGGCACGTTTCATTGTCAGATAATCTCATGGTGCTGAACAACATTAACACACAGGGTATCTAACAAAGCTGGGAATATGTTCCGCATCAAAAATCTAAATGAATTGTTGCTTGATTTACTTTTCCGTTCATTAATGTCATGGTGTGTTTAGCACTAACGCAAGAACAGAACAAGAGACGCTGTGTTTAACACTAGGCCATGGGTTCCCAAACTCCATCAATGTGGGCCTCCCCTCTAAAAACAGTGACACACCCGCGCCCCCCCCCCCCCCCAAACCTCCCAAATTTGTCCATTATGCAAGGCAGCGTTAGCTAGCCCATAATGTTACACAGCTAATAGGCTACCAGCAAATCCTCAAAAAAGGCTTTAGCATTATGAAGGCATGGGCTTTTTTTTGTCACCTCACCCCTAATCGGACAGGCCTAATTTGGCTCTTTTTCAGATATTAGGGTAGGTCTAAATAATAGCCCAAAAACGTATTTCCCACAAAACTAAAGTTCCACAACCATCAATTTCATTAATGGGACACATAGGGGATATAGAATAGAATAGAATAGAATAGAATAGAATAGAATAGAATAGAATAAAATAGAATATACTTTATTGTCCCCTCAGGGAAATTTGTCTTGGACTCGTTTGCTGCACAAATCAACTCTATACATAGAAACAGAGGAGGACAACACATCACATGTCTCACATACATATACAACACACAACACGTTGTCCACAACATATTGCACATACAAAACCCATTACACATATTACTCACAACACATTGTACATACACAACACATTGCACATACACAACAGAACACATTGCACATACATAGACTATTGCACACAACCCACATTGCACTTGCCCCAGTGAAAAAAAGAGAAGAAAACACCTTGACTATTGCACAACTTCATTCCTTCATTTGGCCCCATTCAACATTCTAACTGCGGTCGGCACAAATGAGTATTTAAAAATGAGTATATGAAAAAGCATGGTTGTGTTTTGTTCTAACTCGGGTAGGGGTACCTCAAAATCTGAGGGCCCCTCCTGCTAGATTATAAGTTAGCTCGGTGGCACCTGTTGCTTGTTAACGTTATGACGTTTTCGAACAATACATTCATGCCTGCGGGGGGAGGCTCTCTCTGCACTATCCACAAATCATTAGACAGCTAGATAGCTCGTTGAGATATACTGTAAATTCTGTCCTATTATACTCAGAAAGACTACAGAATGGTCTGATCGCTGATCGCAAATGCTCCAGTGCTGAAATACTACAGTCCCGATGAGGAAGTGACTACAGTGCGACGCCTCTGACACAGGGCTACAGTAGGTGCAGCACTCATGCAGGATGGACGGCCCGTTGCTTTTGCAAGCAGAGCTCTAACACAGACAGAACGAGGCTATGCACAAATAGAGAAGTAGCTTTTAGCTGTGGTCTTTAGCATGGAAAGGTTCCACCAGTACACCTATGGCCGCAAAGTTACTGTTCAGAGCGACCATAAGCCGTTAGAGACCATAGTGAGAAAACTACTGCTCAGCGCTCCAAAACGACTTCAACAAATGATGCTGCACATTCAGAACTACAGTACGACCTGGATGTAGTGTATGTGCCAGGAAAAAACATACTGCTCGCGGACACCTTGAGCAGAGCCTACCTACCTGAGTGTTCATTACGTGGCTCAGTGGAGGCTGAAATAGAGTCTGTTAATATATATTCTGCAACAGAGCAGGATAAGATACTGCAGATTCTCATCAAAACAATGCGCCAGGGATGGCCTAAGGACAAGAGACCGATACCGAGCAAAATCAGACCGTACTTCCCATTCCAGGAGGAGCTGACATATCAAGAGGGAATAGTGTTCTAAGGTGAGCGTGCACTCATACCTGATGCTCTTAGGAGAGAGATCACCCAACGTTTGCACTCTTCTCATCTTGGTGTGGAAGGATGCCTACGGAGAGATAGAGAGTGTCTCTACTGGCAGGGCATGACTCACCAAATCAAGGAGTATGTAGCCAGGTGTGACATCTGCAGTTCAGCGGACGACAAACAACAAAAAGAAACAATTCTCCCTCATGAAATGCCGAACAGACCATGGGCAAAAGTAGGGACTGACCTGTTTTCATTCGATAACAAGGACTACCTCATCACTGTACTGAAACTTAAAGCCCATTTTGCTCGCCAAGGCATTCCTGATACTGTCATCTCTGACAACGGACCACAATATTCACCACAGGAGTTCCAGAGATTCAACCGACAGTGGGAATTCCAGCATAAGACCTCATCACCAGGTTACCCTCAAAGCAACTGAAAAGCGGAATCGGCTTTCAAGACAGCTAAGAGACTCCTGCTCAAAGCCAAAGCTGCGGGACAGGACCTATCTCGCGCTACTTGATCACCGCAACACGCCGTCACCAGGTCTGGACAGTAGTCCAGCACAGAGACCGTTCAGCCGCCGTACCAGAACTCTACTGCCCACCAAAGCCAGTCTTCTACAACCAAAAGTTGCAAGAGCCCAGCGACATCTGATAGACAAGCAACAACGTCAGTGTACCTATTACAACAGATCAGCGAGAGACTTGGACGTGCTGAAACCGGGTGACTGTGTGAGGATACAGCCATTTGAATCGTACACAGCCTGGAGAGTAGGCACAGTGCTGAGGCCTGTTGATGCCAGGTCCTACGAGGTTCAGTTACACTCTGGTGGTGTTCTGAGGAGAAACCGGAGACACCTCAGACGGGCCCAAGCTGTAGGCTCCACGGAGCCCATAGAGGCTACCTACTCCAGCCATTCAGAGACTGACCCCACACACTGACACTGAGAGAAACACAACCACAGACACTGGTGACAGGGACACACAAACAGTCACCAGAGCAGGTCGTACAGTAGTGAAGCCACATCGGTACAAAGACTTTGTGACTTGAAACATGACTGTGTGGCAATGATGGTTGTTGATGGGGGGGGGGGAATGTATCCATATGTTCATGCCAAAACTAGCCCTGTACCCAGCCCTCCTCCCTCACCAGGGCAGGGTTGCTAGCCCTGTACCCAGCCCTCCTCCCTCACCAGGGCAGGGTTGCTAGCCCTGTACCCAGCCCTCCTCCCTCACCAGGGCAGGGTTGCTAGCCCTGTACCCAGCCCTCCTCCCTCACCAGGGCAGGGTTGCTAACCCTGTACCCAGCCCTCCTCCCTCACCAGGGCAGGGTTGCTAGCCCTGTACCCAGCCCTCCTCCCTCACCAGGGCAGGGTTGCTAGCCCTGTACCCAGCCCTCCTCCCTCACCAGGGCAGTGGACCAGCCTGTGGCTGTAGAAGGCTACTAGGAGTACCAGGCATTAAGTCTACCTGGAGAAATATGTGGATGACAGAATTTGGAAAGGCAGAAATATGTACAGGTAAATTGGATTGTATTTATCCTCCGCTATCGCGTCGGGCCTAACAATGCCCCGTAGCTGTGGTAAAATCCCCTGTAACCAACTGCCTCTCGTGGTCAATTGCTTAATTCACCTATTGCAACACAGTCACCACTATGTGCTTCTGGCGGGAAGTAAGACGAACGCCCCAACTACAGAGCATGGAGATAAGCGACCGCACCATGACAGACCCTGGCAGACTCCAGGAGCCTGCTCTCTGGTCTCTGGTATGAAGGCCCAGGGAACTGAACAGGAAGTTACTGTATATTGTGCAACAAGGGCCTACCAATGTGTGTGGCACCTTTCCATGTAGTGAAATGAAAGTGAAAGAAAGAAACGGAAGGGGGAGGGAGATGATGAGAGCAGGGTGCTTGTATGAGGAGAAGCTAAGCTACTAGGAAACTCCCTATATTTCCACCTTTGGTTGTGGTTTTTGGTCTGTTTGGGTTTGGTATTTTCTGTATTTTTGGGGGGGGTATGTTTGTGGGCAGTATGTGTTTTTTGTTATTGGTATGTTTGGGATCGGTAGGCCTATGTTTTTTGTGTTTTTTTTGGGTGGGGGTGTGTGTTTGTTTTCGGTATGTGCTTTTGCTGGATCCTGTAGTGGATTATTTTAAATGGTAAATGGTAAATGGACTGCACTTATATAGCGCTTTTCCACCTTAGTGGCACTCAAAGCGCTTTACAATGGCCTCTCATTCACACACACATTCACGGTAGCTGCCATGCAAGGTGCTAACCTGCTCATTGGGAGCATTTTAGGGTTAGGTGTCTTGCTCAAGGACACTTCGACATGTGGACAGTCTGAGCTGGGTATCGAAGCACTTATAGTATATAACCACATTACTATTGGGAGAGTAAGTTTAACCAACAATGCGCTGCCTACTTGGGACTCATGAGCACTCTGTTTCACATGTTTACACCTGTTTTTCTTATACCATTCAAAACATTCATATGAATATAGAAATATTCTGCAGTGTTTTTGTATTCTGAAAGAGTGTTATACCATATTAAACTAACTTTGCTCATCAGTTCATCCATCTGTTCACTGTTTAATACTGCCATCTAGCAGCTCAATGTTGTGAAAGTACTGTATTGTATAGGGAGGGAAAGTAATCTCATCGCCCCCTAGCGGTAGTGTTCCTAATGCCAAGAGAATGAATGGGATTTCTCATAGCACATTTTCTGAAAAATGATATCTTGATCTACATCGAAAAGTTAGTAGAATACATTAAATATGATATACTTGGAGACAAACTTTATTGATTCTGGTGATCATAGTTAATTTTCAATCACAATCCGAATTATGTATATCTTTTTTGTAACGAGGTGGTAAAGAACTACATACGGCATGCATGATGTCATTTTGTGCGCCTCTGCGAGCTTGCCGACTCTACCAGCTAACATCTAACACAATACAACCAAATTACAAATCAGTACACCTACTATGCCAATCCAAATGTGCATTCCTATAATGATTCACTTAGCCACAAGCCAATAATTTTTAAGGTTTATTATTTTTGTACATTAGATTATGAATAATCCAAACGCTACAGTAGCCTATATGTGACCTACACTGGAGGTTTGGTACTGATGTTTGCAAGTTTTCTTTTTTTTTTTTCTTTTTTTTTTACAGATTATGAAAGTGTAAATTGTAAGCTTTCATGTGATGTGCCATGCATTGAAATCTGCAAATATTTGAAGAAGATATGCTTCTGTAAATGTGGGTAGGCTACACCTGAAATCACTGAGCAGAGAAAAAGGGCCTCAAAGATTCAGAACTGTTCACACTTCTCACAGGACATGGACTTTAATGACAAAATTTAGTGATCCTAAAACGGTTGTTTGATATATTGAGTGGGTTCTTCGCAACTTCAATTTTTGTAAAGCATTTAAAACATAAAGCATATGCATTCATTTATTCTCAACATAGTTCTTCAGACTGGTCCCAAATCACACGGGGAGGTTCTGATGAATTTGAGCACAATAATCACACAGGGAGGGTCTGATGAATTTGAGCACAACAACAAGAAGCTTGGAGCCGTTAGTAGATACGTGCACACTTCTGGTTAATAAACCAGCTGGTAACTACCCAAAGGAGATCATTGTTAGCACAGGAGCACCCGAACAAGACATGCAAGGAATACTGTGTTTGATGATTGTACTGCCTGGTAAGTCTTTCTTAGACCAATATGTGATATATTTCATTACTGTATATTCATATTTCCTCCCATATACTTGTTAGTTCTCATGGTCCTATAACACTGGAAACACAGTAGAGATGTCCCAATAGGTATGGTTAAGCCAGTACAGCTTGGACAGGCGTGTTGACATAATGTAGTCTGACATACAGTATACTCTACTGTAAGTTGACATTGAATGACACATCTGTGATAACACATCTGTAATGACACATCTGTAGTAATCAAATCAAACTTGATTTGTTTAACACATTTCAGAGGCAACACAATGCGCATTACAGAGAGAATGGGGGGGTTGGACACAGTTCCTACCCCTAGATATTCCAGAGGGAAACAAAAAACTGTTCAGCCGGGGGCCAAAAAATGTGAGCTGTAACAACTCTCCCTTGACCTCTCTCAATGAGATGATCGAGCAAGCTCCTGGAAAATGTTTGTCTATTGGCTAAGAACAATTACAGAGCAATAAACACTGGATAGGGACATCTGGCGACACACATTGGATAGTAATAACACATCTGTAATAACACATCTGTAATAACACATCTGTAATGACAGCATTGTAGCCTACCCATGCCTACCCCCCCATTGCTCTCTCTAAAGCGTATTGTGTTGCCTTTGTGTATGAAATGCACTATTCAAATAAAGTTTGATTTGATTAGCCATAACACATATGTAATAACATTTTGTGACAGTATTGTGGTTATTTGGCTGGAAGTAGAACCAGAACTACAGTATGCAGCATGATTGCATGTTGTGTTTGTTATACACACAATAGCATTGTGGAGACTTACTTAAAGCAACAATACAGTTAACAGTGTTCTCTCTACCATTCTATCTGGTCTGCTGCAGGTCTATGGTGGGCTGAGCCCAGAGGCACACTAGCCAGGGGTTTATCAGTAAGATCCGGGGAAAACGTCACTCTTGACTGTCACCTGCCCGCTACCTTCACCGCGGGCGTTGTGAGCTGGTACAAGCAGAGCCCAGCGGGAAGTCCTGAGCTGGTCGTGAGCTACCCACTGACCAACACATCCCACGTGCGCTACGGCCCAGGCTTCCCGCCCAACAAGTTCACTGTCCAGTCCAACAACGGCGGCTCCATTCTCCAGCAGTTAATAATTCACAGATCCAAAGAGAACGACTCCGCTGTGTATTTCTGTGGATGCGCATGCCTTGGTGATGGAGATACACTGTAAGCTAAATTGGTGGCCATAGGGCCCAGGATTTTATCATGTGTGTCCTTTGTTTTATTATTCACGAGCACATTCCCAATACATACTCTGTAATACTAAATGTATGTGTTTGTGCTTTCTGGTTGTTTTTCACCTACAGTATAGCTTAGCTGAAGTCAAGACATGTAAAACAATGCATCTCCCTATATGTTCCTAATGTTGTGATGTGATTACATTTTTAAAAAGCATGATTATCATAATACAGGATTTTCTAGAGACAGTATGTATTGTATGTGGCTATGTGCTGCTTGTGTGCTTGCGTGTAATAAACTTTGTTAAACTTAGAATGTTGGCATTGAATCTCTCCTGAACAATACTCTGTGACAGTAATGTCCACAACACTAGTTACAATGAACATCGTGGTTAGATACTCAGATATCAATCAATCAACCAATCAATCAAAGCTTTATTTGTATAGCGCATTTCATACCCAGAGGCAACACAATGCGCTTTACAGAGAACAAGGGAGGTGGGCATACGACCCACTCTCTACATATTCCAGAGGGAAGCAAAAAAACAGTAATCACCTGGGGGCCAGATAAGTGAGCTGTAAAAATTCTTCCCTGACCCCTCTCAACAAGATACAACAGATATATACCAGAAATATACCAACCTCACAAAACGGGAGGCTCTCCAGTCACTTCAAGAGCATACAGGGCATCTGTTTTAGAGGTAAACACTTGCCAACTGTTCTTTCCTGTTTTTCTGTCCTCCTCTTTCAACTGATTAACCGATCTTCTTGTTTTGAGCCCTGTGGGAAAACTCCGTTCCACACTGATGCTTTTTCACGTCCCTCACTATGAACGTCTGAAAATAAACATGATACTGTAGGATCATGAGTAGTATACAGATTAGCAAGAGCAATGCTAATGTGCATAAGCATCAGCAGTTGAGTAGTAACTGTGTGCAGAGTAATACATGTGTGTGTGTGTGTGTGTGTGTATTGTGTGTGTATGTGTTTATGTGTGTGTGTGTGTTTGTGTTTATGTGTGTATGTGTGTATGTGTTTATGTGTGTGTGTGTGTGTATGTTTATGTGTGTGTGTATGTGTTTATGTGTGTGTGTGTGTGTGTGTGTGTATGTGTTTATGTGTGTGTGTGTGTGTGTGTGTGTGTGTGTGTGTGTGTGTGTGTGTGTGTGCGTGCGTGCGCGAGTGCGTGCGTATGTGTTCATGTGCGTGTGTGTGTGCGTGTGTATGTGTGTATGTGTGTGTGTGTGTGCGCGTGCGCGAGTGCGTGCGTATGTGTTCATGTGCGTGTGTGTGAAGTCTCTCTGTAAGAAGGAGGAACTGGATAGGATTGGAGAATAAAGGAACAAAACGGCCGAATTCTCAAAGGATTCCAGCATTAGTCTTGTTCTCCTTTCCTGTGACGGAACCACTGAGAGAATGAACAGAACACGGCTGTGTCTCACCCTAGTACTGCTGAGGTACTTGTTCATAGACAGAACTAATGTTTATTACACAATTCATTTGTGTATTTTTTTTCATTACATATTCTGATTATAACTATGATTTTTTTTTGCACATTGCAGATGTGTACATGGCAGACAACCATTTCTAAAAGATGTGTTTTTTAGTAATGGTACTGAACTCTTTGTGAAAGGTAAGTACAGTACCACAAAAGAAAACCACTCTTGAATTTTATGACTGACATCATACGAACGATTTCTACCGTGTTAGAATTGTCTACATTTCACACATTTCTTTGTTGATTTTCTGTTCACAGGTTTGTCCTCAGACCCCTCTGTGCTCATCCTGTCGTCGGTGGACAGCGGTCATGGCCTAACCGTTCCTCACACACCCATGCTGGTGTGCTTCCTCAGTGGCTTACAGTCAGCCCACGTGGACATCATCTGGTGGATCAACCAAACGGTGGTCGACCCAAAGAAAAACGTGACTTCGACCAGCGGGGGAACTGATGGCGCCACCTGGGTTAGCAGCCTGTGGTACGTGCCGGCGGAGGACTGGAACCCCTACAGTCACTACTGGTGTGGAGTTGTGCACGAAGGGAGATTGTATAGAAATGGGATGCGGCCCTTTTTATGCGAGGCGTCTGGCTGAGTTTATCACCACCATGTGAGGACTCAACAAAGCAGATGGTAGCCTGTGATGAAATTCCTTAAGGAACCATTGTTCTAATTGGATGAGTAAAATAGCATTTGAAAATATAACCTGTATGATTCTGTTATCTGTATACAGCAGAGATGGTCCTTCTTTTTAATAACTATGTACTCGAAGGGATGTTTTATACTGTAGTTAAAGGGATGTTTTATCCAATACTTCGCAGTTGATTCCTTGATTTCCCTGTTATAATATACATTACAAAGGTAAATTAATGTGAAAAATGTGTTTCGAGTACGACCTGGGGGGACCAAAGAGGCGGCACAGAGCGGGGGTCCTTTAGCCCGAGGGCGTGTTTATTCAGGGGTAAAAGGGGATGGAACGTGCAGGAGAGTGAATGGTGTGCTTGTAGTAGTGGATATGGGATGTGTAGTTGGCTATGTGTAGGGTGTAATGTCAGGACTATGTGTGGTTAACCAGTGAGTGCAAGGTGACAATTGGCGGGACAGGTGTTCGAATGTGCGTGTGTCCAGTCCGAGATCCGAAGGGAGGTCCGTGGGAGGAGGCGAGGGCGGTACCGGGAGGTCAATCCGAGGGGGTCCAAGGGTTCGGGGGTGGCTCAAGGGGGTTCTGGGGGGGTCAGTAGACACGCGGGCAGGGCAGGGGTTTGAGGGAGCACAAGAGGAGCTGAGGCCGGGGAAACACGAGAGGGAGAGGGTCCGTGGGAACAAAATCCCGTGGAAGACACAAACGAAGTGAGGCTGGGTTCGACAAAACAAAGCAGGCTAGTAAAGATCACACTCAAGGAGCTCGACTGTACCGTTAACATTTGGCTACGATCTGGTGACCAACAGCAGGTCTGGCGCTGATTGCCTAATGGAGACCAGCTGCGTCGTTGCCTAGCCAACGCTCTCCGAGAGCGCGCAGAGGTGGAGGGCTGGTCAGGTGTTGGGGAGGCAGAACGGGACGCGCTCAGCGCACGACCCACAACAAAATTGTTCAATTACATTTAATGAAGGTGTCTTTTGACAGTGTCTTGACAAACTGCATGGATTAACTATCTTCAACCAGAGATTATTTTCAGAAGAAAGAAAATAATGATGTTGGATATTGTAATGAGCTTCAAACCTGACTAGTTGCCTTCTCATTCCTAATCTTAACACATTCTCAGTCCTGGTCACAACACACTCTCAAGACAATATCTGTCTTCAAAATCAACATTTTATTTATTTTTAATATCAGTTCACAGCAACTACCAATGTGCTGTGTGGAGTATTTATGCAGAATACAGGACAATCAAATTTGATTTATTGTGATTATTGTGATATGGTAAAACATCCAAAAAGAATAGAATGTTGCACTCTACAATATACCCACCTGTACAATATATAGATTGGTCTATTGGTCTCAACATTTAGTTTTCTAAAATATATCATCCTAAAAAAAGATACAACTTTTTATTCTAGAAAACAGGAAATACCGAAATTACAAAACAAACACGTATTTCAACTACAATCGGGGTGTTTCCCTGCTAAATAAATACGTTGTCAATTCAATAAAAATAATAATAATAATAATAATAATAATAAGCAAAAACAAAACAGCTTTATACATCTTTTTGTAGATGCAAATGCATGATTTATACAGGTGTTAGCATGTCAGCAATATGTACAAGACTTACTATTTGGTTACTTACTATGATATAGTGAGAGAATGCATGACAGGAAGTGACTGTGTGACTGTGTGCGCGCACGCTAGAAAGAAATTTATTAGAAAATATGAAACCATTTCATTTTGATCATCCTATTTGATTTCTAGCTTGAGTTCCAATGGACTCAAGTCCAAAATGGATCCCAACACCAAAAGCCCCAACTCCAAAAGCCCTTGGCCAACCAAAATGAGGTTTTGCTCAGAAGTATTTGCCTGGCACTAGCAAAATTTAGTGGTGTAATAGAAAGGGTGTTTCACCTCATACGTCTTCAGACCTTTCTTTACAGAATTTGCTATCACTGGTTGGAAGCCCCTATACACAAAGAGGTAGAAAGTGCAGTAGTTGTGAGTGGGTATGAGGGTTTGAATTAAAGGATGTGATTTACCAGATCTTATGTTGTGTTTGTTTACTTACTGTAAATCATTTTCTCAGCAGTAAACAATTGGTAGTGTGTTTTTGTTATCTCTTTAGAATCAAAACAATAAACGTGCAAACATTAGGTCAGCAATAGAATAAATGTAAACAGTTTACAATACAGTTTGACTATATAAGCTCACAAATATATTTACTACTTGCAAGCTATGCAGTGCCAGAAGAGGGTGCTGTATGTATTCATGAGTTTGCATATGAAGTCTATAACCTTAATACAAAGTATGAAACCAGCCTATCCTTTCAAGTTGCCTTTTAAAGAAGCCCTAGGCCTTTCCTCGCTGGTCTCGTCTTGAAAATCAAAGGAAAAGAAGACAAGTTAAAGCAGGTTGCCCTGGCAACATAGTGGAGATCAAAGTCACTGACCAGCATCACTGATCCGTTTCGTCATCTCATACAAAGAGGGTCAAGAAATATAGAGGGATGCAAAACGAGTCCTTTATACCCAGAATCTAAAATAAAATGAGGACAGATCTTAAACAAATACATCCATTCTCCCTGCCTTCCTCCTCCAGGTCGTTTTCTCCGACCATTTCACAAGAGTCTCTCTCGCAACAGCATGATGGCAATTAGCCTCCATGTCCACCAGGAGGAGCTCTTGCTGCTTGTAGCAGTAGTAGTAGTCTTCGGTTACTGCCATTCACTAGCACTGGGCAGTCTTACTACCAGCAGAGTCCACTCCAAACCCGTTGCTGAGGCTTCTGGGGCTCGGCGGCGTCGTGGCTGATGTCTGGGAGCTAGGCGCGGCGGGGTCGACGGCGGAGCAGCTCCTCTGGGGCGCGCTGGGCCGGACCACCGCCGTTTTGGGGATGACCGAAATTTGCCGCAGCCCGTCGGCCTTGAGCGGAGGCCTGGTGGGCATGTGGCCCCCGGGGGCCACTGCTGTGGGCAGGGGAGAGAGGGAGGAGGCTCTGGGGCTACGAGGCAGTAGGGGACATGGGAGGCCAGGCTGGCTGTGGGACTGGGCCGTGTCCCCCTTGTCCTTGGCCTGGCCGGCCTCACCCTGGGGGTCCTGGGGGGGGTCGAGCTGCACACTGCCCTGGCGGGAGGATGTCTTATCGGGGCCCGGCATGTCACAGCTGTCGATGCGGCGCCGTGAGCTCTCGTGCATGCGGCTGGTGGCCACCACCGCCTTCATGGCAGCCTAAAACGGACACACACACATACACACACAAGTCAGAAAACATGGCACAATACTCATGGGTATACTGACAGCGGACTTATCCAAAATTACGCCCCCCCCCCGCCCCCCCGTCTCGCCTGCCGAGCCATCCGACTCCAACCCCGGCACACTCAGCGTGCACCCTGCGCAAGGTGCAGCGCGCGGCTACAGTGAACGCGCTCCTCCCAACAGGCTCCTCCCCCTCAGTGTCTCCTCCCCCTCACAGGCTCCTCCCCCTCACCTTGAGTTTCCGGCGAGCGTTGAACTCCTGCAGTTTCCTCTGGGTCGTATCCATGTGTGAGAAGCGGGGGGCCTTGCCCAGAACCCATGGATGCTGCAGGGCCTCCTGGACGGTCAGGCGCTTGTGAGGGTCCAGCACTATCAGCTTACTGACCTGGTGAGACACAGGCACTTGTGAGGGCCCAGCACTACCATCTTACTGACCTGACAGGGATTTGCAAGACTATGATATTTTGTACTTTTGGTTGTTTTGGACAAAAGTGTCCAAAACATATGTTAAATATGTGTTAATTTTAAATTTTATGTAAAATGTATGTGAGGCCTTGAGGAAATGATTTATGGATGCAAACCTTTTGGACTTTTATTTTTAAATTGTTTTCCTTAGCTTTTGTCCATCTGAAATAATGTAGGAATTGAACAGAACATACTGGCTTGCTTGATGGAATAACAGATGCTAATCAGGAATAAATTCTGACCATAATATGGGTCACGCTGTTTTTCAGAGAATTATTATTATTATTATCAACCTTTATTTTTACAGGTAAGTCAATCATACCAAACACATTGCATGTCGAGTTTGACATACATTATGGTACAGTGTAGCATCTGTTGTATTTAACCTTCATCATCATACATTCCAAAGGTATTCCAAAGACATTCCGTATAAGATAAGATATTACTAAATAAATCATAACTAGAAATGATGCTCAGAGAGCACAGACCTCCGCCCCTGAATGCATTTCATGGCTCTATGCATACCAAAATTGAATGGGTTCTAAACTGGCCCATGCTACACCTCTCCACCGAGTTTCATGAAAAGCAGTCTTTGTGTAATCCTAGTCCAAAAAATTTATGGAGATGAATGGCCCGTGGGTGGCTCGTGATTCACTGGGGTAGAGGTAAAAATGACTGGAGGTGAATGGGTGACTATTTGGCAAGCTCTGTGGGGCCCCCCTCGCGTCACAGCCGGTGGCAGGAAATGTGGCGCACTCTGGGCTTTCCCCCCGCACACCCCAGTCCAAAACCTGTGTCTGTAGCATCCCCACACAGGGTGCTGGCTTCGTTCTAAGTTTTGTTTCCATTTGTGGATCCGGCCCGTGATTCAGATGTACTCCAGAATTTCCTGGGTTTTAAGGTGGCCCATGATACACCCCTTAACCAAGTTTCATAGAAATTGGTCAGGTAGTTTTTGCGTAATCCTGGTTCAAAAAATGAACAGAGGTGAATGGCCGGCCATGTTAAGGTGGCCCGTCGGATGTGCTCCAAAATGTAATGGTTTCTAAATTAGACAATGCTACACCCTTCCACCAAGTTTCGTGAAAATCGGTTTTGTAGCTTTTGCGTAATCTTGCTAGAAGACAAACGCACACACGCCACTGAAAACATTACCTCTCGCCCGGCGCTGTAGCTGGGGCAGAGGTAAACAGACCAAAAATGAAACGCCTGCTATACACTAATACTATGCACCCAAGATCAAAGCATGTGTTTGAAGTATAGAGCTGGCCAGACCTACCAAATCCTTGGCGTTGAGGGAGACCTCATCCCACCAGGGGGAGACAAACTCATAATCACAGTTGAGGATGCGGCTGTACATGTACTGGTCTCCCCTCGGGTCAAAGAATGGTTCAAACCCACAGAGCCTGAGTGAGAGGCACACATTTTGGTCAGATTATTTATTTTCCACTCTTAATTCATCCTTTTTCTAACAGGTAGAGTACCTGCATACTTTCTTGTTTCCGATAAGAGTCTGCTAACAGACTTGCAAGAGCGAACAGAATTGAAGATCAATCCAGTAGAATAGAAAGAGGGAATCTAACATTGGATTAGATAAAGTGTCTAGAAAGAAGATCAGTTTGTTCTCTCAGCTGCCCACTCTGAGTACATACAGATCTTGGGAAGAGCTTTGGACAGGCTTCCAAGTGTTTTTTGGACTCACAGGATGTAGAGGATGACTCCCACGGACCACATGTCCACTTCAGGGCCGTAAGCATTGCCGCGAAGAATCTCCGGAGCTGAGAGGAGAGACGAGGAGCAGGCTGTCAGCTCTCACACGGACGGATGACAACACCATTGACTCATGCGGTATCACACCATCTAAAATTGACGATGTAGCTAGCCAATGTGTGTTTATCATAATAAACATGTAACGTCAAGCTGAAACAACCTACATCACAAACACTTTTGTTTTCATGCAAAAGTCACATTAACATTGGCTCTTAGTTCGTTCTCCACCGAGTTTCGTGAAATTAGGTCAGGTTGTTTTTGCGTAATCCTGGTTCATGGCTGGCCATGTTTGGGCGGCCCGTGGACCTGACCCGTGCTTCGGATCTGCTCCAAAAATTAATGGGCTCTAAGTTGGACCATGCTACACCCTTCCACCGAGTTTTGTGAAAATCGGTCGAGTAGCTTTTGCGTAATCCTGCTAACAAATGCACACACACACCCCTGCCACCGAAAAAATAACCTCTCGCCCTGCGCTGTCGCTGGGATGGAGGTAACAAGAACAACAACAACTTTGAAATAATTAAATTCAGAACTCACCACAGTATCCAGGTGTGCCACACACTGTCTTCATAGTGACTTGCTCATCAATGATCTTGGACAAGCCAAAGTCAGCTGGGGAGGAAGAAAACACATAATACCAGAGACCTGAGAGCCCACCCATGAAGTGCTGTGGTTCTGAGATGTGCCACAATGTCAGAACTTTTCAAATCAAGCAGTCAAATCTGTGTTTCCCCACAGCCACTCGGAAGCAGAATCCACTTTAGATGTCACATAAAATCCACTTTAGGTCACATGGGTTGAACAGTTCATATCAATTAATAAAAAAAACATTCCCTAAATGTAGGTGACTTGGTTGAGACTGTCCTGTATTCTGTTTATTTAGCTAGGGAGGTTTTCACTGTGTGTAGATTTACCAATCTTGAGTGGGGCGTCCACTGACAGGTCAGCGTAGAGGAGGTTCTCAGGCTTGAGGTCACGGTGTACCACTCCATTCTCGTGTAGGTACTGTTACAGGAAGAACAAACACAAGAACTCCATTCTCATGTAGCTATCGTCACAGGAAGAACAAACACACCAATCTCAGGCAGTTTATTCAAACACTTGGTCACCACAGTGTTTCTGCTATCAGATTCCATCTCTTCTCTTTCACAGTTGGAATCAAGACATCAACAGGACCTTGTTTCACTGTCAAAATGGCTCCCTCATTTCCCCACAGAACTGTTCTGAGTTTGACTACTGTATGTCCAGTGGCATCGTGACTGGTCAGGCTCTCTCTGCCCCACACTCCAAGCCAGGCAACGCAGCAGCACTAGTCGCTAGTTAACTAATGTTTGACTAGACAGGGTAGTAATCAGCTAAGCTGTAAAAACTACAGTATGACAGCTCTGTTATTCCTTACTGCCAATAATATATTTCTAAATTGCATGCAATAATATTCTTGTAATGTAACACAGTATCATTGCATAGAATAGCAACAATGCCATACCAATAATAGTACATCTTTGTATGTCAGAGAGAGGAGCTGCATTTAGGTATTTTATGCCATCGGGCTGAACAGTGAATCTACCCACCTCAGGGTTAGGTGGGCGAAATGCTTTTGAAACTGAGTTCCTTAGAAGTGGTTCAGATCACAAAGCATCAAAGGGTCCTTGGTTGAGTCAGCCCTTTTGAGCACGCTCAGAACCACGGCAACACATCCCTTACGCCGGTTACACAGAAAGGTGTTGAGTGGAGTCTGAACGGAGTGACATCTGTGCGGGCGTTGACGCTCACGCAGGGCAGGGAGAGAGTGCAAGATGGAGGCTGTAAAGAAGCTAAAACGGGGAGTGAATCATCGCTTGAACTGGAGGCGTCTGACTCAACCGGGGAATCGGCAGGATTCACCGAAAGCGTAAATGATAGTTCGGAACAGGACTCGACAGAGAGGTCCACTCCTCCCACCGTCTCCCACTGTACTTTTACTAAAGAAAAGCCTCTCTCTACCGCTCACAGGGTTGGCTACCGAACCCAGATGAGTCAAATGGTAAATGGACTGCACTTATATAGCGCTTTTCCACCTTAGCGGCACTCAAAGCGCTTTACAATGGCCTCTCATTCACCCATTCACGGTAGCTGCCATGCAAGGTGCTAACCTGCTCATTGGGAGCAATTTGGGGTTAGGTGTCTTGCTCAAGGACACTTCGACATGTGGACAGTCGGAGCTGGGATTCGAACCACTGACCCTTCGATCATTGAACGACCCGCTCTACCAACTGAGCTACAGCCGCCCTTCAAGTCAAGTCAAGGTTTCTGTTTCCGTCATTGGCTTCTCCAGTAGTAGTATTTCGGTCATTTCCTGGTGTGTTCTAGATTTGGAGCAGAGGAATCCAATTATCACATTCTAATGGCCTGTCTACGGAGGAAGTACGAAGCAGGCTGCCTAGCGCCAGGCCCACTAATGTCATCATTAACCCAACACAGGGCCAGGCGCAATGATATCCTCATTAACTGAACACAGGGCACTCAGCACTGGATCGAATTCAGCTAAAGTTGTCAGACAGCTCCTGGAAAACTACAGGCTGCAGACCATAGCTCTGGGGCACCCTGTTCTAGCACACCTGCGTCTGCTAGTCAAGTAACGCTGGTCGTCAGGGCCGTGGTTGTCTGAAGCACAAGTGTTAGTGCGCTTGAAACCTGGAACCTTCAAAATCAGCCGTGATTAAGGGCTGTTGCCACTAATTGTTAATTGACTGACAGTGAACAGGGCTATTTGCCTACCTCAGGTGGGGACGACTTCCAAGTGTGGGCGAGAGTCGACCCACACCTGATTACGACGTCTAACTAGGGCTGTGCCACAAGAAAAACTAACTTCACAGCTCTCACCCCTAAGCTATAGAAATAGCCCGGTAAATCAGACTAAATCAAATCTCATTGATCAAATTATAGTAAGTGTATATATATATATATACATATATATATATACAAGACATGAGGATACAATACTTCAGAACAGCAAAACAACAAGATATATAAGGTCAAACAACCATGTAGCTAGTCAGTGAGCTGGCCATCAGGTCCGTGGTTGTCTGAATCACAAGTGTTAGTGCTGTAATGAAGCAGAGCTCCCCTGGAAAGGGTTAAACCTGTGCCCCGTTACACCCGCCCCCCACCCATAGAGGCCATGCGGACTGACCTACAGTACCAACAGACCGTCAAAATATTTATCCAGTTTCCACGGCGACCCCTGCCGAGTCCAACCGCTCTCTCTTCACCACACACCTCCCCTGGACGTGCGACCACAGCGAAGCGACACGGGAAAAATAATTAGCCCGCCATCCGTGCTAAGTGGGCCGGCTTAACTGCTATTACTGTAGGTCTAATGGAAAAATATTCACTGCCCGACAGGCTGGTGTTGATGGTCCCCCTACTGCACAAACCTTCTGAACCCTGTCTCTCCTGAGGTCTGCTGGTGCTCTTTCTGCTGCGAGGGGACGCTAATCAGGGAATCATCCTCCATTAAGGACCACTTTGCCGGGGTGCTATAGCTGGCCGCGAAGGCCAGAGTACCTCTGCCATGACTCACAGCCGTGTCGGGCCGGGATAATTACGTTTGTGCCCAGAGGATCTGGACACATGTTGTTGTTTTTTTGACTCAGAAAAAAACACCAGGGGTTTATGGGAACAGTAGTCAGTGAAAGACCGAAGGAGTTTTAACTGTGAGGGGTTGAATGAGTTTTTAGCCTTATCTCTGCGCTTTGACAGGCAGCTGAGGATGAATCATATCGATCAACACTTTCTGGCTCTGCGGGACCGATTCATCTTTGCTCGTCACTGTGTTTGCAGCGAAAGGCGTGTGTGATATGAAATCACTTTCAGCACAGGCCTCCTTATCCTCGCTTGCTGTCATAAAAACCGCCAACGCAGTTGTCAATCTCCCGCTCAGAATCAGAATCCTGTTCCTCTCTGTCTCTCTCCAAACACACACACACACACACACACACACTAGAATTAAGATTAACAAACAAACATGGATTAGATGTATCCCACACGACCCGTGTGAAGCCTGCTTTAGAGACCAACATGCGCACTGGCGGGTTCGTTGTCACACAGGCTGGCAGTCATCAGGACTGTTACGTAACAGTAACAGACCTGTAGCTGTACGTAACGTTACAGCCCACACCCCTGCTGCCTCTCTTGGTCAGAAGATTAAAAGCGGGAAAAAATTGCGATGGCTCTCTGAGAGGATTATTCCACACTTGTAGCTCAACACACACATACGCACAGATACACACATTATACACACAGTCACATCTGCCTGTATCTCAGCATTGACTAATGACATCTGATGCACAGCTACCATCCAGAGAAACACACAGATTTTCTAATGTGTGTGTGTGTGTGTGTGTTTGTTTGTTTGTTGGTGTGTGTGTGTGTGTTCAGCCAAGTCTCTGTGCCCTAGGATTACAATACATTTGTATTTGAAAATAAATGCTCTGACACTAATCTTCTGGTTGACATTTATTCATTGGTGGCATTACTGTCGTAAACACCAAAATGTTGTGTAGTGGTATTTTCCACCATTATTGTTATAATAATTATTGTTATAATAATCATAATAATTATATTGTTATAATAATATTGTTATAATAATCCTCTTCTGTTTTTGTGCTTGGATATCATGCCTGCTCAACATGCCTGTGAGATGACTGTACACACAAGCCCTATGATACAATCTCAAATATTCAACTTTAACTCAGAGGCGATTGTATCAATCTTTAGGTATAGTATGTGTGTATAAAAGTATACACATTTCCTGCAGTGATTGTGAATACAGTAGTAGTCCATGGTTACTATAGTCCTGGGGGGTATTCCAGAAGTGGGGTTTAGTGAAAACTCAGAGTTTGTTAATCCTGTAATTCAGTTCAATCACAGGGTTAGCAAACTCTCAAGAGTTTTCACTAAACCCACTTTCTGGAAACCCCCCCAGGTGAGGAAAGTATGTCAGTCAGTAGGCAAGCATGTTCAACTGACCTATCACTAATCAAGCATGCTCAACTGACCTATCACTAATCAAGCATGTTCAACTGACCTATCACTAATCAAGCATGTTCAACTGACCTATCACTAATCAAGCATGTTCAACTGACCTATCACTAATCAAGCATGTTCAACTGACCTGTCAGTAGTCAAGCATGTTCAACTGACCTATCACTAATCAAGCATGTTCAACTGACCTATCACTTATCAAGCATGTTCAACTGACCTATCACTAATCAAGCATGCTCAACTGACCTATCACTAATCAAGCATGTTCAACTGACCTGTCAGTAGTCAAGCATGTTCAACTGACCTATCACTAATCAAGCATGTTCAACTGACCTGTTAGTAGTCAAGCATGTTCAAATGACCTGTCAGTAGTCAAGCATGTTCAACTGACATGTTAGTAGTCAAGCATGTTCAACTGACCTGTTAGTAGTCAAGCATGTTCAACTGACCTGTTAGTAGTCAAGCATGTTCAAATGACCTGTTAGTAGTCAAGCATGTTCAAATGACATGTTAGTAGTCAAGCATGTTCAAATGACCAGTTAGTAGTCAAGCATGTTCAAATGACCAGTTAGCAGTCAAGCATGTTCAACTGACCTATCAGTAGTGTAACGTATGTTCAACTCCAAGGCAGCTAAAGGCCAACCACTACCCAGCAGCCTGTCAGAGCCTGTGCAGTCTTACCGCTACGGCCTCCAGGATCTGTTTGATCACGTGGGCCGCGTCCCTCTCACTGTAGTAGCCCCTCTCCACGATCCTGGAAGAGCACAAGTAAACACTCATAACCTTTCATACTGATCAAACACCTCTTACCTGGATGTTCACTTCTGAGTCGATAGGATGAGCACACTGTTGCTGTGTAGCCCATCGTAGCACATAGTATTACATGATCTAAGAAGTCATTTACTAGTCGATTTGACGTTTTTCTGAGCTGTAACATAGATGTGCAGCTCTATGGGTTGTGGACTAGGTTTCCAAAACACTGATATAATGTATATTCTGTATACAAGTAAGTCCACTTGTCCACTGTCACAGTAACAGTTTGCTCCACCTTTAAAGTGGTCATTGTCGTGTTAAAAGATACTGGACTTTCAGAGAGAGCAGAGTGTGCTGCAAGTAATTCCATACACAAGTAATTCTATACACAAGTAATTCTATACGACGTTATACCATAATGAGAAGCACTAGAGGACCACCAGCGTCCGGCTAGTGCCTGCCAAGCAACGGTCCCATATTTATAGGTTCTCCAGCTGGAACCTGTGGTTAAACCAACCCACAACCCCTTATTCTGCCTCCTGGCAACAGCACTGAGGGTCGTTACTAATGTAATTTCCCATTCCCTTTGTACTCTGCATCTCAATAACGACCGGGTCATACATTGTGGCTAATGATGAGAGGGGAAATGGACCTGGGTCGTTGTGGGAGGGAATGGCTTCCACCAGGGTGAAAGCAGCTTGGACATGGATATGGAAGTTGAGGTGTGGTCGTGTTGCGTTGGGTGGTGCTGGGTGGGTGTGTTGTGTTGGGTGGGTGGGTGTGTATTTGAGGGTGTGTTGTGTTGGGTGGGTGGGTATGTATTTGCGGGTGTAAGGATGGGTGTATCATGTTGTGTGTAGTTGTGGGTGTGTTGTGTTGGATGGGTGGGTCTGTTGGGGGGGGGGGGTGTCATATTGGGTGGGTGGGTGTGCCGTGTTGGGTGAGTGGGTATGTATTTGTGTGGTGTTGGGTGAGTGGGTGTGTATTTGTGTGGTGTTGGGTGGATGGGTCTGTATTTGTGTGGTGTTGAGTGAGTGGGTGTGTAATTGTGTGGTGTTGGGTGGGTGGGTGTATATTTGTGTGGTGGTGGGTGTGTATTTTTGGGGTGTGAAGACCTGTCAAAGAGTTCGCCTCCAGTTACCAGCTCCAAGATGAGAGCGATGTCTGTCTCTTTCTCAAATATCTCTTTCAATCGAATCTGAGGTATAACAAGAGAACATTACCATTAGGTTACTATCACACATTGACGCAAGTGAATCATAAATACAGGTACATAGTTTATTGATTTCATTCTATAATGTTAAGCCTGCATTCTATAATGTTAAGCCTGCATTCTATAAGCCTGCTGATGAGGGTGATGAGTACAGAAATGACATCTTACAATATTGGGATGAGATAGACGCAACAGAACTCCGATTTCAGTCCGCACAATTTTCTTGTCAATCTGAAATGGAGAGAGACGAGATAAGCGCCCGCCAGCAGATATGATAAATCAACACCACCGGTCTATAAAATGGCTACTCACCGTCTTCTTCAGGACCTTGGCAGCATATGGCTTCTGAGTCTGTTTCTCCTCACAGCGAAACACCACTGACGTTGCCCCTCTGAGATAAAAAACAAACAACAAATTAAATTACAAACAAATTTAAATGTAAACATAACATTGACACTGTGAAATAAGTCACAGGTAGAACTGTAACCGTGTAGCTGGTGAAAAACGACCTGTTAGCCATCACTGACCATATTGGTAACACTTTAAAATAACTATCCCTTATAAATAGTTAATAGATCATCCACAAACACTTAGTTAATGCGTTAATAATGATGTGTTAAACACTTGTTAATAGTCCATTAATGATTTATATTTATCCCTTATGAATAACAACATAACAATCGCTTGTTCATGATCTATTAACTATTTATAAGGTGTAGTTTTTTATTAATCATTAACCGATTATTAATCAACGTTTAACACATCATTAATAACTGATTAACTAACAGTTTGTGAATGGTCTATTAACAACTATTTATAAGGGATAGTTATTCTCAAGTGTTACCAATAGATAGACGTTTTCATTTAGACAGGGAAGAACATAGTGAAACCAGATCTCTTTTAGAGATGTGCCCTGCTTACAAACAACATATACAACGATACAGTAGCAGAGTACAGAAAAATACCAAGTGGATTAAGTTAATGATCCATACGCAAGCTGTGGTATGAAATCTTCACCGTAACCCTGTTAATACAATACATGGCCCATTGGCAGGCTGTAGTATGTAACATCAGGCCAGTGGAGATCTCTATAGTAAACCATTAGTTATCCATGATGAAGTACAAGCCTACGGTAGATAAACCCCCCATGGAGAACAGTATGGATGAAAGCCAGTGATATAGAGCACTTGTCCACAGGAAGCAGAGCACTAAGTATGTGCTGAATCCATGAATAATCTGCTGGTACTGTCATGACCGGGCCGTCTCGTGTGGCCTGCGCTTTTTAATCTATTTTTAAATCTGCAGATAATACCCTGGCCAAATGTATATCTCTTAATTATGTTGAATTGCTGCTGAGGCAGCTGCACTCAGTGGCTGTGTGGGGTCTGAAGGAGATCTGAAGGGCTACAGTGTTGATAGCGCCTGCTAGCTTAATGTTATATGTACAATCTCCTTCTCTTCTTATTGGGGAAACAGTTGTCTGACTCAATGGCCTACCATTAGTGGCATGCTTTTCACAATTGTATGGGGCCCCACACCAACCATTAATGGTCAACACTACCTAGGCTAGTAGTATATTCTTTTTTATATTTTATGTACTTCTGAAACCCCAAATCCCCCCCTCAGTGATTACTAAAGTATCTATCTATCTATCTATCTATCTATCTATCTATCTATCTATCTATCTATCTATCTATCTATCTATCTATCTATCTATCTATCTATCTATCTATCTATCTATCTATCTATCTATCTACTGTATCTATCTATCTATCTATCTATCTATCTATCTATCTATCTATCTATCTATCTATCTATCAATCTAGTGATATATCTATCTATCTAGTGATATATCTATCTATCTAGTGATCTATCTATCTATCTATCTAGTGATCTATCTATCTATCTATCTATCTATCTATCTATCTATCTATCTATCTATCTATCTATCTATCTATCTATCTATCTATCTATCTATCTATCTAGTGATCTATCTATCTATCTATCTAGTGATCTATCTATCTATCTATCTATCTATCTATCTATCTAGTGATCTCTCCGTCCGTCCGTCCATCCATCAAGCATTCTATCAAACTCCTAACTAAATCACATTTATGTAAACTCTACAATACAAAGATGATCTGGAACAAAAAACACAATTTTGTTCTAAAGAGAAAATAATCATATTATCCATCACAACTGCAGTGTATTAGCCTACATGTTGGGTTTATGGCTAACAGACAACAATACCAGTGGAGTGACAGATAACAGATTAGCTAGTCTAGCCTACTCAATAAAAGACTAACAAAAACAAAAAAACAAAGAAACGAACAAAAACATGTTACAGGCTGACACCAAACAGCGGAGGCCTTTTCAAAAATGTGAGGGGGACAATTTAGCTTCCGACACCCCCATCCTCCCCAGACGGTGAGGTTCTGAGTGCAGCAACGCTGCCAGTAGGCTATGTTCTTCATCCCCTCCCTTGGTGGAAGGAATTCAACTGGAGACTTCCAGACTGAAGCTGTAAGTGTAGATACTTCTACACAGGCCTACATGGAGCAGGGAACAGAAACAGAAGTACCAGTGATGCTACTGAGGCTGACCTGATCTGTTTCCAGCTGTCCTACTGTCAGGCTCTCTATCAGTCATGGCTCTATGTCTCCTAGCCAACCAGGACGCCCTCTATCAGTCATGGCTCTATGTCTCCTAGCCAACCAGGACACGCTCTATTAGTCATGGCTCTATGTCTCCTAGCCAACCAGGACACCCTCTATCAGTCATGGCTCTATGTCTCCTAGCCAACCAGGACACCCTCTATCAGTCATGGCTCTATGTCTCCTAGCCAACCAGGACACCCTCTATCAGTCATGGCTCTATGTCTCCTAGGCAACCAGGACACCCTCTATCAGTCATGGCTCTATGTCTCCTAGGCAACCAGGACACCCTCTATCAGTCATGGCTCTATGTCTCCTAGCCAACCAGGACACCCTCTATCAGTCATGGCTCTATGTCTCCTAGCCAACCAGGACACCTGGCAGCACGGTGGCTCAGTGGTTAGCACTGTCGCCTCACAGCAAGAAGGTCCTGGGTTTGAATCCCGGTCGTTCCAGGTCCTTTCTGTGTGGAGTTTGCATGTTCTCCCCGTGCCTGTGTGGGTTCCCTCCGGGTACTCCGGCTTCCCCCACCATCATAAAGACATGCAACGTATGAATGTCGGTGGTGGTCGGAGGCCGTAGGCGCTGATTGGCTGATTGCCACGCTTCTGTCAGTCTGCCCCAGGGCAGCTGTGGCTACAGATGTAGCTTACCACCACCACCACCGTATGACTGTGTCTGAATGAATACTGGACTCTGTAAAGCGCTCTGGGTATCATGAAGGGCGCTATATAAATCCAAATTGATTGACCTCTCCTTGAATGTGAACCCCTAACGACTGTGTCTGTGTATTTTTCGTGGAGTGCACATCAAGGAACTACACATCAGGAAGCCTATGGAACCATCATAAACCCATCAGAAAGGGAACAACGCACTAGGATACTTTTACATGTAGTCTGACGGATACCATACTATATAAAAGATGAGAAAAGGGCTAGGCTACATCTACTACGGCATATCAACATATGTTGGGCCTTCTCTTATCTCCCTTGACGCAGTATGATGATTTAGCATGGTGGTTCGTGTGGCATACTGTATCCTATAAGCTTTGTTGGGATTAGATGTAAAAGCTGTTCTGCATTTAAAAGGCATGATTCCCTGGGAGAGCAGAGCGCACTGCTTGTGTCCAGAATTGTTTATGCTCAACCAGTCATCAAATCAAACGCATAAAATAGCTGGGGGCTAATGGCAACTGGATCTGTTTGTCCTTCCAAACATTGACACTTGAGTAACTCACTAATTGTGGCAAAAATATGAACCGTCGACCTGGACTTGAATTAACTGCGGGGTCTGGAAAGGTCAGGGGTCAAAGGAGATTCAGTGATGTAAAACCCTGGGAAACGGACCGCAACATCTGTTTCCTGCCTGTACTCACAGTAATCCCCTTCCCTCACGTTTCTCTGGGTTCTAGTCCTAAGCCAGTGACCTCATTTACCATGCATGATAGTCCATCTCCCAAGCCAACAGGCCTTCACGTCACATGGTGTGCCACACACATGCGGTCTCATGAAGCACATTTGCTTATTAGTTGAGAGAGGGACAGTGCCAACAACCGGCCTATACATATGACCGAATACAAATGCAACACGGAATGTGCACCATACAGGGTAATATACTGTACTACATATATCAGTTCAGCAACTGGACACTGATAGGCTGAAACAACAGCACGCTACTACCTGCCCAGTTCCGGCCCCATGCTGTAGAACTCCTCCACGGTGACGTCTCGTCGCGAGCCGTCCACCCAGTATTCCACGGGGCTGGCACCGCTGCGTGAGGTGGGCATGGTGGCCGGTCAAACACACACACACGCACGCACGCGCGCGCGCGCACACACACACACACACACACACGCGCACACACACACACACACACACGCACACGAGGATCCCCGAGGAGTCCGAAACCCGCACTTGTCTTCTTTTGAGGATGTTCAGATTAAGTAAATCGAGGAGAATGCATAATCTTGTTCAAAAATCCCCCATGCCAGAGTTCCATGGGTGCAATCGTGATAAAAAAAAATAAAAAAAGTATTTGGTTTTGTCAATATTTACAACCCAGCTGTACTGAATTTGTAACAAATGCAGATGTTATTGTTTCCTTCAAAGCGAATATTAAAATGTGTGTATTTAGGACTATATGGCAGGCCTAGACAGACATGCTATGGGTAGGCTATTCAAAAAACATTCATTAAAACACGTTGACTAATGTTCAGTATATAAAAAGCCATTACACAAATCCATGTGTGCACAATTGTAGTCTACTTGAAGTTGACTGCATCATGTCCAGATTTGTCGCTGCTTCCACGGGCCCTCGTCTGAGGGAGCATCCTCAAGCCTCCACTCTAATCTTCGGCATCACCAATCCGTCTGATGAAAACGATACTGTAGTCTACCCTAGTCTAGAAAAAATGGAAGATATCTGAAATTGTCTAAGACAAAAACAGCAGTGACAACATCCCATGGTCCGAAATGGAAGCGCTCGCGATAGGATTGCGAATTCAATTCGATCTGCCAGACTTGTCCTTCCACAACAGAGGCAAATGAATATTATTTTGCAGCATAAACGTCGGCTGCAGAAGCTTAATAATGCCCGTCCATCCAACGCTCCATACCGATCTCCGATAGCCTTCTCGGCTCGGGAACACATATGTTGTGGTGGTTAGGGTGTATTAGTGTTGGGAGGCTGAGGGTGGATGGGTGGGAGGTGGCGAATGGGGGAAATCTGTAATCTCATCTCCACGCCCTCCACATATTCCTCCCAATCCGTTGCATTCAAAGCAAACACAATCTGCGCTGCAATTGGAAGTTCATCAGTCAATCAAAATCTCTAAAACCCCGTCCATAAGGAATCGGCTGCTGCACGAAGGACTACCCGGAAAATAGGCTACGCCACTGCTTTCGAAATTTGTCATCAACACCAGGTTTCTCTCGCTGAGGTGCGAGGGAACCACGTGTATATGATGCCAAAATCGGATAGTCGATCAAAAAGCACCCGCTTCCCACCGGACTACCCCCTCGCTTCAGCACCCTGGACAGCTCCCACGAGAATAAGCACGTAGCAGCGGTCTCCACGCACGACGAACGTGCTTTTATTTAGAATTCGCTGTAAAAACGTGCACAGGTGGCTAGCCAGAAAGTATGGATCATTTCCATCACTCATAGCTAGTAAACATCGTTGAAATATAATAGCTCAGCAAAGCAGTGAAAATAAAACTTACAACTCAGTCAGACCATCTTTTTTAGGTTGAACATCGGGTGTTTGGATAACAACAGAAATTATGATAATTGAAGAGTTCACACAGTCCACTGGAAATCGCAATATATAACAAATACAACAATCACAACAAAAACACAAAACATATGCTCAATGGATTAGTGAAGCCGTATTGAGCCCGACACAAAGCTACTGTAGGGCTCTGAGTGTACGTCCTGATGGTCAAAGTTCAAAAGTTGAGACTCGAGCTTGTTGTTTGTCTCAGTATGTGTATGTATGTTTGTTTGTGTGTGTGTGTGTGTGTGTATGTGTGTGTGTGTGTGTGTGTGTGTGTGTGAGGGCGTGTGTGTGTGTGTGTGTGTGTGTGAGGGCGTGTGTGTGTGTGTGTGTGTGAGTATGTGTGTGTGTGCTTTCCTCCCACAGTCAGTGACATTGTCACTATGCGAGACTGTACTAGGATGGGCTGTTGGTCTCCACACAGGCCTAGATCTTTAAGCAATCTTTGTTTGTCCACCATCGTCCAGTTGACCTGTATAAATCTCCATGTTGTTAGCTGCCCAAGCAGCCAGGTTTTCTCCATTGGATGTATTGGTGCTGTACCCCCACTCCTCGTGCTGGCAATTAAAGTCGTCAGCATAGAGGCAGGGGTGGGGGAAGACTGGGAGATACGCTGGTGTGATTCGTGAGGGCGCTGCCTTGTAGACGTTGACGATTTTAAGGCCGGCAACGTCCGCGTGCAACCACTCAATCTCCGAGCCAGTCGGAGATTGGTCGACGAGAGTCCAGTTCAACCTTTGGTGGATGAACGAAGCGAGGCCATGCTTCCTGCTTAGGATAGACCCATCTAGAGCGAAAGTTGGGAGAACTAGCTTATCTGCTGTTACGCAGTGGGTCTCTACCAGCTCTGTGGCCTAGTGGTAGAGTGTCCGCCCAGAGACTGGGAGGTTGTGGGTCCGACCAAAGACTATAAAAATGGGACCCATTGCCTCCCTGCTTGGCACTCAGCATCAAGGGTTGGAATTGGGGGGCTACATCACCAAATGATTCCCGAGCGCGGCACCGCTGCTGCTCACCGCTCCCCCAGGGGATGGGTCAAATGCGGAGAACAAATTTCACACACTCAGGTGTGTGACAATCAGTGGAACTTAGTCTTAGTCTCCTGGAGGAGGATGATGAGGGCCTTGGTGGTGCAGGTCAGGTGCTCGATGACGTCGATCTTACTGGGGGTGAGCCCTTCGGTGTTCAGCTGAACACCAGCCCGGGTTGTGGTCCTCAGTTGGCAGACTTTGCTTCGCAGCCACTGACGGGGGGCACCACGAGAAGGTGTCTGCCTCACACCCCAAACAGACATGCTGACAGTTGCGCCAATAGGAACATCCCTCTTGGAAGGACTGTCAGCGCTCCTTTGAGGAGTGAGTTTCACCAGCTACTCCATGTTTCACTTGGTTACATGTACAGCATAACTAAATGCACAAGAGATATTGTTTCCTATCAAATTAATCAATTTAATGTTCATACATTTTAATTGAATCCACCGGAGTTTGTCTGTTGCCCCACTTCTGAGCCAAAGTCCAAAAAATGAATGGGAAGTGAATGGGGGGCCGTGTGCTTGCATGAAATGACAGGTATTGCTGGATTCGTTAGGTTGAGGGTTTTCAAACTCCGTGTCTCTGTGACCTTCCCACATTGAGATATGGCCGTTTCAATCCCACCCATTTACGATGAATGGGGGAGTTCTTCTAGTCCAAAAAATGGAGGTGTCTGTGGGTGTCTGTGTTTGGGCAGCTCTGTGGCACCCCCTCGGGTTGCAGCCAGTAGGGGGCAGTCCATGGCACCACGGGCTTTCCCCCTGCACACCCCAGTCCTCTGTCTCTAGCGCCCCCACACAGACACGGGGAGCTGGCTTTGTTTGTTTTAATTTGTGGATCTGCACCGTGAATTCGATCCATTTCAAAATGTATAGGCTCTGTGCACCAGCTCCACTACTTCCTGAAAGTCACTTGGCATCTTTATTTCCTGTCCTATATGATTGGATTAAGTGATTAATCAAGTGTGCGGCAGACCCAGCGCACACCTGATTAATCACTTAATCATTCCCATGTTACACCCCTCCACTAAGTTTCATAAACCTTGGTCTGGTATAGTTTTTGTGTAATCCTGCTTACTAACAGAATCACTAACAGAATCATAGAATCACACATGCCACCGAAAACATTACTCTCCACCTAGTGAGTTCGTTCTGGGCGGAGGTAATTAAAATAGAATGCCAAGGCACAGTGCAGAATGAACTGTTGAAAGACTGCTACCAGCTACACCACCGGAAAGGGATTCGGTTGCATGGGTGGGCGATATTAATGCTTAGAATGAATTTAACCAATTCAACTCGCTTACGTGTGCAAAACATACGTAAGCAGACGATCTATAATTTATGTCCTTGTCTTGTGTCTTAAATGTAGTTTCATTTTGTGTCTCTGCAGTCCTTTGTTTTTGTTTGTCTCTTTTTGTACCTGGGCTGCGCCCCGGGCTGATGTAACAGTTGGTTA